>NW_020884930.1:4894288-4935774 GCF_003945725.1 Corapipo altera
CATTGGCCTTCTTGGCCACCTGGGCACACTGCTGGCTCATGTTCAGCTTCTTGTCAGTCCAAACTCCCAGGTCCCTCTCTGCCTGGCTGCTCTCCAGCCACTCTGTCCCCAGTCTGTAGCACTGTGTGGGGTTGTGGCCAAAGTGCAGGACCCGGCACTTGGCCTTGTTGAACCTCATCCCGTTGGAATCAGCCCAACTCTCCAGCCTGTCCAGGTCCCTCTGCAGAGCCCTCCTGCCTTCCAGCTGATCAACATTCACCCCCAACTTAGTGTCATCTGCAAATTTGCTGATGATGGACTCAATCCCCTCATCTAAATCATCAATAAAGATATTAAACAGAACTGGGCCCAACACTGATCCCTGGGGGACACCACCAGTGACCGGCTGCCAACTGGATGCAGCCCCGTTCACCACCAGTCTCTGGGCCCGGCCCTCCAGCCAGTTCCTAACCCAGCACAGGGTGCCCCTGTCCAAGCCGTGGGCTGCCAGCTTTCCCAGGAGTATGCTGTGGGAGACAGTGTCAAAGGCTTTGCTGAAGTCCAGGTAGACTAGATCCACAGCCTTCCCCTCATCCACCAGGTGGGTCACCTGATCATAAAAGGAGATCAGGTTGGTCAGACAGGACCTGCCCCTCCTAAACCCATGTTGGTTGGGTCTGATCCCTTGTCCATCCTGTAGGTGCTGTGTGATTGCACTGAGAATGATCTGTTCCACCTTGCCAGACACTTAGGTCAGGCTGATGGGCCTGTAGTTTCGCAGATCCTCCTTCTGGCCCTTTTTGTGGATTGGTGTGACATTTGCCAACTTCCAATCATCTGGGACTTCCCCAGTGAGCCAGGACTGTTGGTAGATGATGGAGAGAGGCGAGCTCTTCCGCCAGCTCCCTCATCACCCTTGGGTGGATCCCATCTGGTCCCAAGCATAAAGATCCTACAGCATTTCATGCATAAAGATCACTACAAAGATCCTTCAGCACCAGTTTTGTCTTTCTAACAGTTACACATTCATCAGTAAACATACTGGCTTCCCCAGATCTTTGTTTAAGTTACAGAAAACACTTTTCCATGCTATCCTTTACACTCCGAAGGCATGCCCAGCTCCCCCATCTCTCCAAATCCTTCTTTTGCCGGAGTGTTTACAACGACCACGATAATCATTAGGTGTCTGGTGTGCTGAAATGCCCACCTATTCCACTGCTTAAGGACGCTTTTCTTTTCCTTATGCTCTTTCCCTGGCCTCCCTTTATCCAAACACAGCTCATTTTGGGATTGTTTAGCCTTGAGGAGGATCAGGCTATCACTCTCTGCAACCACCTGAAAGGAGGGTGTAGTGAGGTAGGGGTCAGCCTCCCAGGAAATGAGGGACAGGACAAGAGCACACAGTCTTAAGCTGCACCAGGAGGCATTTCTTCACAGAAAGGGTGATTAAGCATTGGAATGGGCTGGTCAGGGAGACAGTGGAGTCACCTTACGGGGGGTGTTTAAGAAAAGACTGAATATGGCACTTAGTGCCATAAATCTAGTTGACATGGTGGTGTTCAGTTATAGGTTGGAACTGGATGATCTCAAAGATCTTTTCGAGCTTAATCGATTCTGTGATTCTGTTGTTTTCCCAAAAGCAGCCTGTACCTTCATGGGGGTTGGGGGTATTATCCTTTTCTCCTGCATTCATACGGCCTCTGTGACAGTGGGATGCTAGTACTATGCTTCAGTAGTTCATCATGATGCAAAATGGAGCCCAAAGCAGGTGTGCGTCAAGGCTCAACCACCCACTCCTCTCACCGGGCCCTTGTAGCTGGCCATTAGGCAGGGACTTTCCGGATTGGTGTCCCTACAGGAGCGAGGGAGGGCTCCCTTCCCCGGGAGGGAGGCTCTTCATGCGGGCAGGCAGGGTGCCGAGCAAGAAACATCCATTGGAAATGCCCTGATTTCACAGAATCACGGAATTGATCAGGTCGGAAGAGACCTTTGAGATCATCGAGTCCGACCTCAGACCGAACACCACCGTGTCAACTAGACCGTGGCACTAAGTACCACGTCCAGCCTTTCCTTAAACACCTCCAGGCACGGCGACTCCAGCACCTCCCTGGGCAGCCCATTCCAATGCTTAATCACCCCTTCTGTGAAGAAGTTCCCCCTGATGTCCAACCTGAACCTCCTCTGGTACAGCCTGGGGCTGTGTCCTCTTGTCCTGTCACTCGTTCCCTGGGAGAAGAGACCAAACCTCCGTCTGGCTGCACCCTCCTTTCAGGTGGTTGCAGAGTGACAAGGTCTCCCCCGAGCCTCCTCTTCTAGACTAACTTGGGACCCGCGGCCCCTCTGAAGGGCCACGGTCCCTCTGGAGCCGGGCTGGCCGGCGGGGGCGGCGGGGCCCTGCGCCGCGGTGCCCGTGGGATGCGGCTTTCGGAGGCTGTGAGGCGGTACGGGTGAGGCGACCGCGGAAGCCCCTCCGGGCAGCGCCGACCCCGCCCCTGTGCCCGCCGTGCCCCTGTGCGCCGCCGCCCCGCTCCGGCCGTGGCCCTGGCTCCGCTGCCGCAGTTCCGGCGGCGGGAGGAAGCGCGGGGCCGCTCCGCTCCGCTCCGCTCGCCGGGGGATGCGGGAGCGCTCCCGCCCCCGCGGGCGGCGGGAGGCGGGCGGCGGCGGCACGGGCGGGGCGGAGGCGTCGCCCCGCGGAGAGCGGCGGGGGGACCTGGCGGCGGGCGGCAGCCGCGGGCCGGCGATGGAGGAAGGTGAGGGGCGGCTCCTCAGGCCGCGGAGCCGGGTCGGGCGGAGGGTGGTCGGGGCTGGGCCGAGGCCGCTGGCCCAGGCGGGCGGTGTGTCCGTCCCTCGCGTCCGTGCCGAGTCCGTGCCGAGTCCGTGCCGAGTCCGTGCCGGGCCGGCCGCGCACGGGGGAGGAACACTGGGCTGCAGGGCACAGGCGGCCTCCCGGGCCCAGCCCGCCCCGGCGGCCCCTCGGGGCCCAGCCCAGCCCAGGGCAGCCCGTGGTTCGCAGCCCCAGGCGGGAGGAGGCCGGGCCAGTGGGAGCCCAGGAATTCGGGAGATCTTTCTCCTCCCTCGCCCGGTGCTGCCTCTGGGCAGAACTCCCGGGGCAGCATCTGTGGGCTCCGTGGATGCCTCCGTGAGTGTGCTTTTTCTTTGGCATCCTTCCGTATGTTTTAGTCTCCTCTGTCGTTTCGTTAAGCCGTGAGAGAGCGTCCAAAGGAAGGCTGTGAAGGTGGTGAAGGGCCTCGAGGGGAAGCCGTATGAGGAGCAGCTGAGGTCGCTTGGTCTGTTCAGCTGAGGAGAGACCTCACTGCAGTTACAACTTCCTCGTGCGGGGAAGAGGAGGGGCAGGCACTGATCTCTTCTCTGTGGTGACCAGTGACAGGACCCGAGGGAATGGCCTGAAATTGTGTCAGGGGAGGTTTTGGTTGGATATTAGAAAAAGGTCCTTCACCTCGAAGATGGTTGGGCACTGGAACAGTCTCCCCAGGGAATCCACAGCCCAAGGCTGCCACAGTTCAAGAAGTATTTGAACAATACTCTCAGGCACATGGTGTGACTCTTGGGGCTGTCTTGTGCAGGGTCAGAGTTTGGACTCAGTGATCCTTGTGGGTCCTTTCCACCTCAGGATATTCTGTAATTCTGTTTCACTTTTAGCCTCCACACAAGTATTTTTCTCGAGTTCTCTTCTGTCCTAATGCTCTTTGTGGGGACTAGGGGATGACATTTAGTTTTCTTGTGGAAATCAGTAGAAGCATAACTGTTAGCAGGCACCCAGAGAAATGCAAGAGCAAAGCAAGCATATACGAATCTGTCCCGTGGCATATTCCAGCGTCCCAGCTGTTCTCAGCTCGGGTACTTTCTGAGCTGGATGTGGTTTCTGCATGTTTAGTAGTCTTCAGTTGTTTGTCCTCCACAGATGTGTCAGTCTTCTCTTGGATCTGTGTAAGCTCTTGGTTTACAGAACATTCTTTGAGTAGGAGTGGTGTACCTGAAGGTGATGTGCAATGAGCTGGTTCCTTTTAGCCTGACTCACTGGGTTTATTTGAGAACTTCTTGTATTAGAAAAGAAGGTGAATCACTGCTCTCTATTCAGCCTGTTGGTGCACTTCACTGGCTCATAGACGTCTGGCATGTTTCTGTTGGTCATCCTCTTTTCCAGACTGAGGCATCCTCAACTTGTTTCCTTGTTCCTTGTATGGGAGCCATTGCCCAACTTAGATCATCCTCATGACCCTTCTCTGAATTTTTCCCAGCTCTATCTTATCCTTCTTTAGGTGAGAGGATAAGAATTGCAGACAGTGCTCAATTTTCAGGTGAAAAATTCCTGTGTTATTCCAGATGAATATCGTGGCATTCAGGAGCAATGAGTTATGCTTTTCTGCAATAGATACACAAAAAATGTTGTCTGAACAAGAGTTGAAAAAAAATACACTTTGAACTTACAGGGAACTGGAAAGCAATCTCAGATGAAAAATTGCATGCTGGATAGAGAGTTACTAGAGGTTGTGCCATCAGTTCAGAATTCTAGATAATTTTTATTTGTCACCTTGTTTGACTTTCATTTCACACCATTTAAGGTATTCATAGAAGTGAAAACAAAATTTTTCCTGTTTGAGGCAGCTGCAGATAAAACAGAAGTAACACACTTGGCTCCTTCTGTGTCATTGCTTTGTGGAGGGGATTTGTTGGCCATCATTCAAAACAGAAGTGAAAATCATTTGCTGACTGAGATGCAGTTGTTTCAAAATTAGAATTTTAAATTGTTCTTTCTTTAGGAATTTTCTATTACTGCTGCTAACTCTAGACTCTATAAGTGTGTTACACTTCTACTATGGCTTACTTCTCTGCCAGAAAAGCAGAAGAAATGCATTTTCCTCAGTGTTCTCAGTGCTGTTGCTTTGGTCATAACTAGGATGACAAGGGCAGTCAGTTGTCCTTCCAAGCACATATCTACCCATTCTGGTGATCCAGGGTTTTCTCCCCACCCTGTTTTATTTTGTATTGTACAAGTGATTTTTAATTGCAGGGCACTTGGTGTTTGTCGTATATATGTACATATATACACATGACATGAAGTGATGCTGGTGGTGTACATTTGATTTTGGATTGGCATAATGATAAATGTGATACTGAACATCCTAATCCTTGTTTTGTTTAAAATCATTCCAGTTCTTGTCTTGTTTAATAAGGTAGACATTTTTTGTTCGTTGCATGAAAAATGTTATCATTGAGGTCTTGATTTGCTCGAATAATTTATAAATTGCTCTGTTTACACACAGGCACCCTGATACAGGCAGACATTGCTTTAATAATTTATATTTCTATCTCTAGTTTCTAACTTTTAAATCTAATAGTTGGGAGTAAAATTGGACTGAATTAAGACTTGAAATAATATACAGCCAGAGTAATAAAAAGCTTTGTTGTGGGATGTGAAGGTTGACACTTCAATTTTGAAGTTGGATGGCTTTACGAAAGAGCTGCTTTAAGTCCAGAATAAATTGGTGGCTACAAAATTTCAAGCAATGTTGTACAGTGGGTCAAATGGGAGAGCTGAAAGTTCTAGAGCATGAGTTACAGTTAAACCTTTTCATCACCCTTCCAAAATGACATAAATATTGTGGGATATCTTTAATACAATACTTTTAAAATACTTTTTGCAGTGAGTCTTTTTGTATGTAGACTTGCACTCTGAATAAGCCTCATTAGCTTTCAGACTGTAAAATAAGTGGATCAGAGCTTCAGACTGCTGCTGTTTACGGAAAACTTAACAGAAGCTGAGGAAGCTCTTGATCTTGTGATGTGATCTATATAGCTGAGCAGGCTGGGCTTTTTAATGATATGTTAGACTAAATGTTCGTAAATCTACTTAGTTCCAGTAGATCCGAAAGCAGGAAAAAAGTGATATTATATTTACTTAAAAAAACTTTTGCCTTATGAATGATAGGCAGCTCAGTTTAAAAGTAAGGGAGTAGAGCAATTTTTGTATTACAGTAGTGTGCCTTGCACACTGCTATAGCTGTGTAAAACCAGGATGAGAGTAGAATGAAATTACTCAATGTCTCCCAGTGTCTGCATCAGCTTATCTAAACTACTGATTTCCTTCATTTGTGTAATACATTCATCATGAAATAAAACAGTTAGCTTCCAGTTTGGGTTCTGGGTAACCCCGGAGTATGACCTCAAGAGCATACTATTGTTTTTTCTAAGGAATAACATAGGAATTGATTTCTATATGGTGATATTGTTATTTTAGTTGAGCATATGACACACTTTGAGTCTTTGTCAAATATATTTTCCTTGGGATTGAATCAATAGCAATAACTGGCTGCTCTCTGCTGCTGCGTGGATTTCTCAGAGTGCGATTTTAGGTATTGTGTTGCAGTAACTTAAAAAAAAAATGTCTTCAGGGGCAGCAGACCTGCGACAGAGAAAGAAACAAAACTGCTCAGAATCTGACAAAATGGCTCCAGAGCAGAGAAACAAAGAAAACTCAAAGCTGGGAAGATCGCCAAAATGTAAGCTACAGAATTTTTAGCAGACTTTTGATTTTTTTTTTCATTACTCATTTACGTTTTATGGGAAGATATTTGTAGCACAGTAATTTATAACAGACTTATTTTGAATTAGGTTTTTGAATGTTTCAAGAGAAAAACAGGCGTGCACATTAGAATTCTTTAATAATGACATTGTATGTATTGTGGAGTGAAATGGTAGTCTTGGACTGTTTCAGGCTGGGGGCCGGGGGGGGAGCAGAAGAGGAGTTAACAATGTTACTGTTGTTACTATTTGAATACAAATAAATATATTTATTGCTCCTGGAATGATCTTTTGCTTGGGAAGCTGAGAGGCATGAAGTAATGGTACTGAAACAAGAAGACAAAAAGTCCTTACAGCTTTTCAAGAAACAGAACTAAAACCAAGTATAATTTTAGGCAAGTGCTCACCAAACTACCAAAAACTTCTATGTTAAAAAGGAGCTACAGGTGAAGTAGATGCCCGTTGAATGAGTTTGGTAAAATTCAGATTAATTCCTTCTTCTTATATTTAAAAACAGAATGGAAAATTGAATGTCCCAGGAATGGTTAGATATGGTATGGCCACCTCTGTCTGTTAATGTCCTTAAGAAGGTTGTGGTGTTTTGGGTAGAATCTAGAGTTTGCTCTGTTTATTTGAAAGACGCTTTTCTTTCTTGGAATTCATTTGAAAACATAGCTTACTGAAATGGAGAGAAAATTTGCAGTGTAGGTTGTTGGTATTTTATCTGAGGGTCCTGTGAAGCAATGGTAACAACTGGGAGAGAAAGCTCTTCAGGACAGGAATAAGATACCAGTTTTAGATGTATCTGTGCTGCTGATGGTGTGTTAATTCTGATTCCAGTAAGTTCAGTTGCTGTTCAGAAATGAAAATCATGTGTAGGACATACTGGTTTTTTTTCTAAATCCTCTGGGCTATTTTAGCTTTCTCACTGTCCCTTTTCAGATATGTTAATCCAGCGTTTTGCAAAACTTTTCTTTGGCTGTCTGGCAGCAGTGACCAGTGGAATGATGTATGCTGTGTACCTCTCAACATATCACGAACGGAAGTTCTGGTTTTCCAGCAGGCAGGTAAAGATAAAGTTAAACTACTGAAACAAAAGCCAAATTGTGTCCTTGAAATCAAAGCTGATCCCTGTCAGGTTGGAACTACTTGCTTGCAGAATCCCATGTCCTTCTACTGAGGCCTGTCTTTGATATAGTTTCTTCTTCTTTTTTTCTTTTTATCTTCTTTTTTTTTTTTGTTGAAGTATTTCTCCTGGTAACATTAGTTTTGGTTTGTCATGCTTTTGTACATTTTTCTGTGCCACCATTTATCATTGAAATATCTTTCTAAAATTTGGAGAAATAACTGAAGCATACTGGGATTGCAAAAGCTAAGCAATAGGAATATGTCTTGGGCTATTTTTTTTTTTTTTGGTCGTTGGTTTGGGAGTTTTTTGTGTTTGTTTTTTGATTTGGGGGTTTTCGTAGGTTTTTTTTTTTTTTATTTTGTCCTTTTTAAGAACTGTGTTATTTAGTCAAGTATGGAAAGTTGAATGACATTCAGATTTTTGAATATGAAAGGATCCTGTGGATTTAGTGCTAACTTACAATGTGGATTTGAGTTGCTCTGATTCCAAGCATGTTTGCTAAGTTATAGAGAGCAATATATACCTGACAGAAGTGCTGTGAAGATTAATGTTTTGTGGAGTACTTTGAAGATGTACAGTGGAGTCATAACCATGTCCTGTATTACAAAACCAGTCTATCTGAAAATATATAGTCTTCTCTGGGAAGAGATTCCAGGAGGTGAATATTTTTTTTTTTTCTAGGAACTTGAACGAGAAATTACATTTCAGGGTGACAGTGCCATTTATTACTCATTCTATAAAGAACTGCTAAAGGCTCCTTCTTTTGAAAGAGGTACAAAACTCATTTGTTTTATTAACTTTGAAAAGTCCTGTTCCTTTTGGAGACAGTAACAAACTCCTGCAGGCTGGGGGGACTGATTTTACGCTCTTATATAGATGTATCAGTCAGATTAATTAAAAGCTACATGCTGTCCTAACTTTTCAGTGCCTTTTAAAAAACAGTATTTAACTATCCTGTAAACAGTATTTAACTATTCCAGCAGATTACGTTTAATCAGTACTCTAGTACAGGGTTAATATTGTTCTCATATTGCCCTGTATCAAAATTATCACTGCGTTTGTTCATGCAGTGGACTTTCTGCCATGCAAACATAATTTATGTTGGGTTTTGGAATGGGGGGTGAAAAGTACTGTTTTCCATGCTCTGTCAGAAGATGGAACTGTTTCTGTCACGAGCTGATCTGGTCCATCCTGTCCCTGCCAGAAGTTTTTACTCTTGTCAGCTATGATGAATAGATGCTGATGAGGACTGAGTGAGGGGACAGGAAGGAGAACAGACCGGGTGGCAATGATCTCTCCTTCCTTTGCACTCCTACTCATTATCCTGCACTGACTCTGGAGCTCACTGACCCTAGGTCCCTAAACAAGCAGAAAACTAACACAATGAAAAGAAGGAGGAGCACTTGCTAGCTCCATGAGTTCAGAAGTGCACCTGACCTGGCATGGGGAAAAGGCAAGAGCTCAGGAGAGGGCTGTTCACTCACTCTTCTATCTCACTCTATTATAAGTCCTGCAAGACCTGGTTTGGCCTACAGAGACCCAACTGCAGCCCACACACCAAAATATGCTCAGAGATGGAAACAGTTGTCTGGTTTGGCTGTTGCATTGGTTTTGAGGCTTTTGTTCTCCCCCACACTGCGATTTGGATTGTTTTTCATCTTCCCTCTATTGTCCTAAGTATTGACAAGTCTTTTCTTTAAATATAACATATTAGAATGATGTGTCCTTCAAGTATGCCAGCTTCAATTTCATCTCAACCCCATAGAAAGACATATTGTGTTCAGTAAATGATTCTTAGAAGCCTCAGAAATGGGGGCTGAAAAGGATGATGAGGCCGTCATACTTGACGTCCTTCTGAAGACGGGTTTAATACATCCTGCTCATCCCTGTTAGATCTGTCTCACGTCTTAAGAACCTCCTGTGAAGGTGATCTCTAAGTAGGTAGTTCCAGGACTGCATCAGTACATTACTGAAAGACTGTGCTTCAGATGGTTGGTAGATCAGTAGGGTGGAATGGCATCTGACACAGAAATTTCTCCTTTAAAATTAGGTGTGGTGAATCAGTTAGTAGCTTTAATCGTCAAGTCTGTTCCTCCCTATCTTTGAATACACTTTGACCTCCTTTAAGAATAGCAACAGTAGGTGATTCTAAGAATAATATTTTTTTTTGTCTATAGGTGTTTATGAGTTGACACACAACAATAAGACAGTATCACTGAAGACAATAAATGCAGTCCAGCAAATGACTTTGTACCCAGAGTTGATTGCCAGTGTTTTATATCAAGCATCTGGTAGCGAAGTATGTGCATTTCTCCTACTTTCTGTGTTTTCATTATGGTTGTGTCTGTGTGCGAGAGAGACTTTCTGTGCTGTATTACAATGAACACGTGCATTTTTTGCTGAATGAGCTGAGCTAAGCCTCTCACCATGTCCAGGTTCTTCTCAATTCTGATTAGTCTCTGGCATAGGATTTTGGGGTTTGTATGCATTAAACTTATCTGTTATTCTTTGCTTCTACAGAGTGCTTAGAAATGTGGGGAATGTCTGTGCTATCCATTAAAAACAGGAAAGTTAGTTCCTTTGGAGTACAGAAGTCTGTCATAGTGGTACCTGTCTGCCCATACTCCTAGGGAAAAACACTTCCGTAGATAAACCTTTTGTCAGTTTCTGCTCTGCTCGGGCTTTGTTCTGCTTATGCTGCATACTTGTGTCCTCCCTCATTTATCTTTCTTTTTTTATTATTGATTTATTTTGGAACCATTTTTGCCCCATCTTTACTTCTCCAAGTTCCTCCCCCACATAACTTCTTTCAGTAGTCCTGTGAACTTTATATCCCACTGCAGTATAGATTTATTAAATCTGATAACAGCTACAGTGTTCATGCTAAAGCAAATACAAAACTCATGGCAGTAGCAAGCTGAGTCCTGAAGGGTGCGCTTATTTCACACTGCTTTGTTCTTCCTGAGCCCCAAATATAAACATACCCAATACTTTTCTAGGAGACATCTCTTACCTGTTTGTAAAGCACCTAGCACACTGTTAGCAGTTACAAATAGTAAATAGTAATAATTTCCAGCTTCAGCTCAGTTGCCACTATGTCTCTTCGTTTTTATTTGTAATTTCAGGAAGTTATTGAACCAGTGTATTTCTACATTGGTATAGTTTTTGGACTGCAGGGAATTTATGTGACTGCATTGTTTGTAACCAGTTGGGTTATGAGTGGGACTTGGCTGGCAGGAATGCTGACTGTAGCATGGTTCATTATTAACAGGTAAGAAAAACATCTTTATACAATCTAGTTTGTCAATAAGGCATTTTCAAATATTAGACTGGATTGAAATGCTTTCTATTAAGTTTTGTGTTCTCACTGTGAGAGCAGGATCTTATGCTGAATACAAAATGTTTTTGAGAGACTCGTAGATTCTCATGATGATTTTATTAATGGAAAGGCCCCTTGTTGTCCAAACCACCCACACTGCCAGTTGAACTGACTTTATGTATGTGTGTGAATACAGGAGTGTGCACACATGATTTCATTTTTCAAAAACATTCCCCAGAAGGTTTTGGTTTTGTGCTGGTGAAGAATGAAAACAAATGTCCAAAACAGCTGTAAACAGAATTGCTCTCTCTGGCCAGTTCTAAATATTGTGATGGTTGTCCTGTTACTTAGAAGGAAATGATCCAAGTGCATTTTTCTTGCAAATAATATTTGATTTTTTAATATTCTTTTTGTACTGGATTTTTCAGTAAAGTGGAATCTTCTTAGATGATATTGATCTCAAGATTTTTTTATTTTAAAACAATCCATTTGGAAGAAAATGTCCCTTCCCCTTATGAAACATCACAATAATAGGGAGCCTCATTTGGGCAATGAGAACCTATGTTCAGGCTCCTGGTTTGTTCACCAAGTAGCTCTGGGGCTTTCTGTGAACTTGAGAGCACTTGAAATAAAAGAACTATGGAGGAGCAAAATGTTGTAGATATATCTTTAAAGTTGAACTGTTGGGAAGCATCTTCAAGGAGTGTGAAGTCATCATGACCGAATCTGTGATTAGTAGCTAAGAATAGTGTTCATTACGCTTGTGTAAACAGTGGAAAGTAGGAAAAATGGTGAATAAATCTGTAATTTTTTCAACAGCAAAGAAGATTAAACGATGTTAATGAAGTGAAAGATCTAGTAGTTAGAAAAGCTCCAAATACACCTCTGTAAGAGGCTTCAGAGGAAAAAATGAAAGGTGATGCTTTCAAATATCTAAATGATAAAGGAGCTTAGGGCTTCCTTTTAAAGGCATAGTAGACACAAAGAAGACTATGTACCTCTGAAACTGATGCCTTTGATCACTTTTGAAACCATTACTTGTGCTTCTAAGTCAGTTTAGCACTTTTTAAAACTTTCACCTGCACCTCTAATTATGTGGATACTGTCAAGTCATTCCATGGGAAAACCCTGCATGCTCCTCATCCGTCTTTAATCTCTTGTTTTGCTGGGCAGAATTTTCCCTGTAGACAAAATATCTGCTGCTGCTGCTGCTGCTATGAGGGAGCACCAGTTTGTATTCTAAGTACGTTGTGCTCAACCACCTGAATCACTTGTTTAAAACATGCTGTATGAGAACTTTTCTCTCAGTTGTGAGCTGATTTTCACTGTAATGTGAAAAGCTGCTGCCAGGGCAGCAGTTCCCTGCCTAGGGACATAAGAGCATTTAGCACCCCTCAGTTGTCCCTGTGCAGGTTGGCAGAAGCAGTGTGTGACACATCTCACTTGAAGTGTTGAGGCAGGTCAGAAAAGGCTGGAGGCAGATGCTTTTTGTCTTCAGTCCTATAAATGCCACCTAATAAGGAGACCTACTGAATAGATGAGTAAAGGCTGGGCCTTCCATGCTGTTATTAAATGTGTGACCTGTATCTGTGGTGAAATTGTGTCAGTGTTACTTCACACCAAAACCGGGAAAAGTTTGTTTACAAGGCCACACTGGTGGCTAGAAGTGACGTTTAGGCTTTCCTTGATATCTTTGCTCCATAAATATTTTAATAATTTTGTTTCTCTGTACTTTATTCTAGGACAGATACAACAAGAATTGATTACTCCATACCATCAAGGGAAAATTGGGCTTTGCCATATTTTGCATGTCAAGTAGCAGCTCTCACAGGCTATTTAAAAAAAAACCTAAATTGTTCTGCTGAGGTAAAGCAAAATTAGTTTCTTAACAGAGTCGTTGGTAGAACTGTGCTCTAGGGTGGTTACCCCTGCCACTGTTGCCTTTCTAGGCAGAAAACAGTAGATGCTTTGTTTGTTCTTTACAAAACAGTCACTTGGATTTCAC
The DNA here is from genome assembly GCF_003945725.1 of Corapipo altera. NCBI lineage: Eukaryota > Metazoa > Chordata > Aves > Passeriformes > Pipridae > Corapipo > Corapipo altera. The sequence continues at coordinate 4,907,264 of NW_020884930.1, forward strand.
CTAGGCATGTGCAGTTTTTGCTAGGTGACTTGTGCCCTGCCCTGCTGTGCCCCCGTGAGGGTTCAGAGAGAACAATGTGGTAATGAGCTATGTGCTGTCCTTTTTTAAATAAATTGATGCAGAATTTTTTTCACTGTGTAAACTGTTTTGTTGCTTTTACTGTTGCTTGGAGAAGATGGGGTTTACTTCATTACCCTGTCTCTCTGTCAGTGATGTCTCTTCTGGTTGGCTTTAAATGTTTTTGAATGTTTCCGTAATTAATTTCTTCCAACTGAGAACATGCTGAATACATTTAAAGTCAGTATTTTAATTATTTTCTAAAATAATAATTAATTTCCATAGTTAATGTTTTAATGACCTCCTAATTACTTAGTGACAGAGATACATAGGTACAAAATTAATGCTTTTTCTTGTTTTTCTTTTTTTTTCCTAGAAGTTTTGTTATCTTTTGGTGAATGCTTCAACATACACCTTCATGATGATGTGGGAATACAGTCATTATCTCCTGTTTGTGCAGGCTATTTCTCTTTTCCTGCTAGACAGCTTTGCCCTGGCACAGACAGAGAAGGTACTGGAACTTTTCAGCCCACTGATAGTTGGGGACTTATATGCAGCCTCTGAGGTGCCTGTCATACAAACTGTTCAAGACTCCAGAGGGCACAGACTGAGGGATGAGTGTCTTGCAGCCTGGGCCCTGCTGAAGCACGTGTCATCAGAAGAATAAGATAGCTTTAAACTGAGTCTCTTTTGGACTACTTGTTTTAGGACAGCTTTCCTAACAAAAGGATCAGAAGCTAAACAAAGCTTCTGAGACGTGAAACATCCTTGGAGAGCTAAAAGAGTGATGAATGATACTCCATTTTGGCCTGGCTGCCTCTTCCTTACTTTCCCCTAATCATGGCAGGGTGGGGCAGACCAAAAAAGTACTCTCTTGGCTCTGTGGAGTTAAAGGGCTCGTTTTCACCCCGAATGGCCCACCTTGCACTGATTTAGACAATAAATAGACTAGACAGATGCTGAAGGCCAATTGATTTTTCAATCCTAGAAAGTATTTGAATTTATTCTGCAAAGTGGTTCATAGAAATGTTGCAACAATAAGGCATTTTAATTCTGCCTGTTGCAGAATGAAATGCAACAGATATATATGCTCTTTTGTACATGTGTGCCTCCCACTTTTATTAGATATCAATCTGCATACAATTCTAATTCGTCACCTCTTCTTTCAGTTGCCTTTTTTTTTCTGTTCCTCAGCAGTGGGAAATGCTTGATCTATAAGATCTGCTTATCAAATAGTAAATAACAGAAAGTATCAGTAACAATCTGAGTATTCCTGAATGAATGTTAATGAACAAGTTATTTTGAGGGCAAGGAAAGCGCCTATTTGCAGTAGTCAGCTCTGTCACACAAATTGTGTGTTCTTACTGGTGCATTGTGGTTACTGCTTCATGCTGCATCACAGCAAGGTGTTACAGAATGGGGAGACATGGTAGAATACTCCCGCTTCTGGTGTTTTTACAGAGTTCTTGTGAAGTAATTGTGCACTAGTTACTGAGGCTGACCAGTATCGTTTAGATGTGAAATAGTTTCCAGATCCAAATGGTACCCTGTAGACTCGAGCTGGAGGATCCACATCCATTAGTCCCCTCATTAACAGAGAAATGAGCTACTGCTCTAAAAAGGAAGATGTATATCCACTATAGTTTTGTTTTATTGTGGTTTATTTCTTTTCTTCAACAGGTGCATGAAGTATACAAAATCTACCTGTTTTCTCTCTTCTTGGGGTACCTTCTGCAGTTTGAAAATTCAGCCTTATTAGTGTCACCATTACTCAGTTTCGTAGCAGCTTTAATGCTCTCTAAATGCCTTCAGGTAACTAGACCCTCCTCTGGGTGTAGTTTGAAAATTTAAACTGAACTCCAAGTGATACAGCATTCTTAAAATATTTTTGCAGATGAACATGAAAAAAGGTACATTTATGTCAAGATTGCTGAAAGTAATGTACATTTATTTGGTACTTACAGTGGCAGTGACACTAAACTTCTTATTAAAGGTAAGATTCCTCTGTAAAAAGTGATTTTAATTGTCAGGATCTAAATGGAAAGTTGCAGATGTATCTTGAAAAAATCTTTTGAAATGTTTCTTATCATATTGATATGATAGTTCATAGCTTAATTCATAGCAAATAGGAGTACTGAAAATGAAGTAATTTTGTATCTATATAAAAACTTTAGCGACTCAAACAGTTGTCTTTTTTTGGGGTTTTGGTCTTTTGGGTTGAAACATAGTATGGAAATACTCTTTAAATCACACTTTATCTTTTATATATATATGGGTTTTGTTATAACTTGGATGGGCCCTATGGTCTGAATATTAAAACAATATTCTTGTGCATGGAAGCACAGTAGCAAGGAACAAGTGTGAGTAGTCTCAGGGTAGATAATAATTTTCAATTAAATTTCAAGTAGAACATGAAAACAGAGACTTTCACTTTGTGTAGGGGTCAGCTAGGAGTTGAGTTAGCACAATAGGATTTTAACCTGGTCTTATATTTTAATTAGCAATTCCCTCTTGCTGGCTCTAGTCTTTTACATATTTTATTGTGCTTTTCCTCTATGTTTCAAACTCACCTTGGCTGTATTAATTAGCAGTACTGACTTAAAAGTAAAGAAACTAGTGAACCCTAAAAAGTTGGAAAGAATGCTCAGATATGATTGTTTTCTTGGGCCAGTCAGATTGACTAGCCTTGCTGTATCTCCAGGAAAATAAAACCTAACCTTGAAAAGTACGAGTTAAATTACAATTATGAGTTAAGTTGCAGAACTTTAGGCTGCTCAGACAATCTCTGTGAAAATTACAAATGCTCATAACTTTTGCTAAGCTGCAGTCCTATTTTCCAGTGGAGCCAAGCGCAGCACTCTTTGACTTCCTTGGGAGTAAGTCTGTGTCTGTTTTTCGTGATCCTTTTTACACTGCTCAGTAGTCTTTGGGCAACTTACTGTCAGCTTTTCACTGGCCCTCCTGTTGGGGTACATTGACAAAATGAAGAGAATATTCTGAAGGAAACCTTAAAGATAGATTTACTGAAGTGAACATTTACAATGCTAGTCCTATGAGAAGTGGCTGAGGGAACTGGGGTTGTTCAGCTTGGAGAAGAGGAGGCTCAGGGGAGACCTTGTCACTCTCTACAACTACCTGAAAGGAGGTTGTAGCCAGGTGGCAGTCAGTCTCTTCTCCCAGGCAGCCAGCAGCAGGACAAGGGGACAGAGTCATAAGATGCACCAGGGGAGGTTTAGGTTGAACATTAGGAAAAAGTTTTTCACAGAGAAAGTGATTGGGCACTGGAATGGGCTGCCCAGGGAGGTGGTGGAATCACCGTCCCCGGAGCTGTTTAAGGAAAGACTGGATGTTGCACTTAGTGCCACGGTCTAGTTGACAGGGTGGTGTTTGGTCATAGGACTCGATGATCTCAGAGGTGTTTTCCAACCTAATTAATTCTGTGATTCTTAATTGTCACACTTAATCCACTTTGTTAGTTTTAGCTAAATCTTGAATAGTTTATTGTTTCCTGACATTTTGTGATCTGAATGACTATGTGAAAGCTGCTTCCAGCATTTCATATGATTTTTCTCTGCTAAATTAATTTTCAGATGTTTGTTCCTCATAAAGAAAATGAGCATTTGCTGAAGTTCATTGAAGTAAAACTTGGATTAAACACAACTAAGTAAGTTTTTTAAACTCTTTACAAGATATCCAAATGTCTGAGACTGCTCTGAGAAGTGTAAAATTTCAATGTCTTGTGACGATTTTACAGAGGAGCTAGAGAAACAGTTTTAATATTGAATTTAAAAATATACAGAATTTACTTAGGATTTTGAGATTTCCAAGGCAACTCACTGTTTTTACTTAGGATTTTGAGATTTCCAAGGCACCTCACTGTTTTTCATACCTTGGGGTGAAAGCATTTCATGGATTTTTCTTCTCTTGTGATGTTGAAGAGTGAAAACTTTCTGTAGCCTGTGTAGTGTTTCTAGACTTGAAAGCAAAGATAATAACATAAAGGTGGCAGTAATAGCTTTTTATAACCTGGAAAAGAAAAGGCTCTGTAAAGAGTTCATGAACTATCAATGCTATCTTGCTTGCCTTGTGGGGTGCCCCTGAAACTCCCCTGTATGTTTTGGAAGAAATTAGGACAAGGGACACCCTAAAAGTCAGAGGGAATTGTGATTCTAAGAAAAACCATTAGCGTCTGTAAAAGAGTTGAATGTTGTTCTGCAAGAAGATGTTCATGGCTACAGATTTTCTGGAAAACTTCCAGTGGAGTATTAGTAAGGACTGAGACACCTCCTGGATGCAAACCAAGACTTGCAGTTCTGTGCAGGAGTTGGAACTCTCGCCTGGAAGCTGCATCTCTCTTACAAAACTGCTTCACAGCCTTTCAGGGGAAGAAGTGAAAAATGATGTCACACACAACTGAAATTGTTGGGGATTTTTTGGAAGACGAGATGTGACATTGACTAAGATGCATTTTTTAAACACACAACACATCCTCATTCTTAAGTGTTTTGCAAGAAAAGAAAGGACTCTTGGTCAGGATTTCAGTTTATTCAGCTACCAAGTGTTACAGATTTTCTTTTTTTTTTTTCCCCTGCGGACTTGCTACATGTCAATTTTCAAGCTGTCAAACCCTGCAATGAAGCCAGAGACTGATACAAACTGGGTGCAATTACACCTAGAGCACTGTGTAACTGTGAGTTGAAATTATGGTTTGCTGCACAAGAGCTTCAAGATCTGTCTTTTAGGGCCAGTTCGGACATACCTAGCTGTTAATCTTTAAATTTATTGCATCTGATTGAGAGTGATTCAGTCCTCTAGTCTTCCCTTGGGGGAAAATAAAAGGAGGGAGAGAAGCAAAACAAAGTAAGAGAAGAGTGCATTTACAGAACCACATGCTGCACCAGTTCCACTTGGGAATATGACTGGTAGTGCTTATTGGCAGACTGTATAATCTTCCTGCTCGTTAATTGAGAAAGAAGAATGATCAAGTAGGTTCGGCTACAGAACTAGAATTTCAGCATTAAGGATTCTATTCTTGGCAGTGCCTCAGGCTTGTTTGTGATCTCAGATGACCACTTTCCCTTCTTCATCTCCTTGTTTGAAATGAGGACAAGCATACCTTCTTGCATCAGTATCTCTAAAATCTTAATCCACTGTGACAATGAAGTGCTTTGTGGTTTCCATAATGGAGTTATATGGGAGTTTGGGCTTATGTTCTATGAAAGAGTTGTAGCCTGGTCTCTTCACATCACAGATAATTTTTGGGAAGATGAGCTTTCGACGGTTACTCTAAACAGTATTGCAAAGCAGTTTCAAATGATAAAAAGTTAACTTTTCAAAGATGAATTTAAAATAGTTTCCTATGACATGAGTAGGTTAAACTACAATTGGTTGAGTGCTGGGTGGTTTTTTTTTTCTAATCTGTGGATATTGTTATTGTCTTTAATGGGATGTTTTTGCCTTACTAGGAATTTTACAATGAATTGGCTCCTTTGTCAAGAATCTCTTCAGGCACCTTCCCAAGACTTTTTTTTGCGACTAACACAGTCATCACTGTTGCCTTTTTATATTTTAGTATTAATTATTTGCCTTTTTTCTGTAACTCAGGTCATTTTTAGGAGAATTTGGTAAGTAACTTATTTATACTGAAAAATAAGTTAAAAATAAGAGTTTCCTTGATGTCTAAGGGAATGGTTATCATGTTTGTTGCTCCAGAATTTGTTCTACCATTGAGCTTGTCAGGGTGTGGGCATCAGTGGGAAGGCCCACCAGAGCCTCCTAAAGAAAAGTCCTTTAGTGAGGAGCTTCTTAAGCATCCCTCCAGTCAGGACAGGGAGTTGTCATTGGTTTGTTTCCCCATAGGTGCAATTCCTGCAGAATCTGTTTTGGGATATATGTATGTCTCTTCCCATTGCCAGAGAGAAAAATATTATATCTGTGCTATGGTTCCAACAGCAAAGTTACCTGATTGTTACTAGAGTTTTTTTTCTCTTTTAGGTTTGGGTTTTTTGTTTTTGTTTTTTTCAAGTTTACATGTTGAGAAGAATGAGACGGGTGGAGTTGAGAGGGTTTATGATTTCCAGTGCTTCACTGTTTGTTTTTTAAAATGCTGGCTTATTGTGATAAGGTCCATCAGCTTTTGCTGTTGAGAACAGAGCTGAAGTAAAACCAACTCAATTATTTTTAGTTTCACAGTGATTCACATTCACAGTTCCCTTGAGAGAAGGGGTAGTGGAACTGTCTGTTTACAGACTAAGAATAGCAACTGTAGATCCTACTGTAGCTTGTCTTGGAAACTCAATGACTAGGAAATTGTCTTTGCCTGGTAGAAGATGAACGGTGTAACTGCTCAGGTATTAGAACAAATTGTTCACTTGTCTGCAGCAAAAATCAGTAGGTTTATTTCAAGAATGAAGATTTCTAATAGATAAAAATTATGCTGCTGTGAATGAAAATGTCAGGTCAGATGTGTGCTGGTATATTCAAAACAATGAAGCAAACTTCCGATTGTTTGCTAGTGGTTGAAATAGCTATTTACTACTTTATAGTAAGCAGCAACTACACTGTGTCCAACACCTTTTTAAAGAAAAACTTAATATAAACCTTCTCCCCCCTCATTTTTTTTTTTTTCAAATTTTGAATCAATTAATAATCTCAAAATATTTTTTCCATTTGTCATGAGGACATTTATTATAAAATTCTAACCTGAAATCATATGGTAGAAAAACATGTTACCTATCTTATGCATTGCTATCTTGTTTGTAGAAAAACATTTGTTGTAAGATTTTGATTATGATTTTTAGTTATAATATATTGCTAGAATTTAGAATATGTGACTCAAAGCTACTTTCATTATCTTTCTTTGTCATAAAATGGTATACACATTCCATACACAATTATCCTACAGATTCCATAATTCTTCACCAAGCTAATGATATGAAGAAACTTTAAATGCACATTCAGCATGCTTCATCTACGTGTTTGCGGAGTCTGCATGCTCTTAAATTAGACTGCCTCTTGTGCTGAATTACCTTAAAATAGGATTTACGGTCATAGACAGTGATCCCATTGTAATAATTTGCAGCCATTGCTCCAGAGAGGTTGCAATCTAAAACAAGGGACAGTAGGTACTGATAGATCATTGATTGCATACAAAAAACAAGTAAACAGTGCAACTATATTGTATGATATGACACAATATGATCTCAGTGTACTACTGACTTAAATGTATTTTTATTGACACCTTTGCCTGAGATAATGTCTGAATTAAGTGATGTCTCATTTTCTCCAACTGCAGTGGTGAACCACTGAAAGAGGCAGTTAAACTTGAGGATGGTCGAATTGGAGAGAGGCCAGAAATAGTTTATCATGTCATTCACACAATTTTGCTTGGTTGTCTAGCAATGTGTTTGGAAGGGTAAGTCTGATTTTAATGTATCTCTTTTGAAAGCAACAGAGAGTTCCTAATTGGACATGATACACCATTTACCCCTTTGAAATTTACCCCTTTTCAGAAATAATTTTGGCATATAGTGGTACTAGTTAGTAGAGGAGTAATCAATGATAATTGTGATTATAAATTTGATACAATCGTTCTTAGTCTCTTTTAACATGTTTTTCAAGCTTTAATGCAGCCAAAATCCAAGACTTGAATTTAATTTCATTTTAATAACTTTCTTTGCGGTATTTAAGTGTAGAACTTTGCTATAATTATTTTTGTATTGTATTCTAGCAAGACCTTGTGTAGTGTTTTGATGAACAGAGTCGTTCTGGAATACTGGCATGTAGAAGATTTCTTATCTGTCGTCTTGTGTGTAGGCTACCAGAAAGTATACCTTCACTTGACATGTTAAAGCAGTAGAAAAACTAATTTCAAAAGTATTGTGTTAGTTCTTAAAGCTACAGAAGCTGATGTTTGGAAGACATTATTGTTCTAATCTTGTCTCTCAGCTTAATCAGCTTGAAGGTGTCTTGTATTTGTATTATGCTCATCATCCTAAAATCTAAATACTCACAAATCCTTAAAGTGAGCAGACTGTTGTGTTATTGTGTAGTTGAACTGACTGGTCTACCCTTAAGAGGCAGACAACACCAGCAAATCATAAATTGTTTATTAAATATTTTCCTTTCCTTTCTTCAGGAACTCTTATAGTACATTGTCTGTGCAGCTTTGCTGAATAGCTGCTTTTTGTCCTTTCTTGGTTGGAAAAGCACAACAGCCAAGTGACTTTAGTATTCCCTTTGTTTTTCTTTCATCCTCCCTTGAACTCTATGAAGGATTTTGTCATCTTTTACCTTGGATCTTGCTCCTCCATCTCACAGCAGATAATCAGGTGCCTGCTCTTCTGCTAGAGATTTCCTTGGTTTACCCTTCAGTGCCATCAAAGTTGACCTCAGATTGCTTGAACATCCAGACGGTGTTTGACATGTGAAAAACATCTAAAGGTTTTTTATAAATAGCTTGAGTGCAGAGGCATGCACAGAGTCCCAACTAAGTTATTGCAGTGTTTTTCAGAATGAAATATCTATGGACACCTTATGTTTGCATGCTTGCTGCATTTGGGGTGTGTTCTCCTGAACTTTGGATGACACTTTTCAAGTGGCTTCGACTGAAAGCTGTGCACCCGATACTGCTGGTGAGTTACTGTTGCCGATGTCCTGGGAAATACAGGTAGCAAGCATATAACTTTGCAAACAGTTAACTAAGACCTGTAGAAGAGCCCATGAAAAGAACATGTTGTTCTGTGAGCAGTGGATCTCATATAGTCTGCTTTTTCTGTGTCTTTCATTCTTAATATCAGTCTTGCACATGTTGTCTGGTACCTGGTGATAAAGTTGCGTTCACACTGCAGCCTTTCCTCCCAAGAAGCAGAGCTGTCTTCATCTTCCTTTTGCTCATCTCTTTAATTTCTTTTAACAAATCTTGGAGACCTCAGTCTCTCTGTCATATCTAGTTTAGATTGGCCAAGAAGGTCATGTGCTTTTTAGGAGGAATGCAGGAGAAAACAGTACAGGTGTGCAGGCAAGCATTGATATAAGCCTTGTTTTACTAAGAAATTAATCTTAAAATGTGGTATTAAGATATTTACTTGCTGAGAGTAAAGCTGCTTTGTAAGAAATGATAAGTGGAATTACTTTGTGTAAGATTTGTTTACCTGTGGCCATTGTAGATGAGCTTGTGTTACAGTGCAAACAACTCCCCCGCTTCCAACCCTAGCTTTATTCTCAATATGACAGGAGTTGCTTTGTGTGATTTTTAGCAGCTTTGTGCATTAGTTTTATTAATAAAATAAGGATAGGATATTATTTACCTTAAATTCAAGAAGCTTATAGGAATAAATATATTATGCTTAGAGGTTCACAGTGTCACTTGTGAAATGCCGTTATAATTCTGTTATATCAGAAACATTAACAGTGTTCTTTCAATCAAGGAGTACCAATATGTTCATGTACATGATAAGCACATTCTTTTCTGTACCTCATGCATTCTGTTATATAGACCTGCTTTTTTACTATTAACACAGTAGGTGTGTTAGTAGCTTATTGTCAGGGGAATGCCTTCTGTGTATTCCTTAACGAATGTTTCTTGTACCATACAAGCTATTTTCACCTTTTTGCAAAGCAAAAATTAGATCAGCTAGAATGATGGTGTGCTGAAAAAATGGGTTTCTGGGTTTTGCATATCAGTATTGTTAATCTGAATGAAAGCATCAACAAGAGCAGAAGTTTGAAATGGTTGGGTTTTTCCTGTCTCAGATTTTCTCATTGCATTTGGATGTGAGGTATTTACTTTTTTTCTGTTCCCTACATCATTATTATTTACCATCCCTAAAATTGATGGCAAAGTTATCATGATCAAATTAATTCATCTATGCTAAATTACGTAAATTCTTCTTTGCAGAGAGTTTTTTGCTTGGCAAAACCCCACTAAGTTTCACCTACTGTCACTCTAAGGTTTCAGGCATAAATGTTGCTTACTATATGAGTAGAATCAACAGACACCTCAAGGCTGGAGAACGGTGCATAATCCATTTCTTCTAACATGTACTTTCTAGGCTCTTATTCTGAGTATGGCAGTTCCCACAATAATTGGATTCAGCTTGTGGAAAGAGGTAAGAAAAGTACCTTTGTGAAGGTTTGTTTTTGGTTGGGTTTTTGGTATGCACAATATGAGTCAAAATTATGAGCAAATATAATATACTTAGTGAAATATATATAATGAAATTGAAGTTGTCATCCACTGAAAATATGTTTTGTTTTTAAACAAAACTGTTTATTTTTTCAGTATGAGGTATTTGACAATTTAGTTTGTTAATGATTACTTATTGTAATAAAGAAGTTTTTAAATTTAAATGAAGACTTTGTTATATTCAGCTATTATGCTTTGGATATATAAACTAACTCAACAAACAAAATACTGCCAAATAAAATCTTAAAATATTGAAAAATGTGTTGTCCCAATCTTGGTTTTAGTGAGAGGGGGTGAGTTTAGATGAAATAAAATTATGGGAGGCCATATGTAAATAATCAGTTTGAAAAGTTCCCATCAAATTATAATGGAGTTAAATCCTTTGTGCAGAGCACTGTGTAGAGGTGTGTGTATACAAAAGTACAGGGAAGAAAATTTACAGATGTTTCCATGTTTAAAATAAATACTTAGTTCTTTATTGCAAGTCACAGATGGACTGGGAGGAGAGTGTTTGGAAATTATTTTTTAAATTTCTGTGTGTCCAAAAAACATGGGAAACATTCCATAAAGTGTAACCCTCTGTTATACTGGCATAGCTTCAAAATAGTTAGTTTGGATAGTTTTATAAGAATTCAAATATAGAAGCCAGACTTGGCCAGCAGTATTTGAACAGGTTTTGTAATGTTTATCTTATAATAGAAAGTTTGGTTGCAAGGTAATCTGACCTTTTACACATTTTTAATGGAGCAATAGATATTCTCCTGAAAAATGCTGCCGTTGCTCAATAGAATTAAGAATTCTGTTACAACAGAGGAAACTAGTTTAGTTGACCAAATAACTCTTTTTCAGATTTTTTTAAGGAAAGCAGTGTAGGGGTTTGGACTATAGAGGGCTTCAGCCATTGCAGATCCAGTTTCTTCTTTTAAGCAGTGGTGAACAGTTCGCTCTCCAGATTTTAATAACTTATCCCTGAGCTTGGAAACTTTGATTAGTAGTAACAGAACAGTGCAAATGCCTTGAGACCCCTAATCTATTACTGTGGTTATGTGTGCACAGCTGAGCGTACAGCTCAGCATCTTTCTGCTTGGCTGCCTTCTGACTCAGTCTAGCACAGTCCCTCATCTAACCAGGTTTTTACAAGGCTGTGATTGCTGAGTGAAGTGGGTTCTCCTTGGAGTGGCAGTAGTGGTTCCTCTTTCTATCCATCTGTTCTAGGAATAGTTTGGGTGTGTGTATAACAGCAGTGCTACGGCTTTCAGCCCTGACACAAACATGTGGCAGCTGTTCTTGTGCAACCCTAACATGTCTGGTTGTAGAATGCTATCACTTGACAGCTGAGTTGTCCAGGTAATGGGAGTGGAAATACCTCAGCTGAAAGCAGGCTCCCACTTCTTACTATCCACTGTGGCTGTCCCAAAGTAAGTTGTTCCTTTGGTCTGGCATAACTTGTGAACTTTATCTCTGTTTTCCAAAAGGGCTGACATAAGGTAGTTTTCAGTTAGCATTTACACCAGCATGTATATGTACATGCTCCAGCCCCTTGTGGCTGGACAGCTTCCAGCCATGCCTTTCTCAGATAAATGCTTCTAATGGCTCAAGGACTGACAAAATCATCTGCCTTAATAAAGGACCTGTTGTTCCTTTAGCCCTCAAACCTGACAGGATAGGGAAGCCATGGTGCAGGGTTGCAGTCTGGTCTGGTTTGAAACAGATGGCATTTTGTCTCACTTCACAAAATCCCTCCTTTTCCCAAAATGCTTTTCAAGAGCATAAACTGAGAGATATCCTACTTCATACAGTATAGTGTAATCTTCTTCGCTGTACTGATTGAAGTCAGAAGAAAGTCTGGGGCAGATTACCAGGGCCCTTCTAGGAAATTTCTCTTCTCCTGTCCTGCTTGAATAACACTTTTCCATCAACTCACAACAGTCCAACCCCTCCTGCTCAAGGAGGTTTACCATGAGAGATTTATCATCTTCTTGGTTCAGTGCCGTTATTTGTGTACATTTGCATGAGCTACGGTTTTGATGCATCTAAGGCCACTTAACGTTGATGAATGTTTTTGCTGTGTGTTTATTTATTTGTTTATTTATTTTTTAATTTTAAGTATTCTAATGAAAGAGAGAGAGATGAGAACTTGTGTTTAACATATTTATTTTGGAGAGGGTCTGCTGCTGTCACGTTAAGTATGAACTATGTTTTGCAAAATATTCAAATGAAAGTACCAGTCAGGAGGGAAAAGTACCAGTCAGGAGGGAAAAGTACCAGTCAGGAGGGAAAAGTCAGTTGTTTTGTCACTTAAGGTCTTAATATAATCAGATGCTCTGTAGATATTTTTTTTTTACTATAAGTAACCAGAAACATTTCCATCAGTTTTTCCCTAGGATAATGACAGAGCTTACAGAACTGCAAGAATTCTATGATCCTGATACAGTAGAACTTATGACATGGATAAAGTAAGCAAGAAGTCCTACATTTCTGTTTTACTGCTTTTTGTCAGGATATTTTTACCTCAGCAGTTTGTGAAGCTACCTCTGTCTGTCTCCATGGGGGGAGAAATGTGTATTTTAAGTTTGTTATTATTCCCATGGAAAGAAACAGGAGTTTGTCATTGATTACAACAGAAGATCCTGAAACACGCAAGCAGATCGTATTTCCTATCATTGTGAGACCTAGTTTCCAAATAAAGGTGGACATCTTAGTGCTTGGTTTTTTGCATGTTAACTTTTCATGAAATTTAAGGATTCATGCTGATTGTAACACCAGTGAGAGACAGAAACACTAAACTTTTACGTGCATGAGCCAGTCAAATGAAATGCCTGAATGTGAGGGTTTAAAGACTTTGTCAAGATACGTGGAGAGGAACATGTATGATTCAGACTTCCCCTGTGACCTGGATCCTGGAAGGGTTCTTACCAGTCTGCCTAGGCAGGGCACAGCAAGAGCTGAGCTATGTTATGTAGTTTATACTGAGCGTATACATGGCTAATACCAAGTTATTTTCACAGATATATTTTTCCTCTCACCAGAAGATTCAGAAATGCATTCTGGCCTCATTCAATCTAAATTTGTACTATGTCATTATTAGGAACTGTACTTCTCTGAAAATTAGATCCCTTGTGTTCAGATAACTTACCTTTAACTGTATTTTTTTAGAATATTACTTTCTGTACTTATGTAGTCTTTAATGTCAACCTGTTCATCTTCAGAAAAGGCAAGGCTGGTAATTACAGTGTTCCAGCCAATTTCTTCTTGCTGTTGCTGGTAGTATATGTTGTTTGTCACTGCTGTAGCTCTTCAAGGCAGCAAGTGGAATAATGCCAAGTACCTAATGGCTCTTATGTTAGTCTCCATATATTAGTCTTGAAGTACATAATTAATCATGGCAATTGCATTGAGATTCACTCAGCTAAGAGCAATTTTACTACCCTTATTTGTAGCAGCTGTTCATATTTTTAAAGAAAATAAAGGGGTTTTTTTCCTTAAAGAAATACTCAGCTATCCATATGGGAATTTTAATTCAATGCCATCACTAGAGTGTATTTTCTTTAAATTTTCCCTTTAATAATACAAATTTATTTTGAATCCTCCCTGCAAGAGAAGTTGCTCAAAGTCTGTAATAAAGTATGGCAATGACTATTTTCTTTCACTAATACAGGAATACAAATAGTCAAAAAATGAAACCAAACCTAGAAACATAGTTAATTAGTGTAGACACTGTTCTGTATGATGACATTATTTTCTCATAGATCATGACATGCATGTTCTAGAGATCAAATAAAAATGATAAGAAATCTTTCCCATACAAGATAACATCATGTTGTTTTTCCGTCTATCTACCTTCCCTCACAAGCTTGTTTTGTTGCAAGTTGACAGCCATTCAGAAAAGCAATACTTGGATCCATTCCAGGACCACTCTGAATGGTGCTCTGTGGATTGCAAGGAGGGGAGAACAGCCATCAGTCCTTGCCCCAGCAAAAGCCCTTCCTTTCAAATTCCATGTTGCTGCACTTCTGAGCGTTTCCTGACAAGGAAACTACTGCCACTGCAACATTAACACCAACTAAAATTAGACCCCCAATGAAACCTCCATGTGATCCAGTTCACCCCACAGCACCTTGAAAGATCCCACAGTGTATAAAATTAAGAACATAGTTTTGAGAAATGCATCCTGTACTCAGACATGTGTGTTGGTGTTGCTTTTGCAGACGACAGGCTCCTGTGGCTGCAGTGTTTGCAGGCAGCCCACAGCTCATGGGTGTGATTAAGCTCTGTACTGGATGGATGGTGTCAAGTTTGCCTTTGTACAACGATGATGATCTTCTGAAAAGAAATGAGAATGTGAGTATCCAATTTCATAAATGTGGCCTTTCACAGGAACTGTGTTCCTCTTCACCCAAATGTAATGAAAGAACAATCAAATGTATTAGAAGGAAGGAGGACATAGAGTCCAGCAGACACAGAAGGGAGTATCAAGTAAATTATCAGTGCTTTACTCTGGACAGAAACAAATATCAAAATATTATTTCTGAAGACTTTTCAGGCCACTCGAAATATGTAAGATGAGAACTTGCTGTCAGTAGAGACAAATACTTCCCATTCAGCTGGCCACTACTTCACCTATTTTGGAGATTTTAAAACCAGACATAACTTGGTGTGTACATTTGGTCTGTTGTTGCAGATAAGCCATCGTTGTGTGTTGCGTGTGTGACCCAGTATTATCATTGATTTTTGCATTCTATGAACATGTTTTCTTAATTTATAGATTTATCAGATCTATTCAAAGAGGTCAGCAGAGGATATTTATAAGATACTCACTTCCTACAAAGCCAATTTTCTGGTTATTGAAGATTCAATTTGCAATGAAGTGGGACCTGTAAGAGGATGCAGAGTTAAAGATCTGTTGGATATTGCTAATGGTCATGTAAGTAATAGTGAGAAAATAAGAATGTTTGAATGCATAAATAATTAATTTAAAAAGAAATCTTTTAATGATGATCTTGTTTTTCTGATTGTAGTTGACATGTAGACAAAGACTTAAATATTTTAAAAGTGATCAATTGAGTTTTGGATTGTCTGTTTCTTACACTTGTTATCTTACCCAGTGTTATTATTTAAATGCCCTAATCCGTCCTCCTACACAAGTATCTAGCTGTGCTGCTTTTCTGCCAATCATTAAATGGATAAACTCAGTTCTAAAACTCTGGCTGGGATGAGGACCAGCCTGCCATTTAGTTCAGTACAGCCTGTTTGGTACTAATGACGTTACAAGTCTATTTGATTAAGCCTTGCAGATAGGTTAGCACCCCGATTGATAGTTTAAACCACATCTGGTAGAAAAATTAGTTGAATAAACTGTACCATGAATGCTGTTTCAGTCATTGCCATGCTCTGTCTGTTTGGAATGCTGATAGTGCTGCTCTTGCTGCTGAAGTAGGTACTGAGATGGGGTTTATAAAGCAATCTCATTACCACTTGTTCACCTGCTTCCTGAAAATCCAGCAAAAAATTTGACTTTATAAAGGCAGGAGTGGCCTTAAACTCACAGTTTCATTGCTCGTTCTCAAGTGTACACGAGAGAGTCACCAGTTACTTCTAGGCAATCACAGGTTAGTTTATTTAGTTGGTTTCCTGACTAAGAAAGAACTGAAGCATCTACTTGACATTACAGTCTAGTGTGTAATAACTATACCAAGTGAATCCTTGGTTTGAATCCTTTTTTTTTTTAATGGGGAGGATATATACATTTCTTGTATATAGTCTTATATTCCATTCTTAGGGAAAAAATCCAAGTGGTTCATCTGTGTTAATTATTTTATAAGTTATACTTTTGATGAAACACATTTCAAAAGAACTTGTAATGCAAACATTTCATTCCTATAGCTGCTTTGTTTTGAGGGAGTAATTATAGGAGTGGTATGTTGTTGGGGGATTACTCTGTATTTTCCCCAGGAATCTACAACTAGTGTCAGTTTTAGTTTTAGGTTTCCTGACCTGTTTATCCAGGAAGAATATTGTATCAATTTTTCAGTTAACTTCCTTACCATTGCTGAAATCTGTTTTCTTTCCTTGCCTTGCTGCTAAAATCATGTATGCTGTGATTATTCCATGTTGTATGCAATATATTGTACCACAACTAGAGTGTGTGTGTATGAATAACCTCCATCATTGATAATCAACACATGTATCTCTCAGTTTCTTCTCAGATCTGTGTTTGCATGAGTAAGTTCCTGTTCCCTTTTCACATTTAAAATGTCCTCTAGAGCAATTAACCACAATTTCAGGATTCCATGCCCTCATACCGCTGCTGCTCTCCTCTCCATGCTTCCTGCATGCTTCTTTCTTGCACATAAGCCTGATAATCCTAGCTTCAGCAGCACAGTTTTACTATTAGATTTCTGAGTTTTTGGTTGATTCATGTATCAGGAAGAGTTTCTTCCTTCTTTAGTTCCTAACACTGGGAGGAACACCTCCAAGCACTTTTCAGAGCAGTTGTTGCTTGCAATGATGATTTCAGTCAAAGGGAGGAAAAAACTTCAATCAAATCCAAGGAGACTGTCTTGGATAATGCCACACACAGTGCTGTCAGTACAGAAAACCAGTCATTTACTATTTCTATGTAATTAGAATTGTCAAAAGTGACAAGGGTTATCCTATTTATAGTGGAGAGATTAAGAAGGTGAAAAGGAGGTTCATGGCGAGAGTTTCAGTTAAAATCTGTTCTGAGGAATGTCTGTAATCTTAATCTGTAATGAAACAACTGGTACATATATTTAAATGTAGACAACTGACTTTTCAGTATTTTTAGAAAAAGGTTGGTTGCCTAGTAATGAACATCACTTACACTTCCTGTCCGTGGCTGAGTCCATGCTGACTTGAAACCTCAAATGGTAGTTGTAGAAAAATTAGTGGAATGGCCAACAGGAATAAAGCGTTTTATTTTTTTCAGAAAATTGTCATAGTTTGTTCTTGAGAGTTGATATAGCGTGTTGTCTCAGGAAACTTTAAAAAAATCTCTCAGTTTTCTTGCTAACAAAAATTGTCTAAGTCATATTGAAAGATTATCAAGACTTTCCAAACTAGTGTGTATGTATTTAGAGACCGCAGCATTTACTTATTCCCAAAGTGAGACAGTGGATGGGATGTTACGCTGTTGACAGGTCTGTGGATGTGTTTACTAAATGGATGTGTTTAAGAAGATCAGTATTACTTTCTAACTTGTACTATGTCCTATAGTCCTAGCCCAGTATCTTATTTCTGACTCTCCCCATGAGCTTAGGATTACTCATAGAGAAAGACAAATATTTTCCAGCAATCTAGCATTACAGGGAAATTATCTTTATAGCCACTGGTGGATTTTTCTTCATGAATTTGTCCTACCACCTTTTTTTAACATCATGTAAATTTGTGCCATCAGAAGGAATAATGAAGAGATTACTTCAGGAATATCAAACAGTAGATGCTGAAACACACAAGCAGTTTGCTTCCAAGTCAACTGGTTGGAATTTGTAGGGCTATGCTTGTGTGTGTTTGGCCTTTAATAGGTGTGTCAAACTTACTCGGCGTGGAAAAGGTAACTGAGACTTCCCTTCATTACTGTTGTGCTCTGTGCGGATCAGGCTTGAACTACTGGGTAAACGGGTGTGTGGAGGTGATTTCCACTGTGTTGTTCTTTATTATGTGGATGAAGTACACTGGTTTTAATGTCATTATCCTGGCAAAGGGGTTAATTCACAAAGACTATTTTGGGTGGTTAAACAAATTATAGGGGAATGTATTTTCAGCTTATAGGTACCATACAGTATGGAAATTAGATGTCTGTCATAAATGAAATTTACAGAATACCAAATAAATTAATGTACAGAATTACATTCTGTGACCACTTACCTTCAGTATTTTAATTAGGTCTTCTTCTTTCTGACAGGTGGTTTGTGAGGAAGATGACAACTATGCCTACTCAAAATATGGACGATTTTGTCATGAAATCAAAATGAACTATTCTCCATATGTGAATTATTTTACTCGAGTGTACTGGAATAGATCCTACTTTGTATATAGAATCAACACTGTGATATCCTTCCAGTCATGAAAAAGCATACAAGCTTCCTTCTGAGGATTTATTCTGAATGAATTTCAGTTTAAAAAGTTCCTTTGGGTCAAGGAAGTTATTTTTTCAGATATATGTGCACACGTGCAGTATACTGACAACTTTATTTTACGAAACTGGAATTCTTTGGAACTACAGATCAACAGACAGAGATACCATCCTTGAAGGAAACATTTATCAATTTTACGGTCTCTACAACATGTGACAGTCTTCCATGTTTTAACATTTTTCTTCCCATTTTAAATCATTTTAATTTTCACGTAAATGAGATTTCTAACTTTAGTGTTAGAGAGATGCATAGACCTCAGTGATAGCATAAAAATTATTTCAGGAGCCCATTTAGGTCATGTAGATTTTTTAGCCAAAAAGCACTTGGTATCTTGAGTCTTTTCAAATAAGCATTTGGATATTTAGTTTGTTTTTTTTAATTGTCATTGTTTTAATTCTCCCTGTCTTCCACTGTAAACATTTCTATGTTTATCAAACACACATTTATACATCTTATGTGTAGCTATACTGTTTGTATAAATCGAATAAGGAAGATTTTATTTAAACAACACTTCCATAGATTAAGGCACTGATCTCTATATTGTTAGAGACATGCTGGTGGAGGTGCTGGGGCTCAGACCTAGCAGTAGGAGCTGACAGGGTCAGATCTTCAGTTTGGAAAGAACTTGTCTTCAGGATTCTTCCATGCTTAAGTGTGTGTGTGTGTGTATGCATGTGTGTCTTAGCAGCCAGCACAATGGGCCAGTATATACCACAGTGTGCTTGTTTTCAGGCAGGTGTAGCAGGACAGTTAGGTTTGCTACTGAGACTTCTGCACTTCGGTTTCACCCCCTCTGTGTGTGTGATGTATGCGTGTGTGTGTGTCTGTGTGTGGGGAGGGATAGGTCATGCTCATTTCATTCATTATGAGATAGCTATATTAAGATAGTGCCATAACTGTCATTTAAAACACTATAATCACCACCATTAGTAAATAATGGTACAGTTGTTCATAGCTATTTTTATATCAGTTATGCAACTACACAGAGATTTTTGAAAAGCTGGGAAAGTATTGTGCAGTTTTGCTTCCCTCTAAAATCTGTGTTTGTTATATGACTCCCCTTTTTCCTCTACAACTATTTTTCTTATCATCTTGTCTGCTGCTGGCTGATAGACTTTCAGTTATGCTTTAATTCCAACTCTGGGCCTAATCTTCGTGTTGAGAATGGAAAATCCAATAAAAGGTAATGATAGCTTTGCTTAACGTAGGTGTAGCTGGAAACATAAGAAAGCCAGAACAGAAGTTCTAGAAGAAATTGTGCACCCCTTAAGAGTTACCTGTAGTTAGCTCTTTGTGTAACACCTGGCCTGGAGGCCAGTCTGTCAGGCATATGGGAATGATTCTCTGGAGCCCAGATGTCTTTAATGAAGGATCTGTCAAAATAGGATGAACTTTCAACAGAAATATCTGCAAATGAAAGCTACAAAACGATCCTTACTGCACTTGTTGATAAAATGCAAGATCAGAGATTTTAACTCTGAAATTATTACGAACTGCAGCATGTTGGTGTATATGCATGATTCTTCTCTGCTCTATGCAGATACACTTCCTTACTTTACACTGACAGGTAGTGCTGAGATTTTTTTAAACCTATTACCACTTTTGGAGTGATTTAAAAGAAAAAAGCTTTATTGTTGTAAAAGTCAATGTTCGTAATCTGTTTTTTACTTTCAGTTTTATTTTTATGCCTATGCCTATCTTGACAAAATGTTAACTTATGCATTTTATTTGAAACCAATGCTCAGATAAATCTATTGAATATATGGGATGTGGTCACTGAGAGAAACATTTACCAGTACAACTGTGGTACAGGGTAAAAGTAAATATCCTTTTTGGGCATACAGTCATCATGTTGAGGGGTGGGGGTGTGTGTGTGTCTGGTCAGGTGCAGGCTGCATTTATTTGCTTGTGCACAAGTACATGTTTTACTGCACTGGGCTCTTTCAGGCTTTTCAAATGCCATTTAGCAAGAGTAGCTTGTAAATTAACTTGAGCCAAGGCAGGCCTGCAGGAACCTCCCCTCTGTGTGCTAGTATGGATGTAGATGTAATATTTGGAAGTAAGTTTAGAGTTCCTTATACAAAGTAAGTTTGTTTGAATCACTGTCAAAGAATTACATGTCTGTGTTTCAGTCATTTTCTCTCTTGAAGTTAATGATTCATGAATATCCTTTCATAACAGCAATAAGGCATTCCAGGTAGCAAACTTCAGGGTTACAACTGCACTTGGGTGGAAGAAGTCGCAAAGCTTTCGGCTTCATGCCTTAGACTGCCATGCCAAGATGCAATATTTAACTGTCCTTGACTGCCTGTTGTGTTTTACTGCAGTGCTGTGTGTATGTCTTACCATATAGAACATAGTTTGAATACCTACATGTAGAACACACATATTAAGAAAACCACAAACAAGGCCATCCAGACATCTTAACAAAGCTATGTTGCAGCACGTTGGCCTTTATACATGTTGAAATGAATGTGTTGAGTTTTATTTGAACTGTGACATAGTTATTGTTATTAGTTTTGTCATAGTTTTTAAGATGTATTCTTAATACTTCAATTGATTCTGCTTTAGGAGAATCATTTAAGGTTTTTACCTTGCTTTTTTATATTAGAGAAAATTGTATTGCAGCACCATTGGCACAGCAGCCTTAAGTAACAGAAGGAGCCTTCTATGTGAGAGAACATTGTGGTTGTTCCTATAAAAAGGCGTCATTAAAATGAGTGACTGAAATAATCATATCTTACAAACAAAGTGGATTGATTTCTTATCCAGATGTGGACTAGCGAAAATATCGTCTAAGCTCCAGCTTCTGTGAAAAATAAACAACAAGTTCCCTGAGATACACAATTATATCCCTAAGAAGGACAACAGTAGGGCATAATTACATCAGATTTGTACACACACCCAGCTTGGTTTTCAACTAGGTCACAGGTTTAACTTCCTGAAAGGGCTGGAGGAAAGTTTTACAAATTTTGATCTGCTTTGCTGTAGATGTTGCAATTCAGTTGAAACATGTGCCTTGCAAGCTTTTATTAAACAAACAAAAACCTCAATTTGTGTTTCTTTTTGTGAAGATTTTTTTTTTTAATTCCTGTCCCCCTGATTTCTAGAGCTTCCATTGTGTCTTAATACGCCAACCTCCGAGGGTGCCCATGTAGTAAGTGTTGCAGCTGGGATGTGTGCCAGCTGTTCTCTGGGAAGAATGAGAATTCACATAGCAATCTGTGTGGCTATTTTGCTGACTTATTTCCTCCTTTGCATTTCCAATGTCTGATATGCTTGATCTTAGTAAATGCAAAAAAATTACCTTGAAAGAATAAATTGGTATAGTATTTTCAGGCACTCACCATTACCCTTAGACTTGTGAAACAAAGTTTAATCAAGCCATGGCTAAACTACCATGTAGAGTTTTGTTTTAATCTTAAAAAATACTCTTTCACTTTCTGAATTACCACATACTTGAACTCGGTTGATAGATTTGAGAGGAGATGTTTGAGACTAAGGAAAGGCATTTCTGAGCATAAATTTCTATCCATATTATTTTAAAAGCCACTGGTTTTATTTCTGCTAAAGTAAATGGAAATCCAATTTAATACAACACAATCTTGAATACAATTTCCATGACGGGGGGGGGGGAAATAAGGAGAAGACACACAAATGTGGAAGAAAGAGGGCCAAAAGGTTTAACAGGCATTGAAAATTCTTCAATCTATTTGCTCGGGTGGCATTACTATTTACTGAAAGATAAAGGTTAGGGATGAGGTCTTGTTCTTACTACTGTATTTTCACCGAGTCATCTGCAAATGTACAAATCTTGTGATGCTCATGAGCTTTCCCACGCAATTCACCTGAAAAAGAGCTGTGAGATCAGGTTGTGGGGTTTATAAGGTGTCACCGAAATGCTTCTTAATTATGGCTGTTGACTTCATATAACCTGTCCTTCAACCAAAACTCCAACAGGAGAAGGTGTAGGCTGTGTGTGTGAATGCGAGGGCATGTATGCACATGATGTGTTTGCATGTGGAGGTGTCTGTTTTACTGTTGTTTTGGAGATGGAATGAGTAACTTCTGTTATCACTAACGGTTGTTGAATCTCTAAGTCTCCTCAATACTGACGGGCGGGTGGACTGTGGAGTACTGTGGTGTTTGAGATGAAAGAAAAGCTGAGTTTGTTCCAACACAAGCAATATTTCATGTGAAATAATACCTCAACATAAATCTGTATAATCATGCTTTTAGTACTCTTTTTAAAAACTAGCTTTAGGGAGAGAAAGAAGGTGGGAATTGTAAGACATGCAGTGTGTGTTATTTTAATAATGTTTTTCTACTTCATCACTGCAGCTAAAAAAAAAATCACGATTATGTTGCCACACTCCAACTATGCCAAATGCAGAGCTAATGATGCCTAAAGGTCTTCTGGATTGTTTTGTACCTCAGCGATATGTTTAAATACATAACTAATCTGGCAATGGTTTTGATTTCAGTGCACTTAGATGTATGTAGTTCTGCCTTTCAGTGATGTTTAAGGTTACCTATTTATTTAATGGGACAATAGGTGGGTGTTTAATGCCTTTCAAAGTTTCCAACTTTGTTACTTCAGTAACACAGAAGAATTATTGGTGGTGCTTTACTTGTTGACAGTGGTGTTTAGCAGTTGCATGTATGGCATATGGACTTACCTACGTGCAGCTATTTAATAACAAATCTAAGGAATCCAATTCCTTTTATCCTGTTTGTTGTCTTGGACAGTTTTTTATCGAAATGATGTATACATAGTAAGTATTTTTCTCTTGTAACAAATTTTTTTTTTTCTGTGGGAAAAAAAAATAAAATTAATAAAAGCCAAGTCCAGAAAGTGTGGATTGTTTGGGACACAAACCGTTTTATGCTTTCTTTTGAGCAGTCAAGGGAAGACTGTACACTGTAGCTCAAATGTCTGTCATGATGGGCAGTATAAATAGTCTTGCAACTCTTGAGGATTAGCAGCCTGCTGAGACTGGATCCATATGTTGTGCTGACTGTGACTTCCTGTTGAGACATACTGGTGTGAGGATGAGCGGCAAAAGATGAGGTGCTTCATATGGAGTTATTGAACTCTGACTTTCTGGAAACTCTCTGTCACCTGGAAATAAATTGCTATGCAACGTCAAATGCTTACTGATTTAATTGTTTTTAATCAACTAATGTATTATCTGTCTTAAACTTTTACAGATCATAATTACATATTTTGGAGCCCTCTGTCATTTTATAAGATATTATTAATAGGAGTGAAATATTTAAATGCAGATTGCTTTGTTATAATTTAGCATGTAATGATATGAAAATCTTGGTATTATTTTAGTTAAATTCCAAAGATGGTAGAAATAATCCATGAAGTGCTACTCCAAAAACTGATCATTTAGCACCTGAAAAAAGTTATGTATTTACGTCTTTAATTTATAGTGGTTCTGAGTTTGAACATTCATCAGACTGTTTTCTTTTAGACCAGTCAGGAAATGAGCTGATGTTGAAGTATTCAGGTTTATCCATTCAAACAGCCAGACTTCATGGTTGCTTAGCTGAAAGGGGAATGGAGCTTCCCAGTAACATGAAATACATGTTGGCATCTGTGTAGTGTTCCATGTCTTTATGCAAAACTGAGACCATGGTTACCAGCTGTGAAATAGATAATATTTTTTTATATATAATAGAATTTGTATTGATATGTGTCTATAAATAAGTGTATTTAAAAATGTGTGTATGTACTTTATATGTGTATTTATCTCTGTATAAAATACATATTCTGTTTGATGTTTCAGATGTGTTAGGTAAAACTGTTGTTGGTTTGGGTTATTACATAGCTCCTTAAGTGGTAGCTCTGTAATCTATTTGTAGGACCAAGTTTCCTAGATTTTCCCATTTTTACTGTGACTCAGACTATCATATTTCAATCCCTCTATGCTTTCAGGTTGCTTAGATAACAAATGTGATCAACATTTTTTAACAGGGATGAGATGCATCTCATTATGAATTAAATTGCATGTGTGTAATATGCAAATGTAAAGCAATCCTGAGTACTACACAACTATTCAGTGTGTTATAACCCACCATCAGTATATACATTTACTTTCAGAATTTTAAGCAGCTTTACAATGCCTTGGAATTTCTTCCTGTTTCAAAGTTACAACTGTACTGTCTGCCATGAGCCTTGACTCCTGCTGGTACTGTACTGACTGATTATAGAAAGACCTAAAACATACTAAGACTGATTTTTTTTTACACTGTTGCAATAAATACCAGAATAGTCTGTAAAATGAGGGTGAATATGAAGTGATACCTTAAGCCATTCTGCCCTCTGAAATAAGTTGACAAAGGATGGGTAAGAATGCAGCTGCCTTCTCCTCACTGCACCATGTTACGCTCTCAGTGAGACCCCAAGCACAGAAGCTGTGGTCTGCCTGGAGTAATTGCTGGATGCTGTAAAGAGTGCCTGTGGTTTCCATGGCTGATCTGACTTCAGCTCCAGGCAATAATACAAAATCACTGCGGCAGAAGTGATTAAACCATTTATGCAATTTTAGAAAGGTGCATTAAGTCTGTTTTTCATTTCATCATGAAAACTTATTTCTGAAACACACACACTTTCATTTGCATCTATTTCAGCATTTTTAGCACCCGGATAAATGCTGCTGCTTTTTTTTCTTTATTTCTGGGGGTTTTTTTTCCTCCTCCCAGGTTGACCCATTTTATAACAATCTGAGCTGTAGTCCAAGCTGCTGGTTGCGTTCTAGGGACTTGTCCCAGCTGCAAGGGAGGGACAGAGGAAGGCTGTTGGGCTTGCTGATAGTTTGGCCTCTGAATAGCAGTTCTTAGCTTTAATGGTTACATTTCACAGTCCTTGGTTCACTAGGTAAGGTTTGACAGAGAAAAATCCCAAAACTTAATTTTGATTCTTTGGCAATAGAAGCTGGCAGTGTCCTGAAGATACCTAAGGAGTTTATTTTAAATAATAATATGTATTTATTTCTTCTCTGTGTTGTTTCCTATCAAAGTCGAGAGCCATCTCTGCTACCCTTACTGAGATCACGTCTTGGATTAACCCTCTATCAATCTCTGTGGATTCTGCTTCAGTTTTGCAGGAACAGTCCTTTGGAAAATGTGGCTACACTCAAGTGTGTTTGTGTCTCTTTAAATTGTAGGGTAGGATCTGCAAGGATCTGCATCCACAAATATATATACATTTGTTTTGTCATAGTACTGGTTTTGTGTAACTGAATGTTGCAAATAACAGAGTTGTGTTACTGATTGTCTGCAGTGGCAAGGTTTTTGCTGGTTCTGCTCTGGTTAATACGCCTTAGTTGGGGCAATGGGAGTGACATGCAGCAGAAGCCGGAATTTGCATCACCGAAATGCTGTGTTAACGTATTAACAATATATGGGTGTGAGAGAAGACTGTGAATAAAATCCAGTTTATAACTTCACAGGCTGTAGGCAAAACTGGATGTTTCTAAATGCTTCAATATAAGAGAATAGAAAGGGTAGTGGAAAGTGTAATGTAGGATAAAAATGGGTACTTGATTTTGAGAGGATTTAATTTGCTTGTTGGAAGTTTTTATAAGAATGCATCACATTTAGAAGAGGGAATGTTGCACTGTGTCCCCATACTGATCTAAGCTTGTCCTAACCTGAACATTTGTTTGCATGGTCTGGCTGGCTCATTAAGTGTTGTAAGTTAATGAGGTTTCTAGTGCCTTTGTGAAGGAAGGAATTACGGCACAAAGAGCAAAGATAACGCACTCAAAGCTTGCTACAGCACATTAACAATGGATGGATCTTGATGGTTACTTTCCTGTTGCTACTGGTAAACCATTCCGTAAAACCATTCGGTTTTATTTTGCGGTCCCAGTCTGAGATTTCACATGATGCTGAATTTTAGAAACTTGTCATCCCTTCCCCTTGCTGCGGTAAAAATAAAGGCCAACAGGTTGTAATAACAGGATGTGATCTCCCAACGATTACCTCTCCTTACACTGGTAATTCCCCAAGTGGCAGAGGTGCAGATCTAGCAGCTGGTTGTCACCTTTGACTGTTGCCTGTAATATTTGACTAAAGCTGAGTGAAGTGGGTTCTGGCTTTCTTGAGCAGAGCTTCACTTCCAGCCTGGATATGTCATCACTGAAGTTACAACACAGCTGGGAACAAACACCCCTGCCCTCCTAACAGCCTTCTAGTAAAACTAGCAACCCCGTGTTCAAAATAGGAAGAGGGGATGTTTCTGTTGGAACAACACTGACACAGTTTGGCCAGCTGGATGCAGAGGCTCAGCAAAAGGCTGTTCCTGAGCTTTTACTGTCATTGTGTGAAGGGAGATACTGTTGATCTTGTTTATTAGTAGAAAGATGGTTTGATGAGTAGCAGGGAGTGATTGACATTGTGGTGGTCTGGCTTGGATTCATGCTTCCATTGATCACAGATTAACCAGTGCAATGATTCCCATGCCCAGACTGTTTTATGCATGTTTAGCAGAACTGATACGTTTGCTTGCTGAGTTTAGAAAGGATCATTTTAGTGTTCCTCCCAACAACAGCAAACACTATTCTTGTTCCAAAAATATTTTGCCCAAAGACGGACATGTTAAAAGTGATAATTGGTGGTGGGGTTCGTATGGTATGCTGAGACATGGTTTGTTCTTCCTCCTTCTGCTAAAATTGCATCTTTCCTTCCGGAGCAGCAACCAAAATGTGCACTTCTAAGAGGCCACGCTTCCAAGACAAGCTCAGCTTACATCAGAGAAGCACTTCTGCTGGGTCACAACTATTCTTCAATGATTCAAATATCCCAAGACCCACTATCCTTTATGCAGCAGTGGTTTTTCCTGTGTTTCTCTTACTGGTCACTCTTGTAGCTTGACTGGGGCTTTTTTTAAATACAGGCTCAGGAGAGCAGGAGGCTGCCGTTTTCCACGAAATTGCCCCCTCCCCCCTTAGAAGGCACAGTTCCTTATCCTGTGCCCGCTCTACCTGTGGAGGAGCGGGAGCAAGCAGCTGGATGCATTTGGCATGTTTGACGCCGGCTGAATGCCAGGCACCCACCACAGCTGCTCCATCACTCCCCTTCGAAACTGGACAAGAGAGAGAACGTATAACAGAAGGTTCATGAGCTGAGACAAGGACAGGGAGGGATCACTCACCGATTACCGTCACGGGCAATGTGGGAAGGGGGAAGATGAGCGATTGGCCCGGCAACATTGTAGGCTTTGCCACGGGCGGGCGCCCCCCTCGACCACGCGGGGCGGGCCGTCCCGCCCATGGCCGTCACTGGCCGGGGCTACTCGTGTCGTGGGTGCCCGCGGCGAGAGCGGCGCAGAGAGGCTTCGTGGGGTGCTGGGCTCCGCTCGGCTCGGCGGGAGCGGCGGGATGGGCCGGGTGCGGCCGGGCGGCTGCGGGCTGCTCCCGGTCCTGCTGCTGCTGCTGCTGCCGCTGCTCGGCGGGGCGGCGGGGCCGGGCTGCGGGGGCTCCCCTCGTCTGCTCCGCTTCTCCGGGCAGGTGCCCGAGAACAGCCCGGCGGGGACCCGGGTGCGGGGCTTGCGGGTGCCGCTGCGGAGGCTGCTGGGCCCCGGTGAGCCGGCCGGGGAGTGGGCGCTGGAAGGAGACGGCGCTTCGCTCTTCTCTGTCCAGCGGTGGCCGGGCAGCGGGCGGGGGCTGCTGCTGCTCCTCACGGCCGAGCGCCTGGACCGGGAGGCTCAGCCCGAGTACGGGCTCTGGCTGCGGCGGCGGGCGGGACGGTCCCCCCGAGAGGCGCTGCTGCGGGTCCGGGTCTTGGACCGCAACGACCACCGGCCGCGGCTGTCGCCGGCGCGGCCGCTGGAGGTGGACGAGCTGGCCCCACTGGGCACGGAGGTGGCCCGGCTCCGCGCCTCGGACGGTGATGAAGGCGCCAACGCGCGCCTCACCTACCGCCCCTGGCCGCCGGGCGCCAGCAGCCGCCTGCTCTTCGTGGTGCCCCGCAGCGGGCAGGTGCTGACCGTGGGCTCGCTGCTGGGGCTGCGCCGGCTCCGCCTCTGCGTGGCCGCTCTCGATCACGGGCGGCCGCGGCCGCTGCGCAGCCCCGCGCGGTGCCTGCGCTTGGCTGTG
>NW_020884930.1:4936174-4946586 GCF_003945725.1 Corapipo altera
ACCGGAGGCGTCCGCTCAGGGGTTAACAAATGGTTAAAACCTGTTAAAAAGGGGGGCACACCAGGATAGATAGTTTGTTTATTGTGGGAGCAGTTACCAGAAAGCCTTTTCTGGCGCTGTGGTCCTCTGTGACCTGGGAAGGGAGAGGTGACACTGCCCTGGGTGTGGACGCTTTCAGACTTGCAGCTGCAGCCCCCTGCGCTGGAAGAGCCCTCTGTGCCTGGTCGCTGAACTGCACCGAATGATGCTGGGGGTCAGCTACAACTCTGGCAGAGCAGTGCATGGGAGGGGAAAGGAGTCGCTGCAAAATAAATGTCAATGAGTTTAGGACAAGCAAAACCCAAAAATTACCTTAATCCAGAATCCTAGGAGTTGGTGTGCAGAACTAAATGGAGATACCTTTATACAACTGTTTAAGTCCTCTATATATCAACAGCTTGTATACAGTGTATGGTTTTACTAACACAGCAAGGAGAATGGTTAGATTTGATAAACTTCTTAAACTGTGTTAAACTCGAGATGTGTTGTGGGTTTACAAGCCATCCTTTCCATGTGTTACTTTCGTATTATTCAGAGTAAGTTTTATAGTGTGTTTGTAGCTGTAGATCATGTCTCTGATAACATTACTGATTATCATTTGCTTGGGGTTTGTTTTGTATTATTTGCTTGGTTTTTTTCTCAGATGTTTGCAACTTTACTGTAGAGGGAATATTTACTGTTTTCTATAAGTGGATTTTACAGCCTAGTGCTCAGAAAATGTGAAACATAGAGCTGGGAGGAAAATAAACGTGCTGAAACATGCTGGGGGCTGTGACCTTTACCATCATGTGCTGTGTGTGGTCTCAGAATCCTGGAGTCACCTGCCTGAGAAACTTATTCTTTCAGGAATGTGATGAGTTGTGCAAGTGACAAACATTTAACATTAGAAAAACTCTGCACAGTATTTCTAGCTACTAGCTTTAAACAAATCACCCAATATTTAAAGTAGAACTTCTCATTCAAGTTAAAGATGGAGTTGGAAAGGGGACACGTTGCTTGACCATCTTGCTTATTTATAATGAAAGCAAATAACCTTGTGAACATTGTTCAACAAATGATTAATTGTGTTGTCCTCTCCAATCTGGTGGTGTACAGCGTTTTTACCACTGTCTGTGCACTGATAATGTATTGACGAGAGATGAGCCCCAGGGAGAAAGGAATTCGATGATCAAGTGGGACAAGGTCATTTTGACACTCCTTTAAGCTACTTTGAAAATCAAAACTATCTCATAACTTTGTACAGTAACAAACTTGGGATCTTTTTCTGGCTGCTTATTTTACAGAATTATGATGTAATGCTGAGAGGATTTGAGCATCCATTTTTTTTATCTGAAGAGACCTGGTGAACTGTCAAAAGTCAAATGGAATTAACTTTGGTCTCCTCCTGATTTCTCCTCATGCCTCTTACTAAATGTAATTAACAGTGAATCACATAGTAATCAATATTATGGAGCATGTGCCAAACTTTTAATCGTCTCTTTAATTGAAAAACAAAGCTATTGGACCCTTATTAATTGCCATTTCTTATGTAAGTCATGAATGCACTTAGGCATTTCAAAGTTGCTGCTTCTCCAGGGGAGCATGTCTTGGGGTTTTGGAAGTGTTGGGGTTTTTTTGGGGGGTGGTTGTTTTGGTTTTTTGTTGTTGTTTGGTTTGGGGTTTTTGTGGGAGTTTTTGGGGTGTGGGGTTTTTTTGGTTTTTTGAGGGTGTTTTGGGAGGTTTTTTGGTTTGGTTGGTTTTGGTTTTGGTTTGGTTTGGCTTGGCTTGGCTTGGGGGTTTTTTGTTGGTTTTTTTTTTTTTTTTTCTCAGAAAAGCAAGGCTTTTTGACTCTTAAAAAAAATAACAAAACAGGAGATCAGATAGTATCTTAGTGCACTGTTTCTTGCAACTGTAGTCCTAGGAAGACAGGGTATTTATGTGAACAGTTGAGACACTGAAATAAGTTGAATGTGGACTACAATAACTTTCTGAATCTTCCCTGCTGCTCAGTAGCACTTACAGCAGTGATAGGTAGGGGGCTACTATCTGTTTTGTGGGTACACTATAGCAGGCACTGTGAAAACACAATTCTTCTCCCATTGAATATACACTCGGTACATGGACTGTGCATTGCAAAGAGGTTTGCACAACTTTTGTGGCTTGTCTTACCTACATGGAGCAGTTTGCGTCTTCTTTAGGAACCCGGCAGCAGGTTGCCTTTGTCTGTCTCTCAAAGCCTTGCTTTTCTGGGCTCTGTGCATGAGTGTAGTTATGAATCGGACCTGGAGTTCAGAACAGGGTGTAGTCTGTGGAAAGGCTGGGGGTGGTGAGGAAGAGTTGAAAGGGCTGAAGGTCCATTCCTCTTCTAAGTCTTTCTCTGTTCATGCACACCTGCAAGTACCTACCTAAGTCCTCATACTTGTTACCAGCTTACACAGGGTGTGACGTGTGTGGCTGCCCAACTATTTCCTCCTCTGCCCCCACAGCTGTCCTTTCTGATGCTGGCCATAGGTACTGGTGCACACTGTGTAGAAGCTTTACATTTAGGACTTTGTCTATCATGCTTCAAAAAGGGAAGGAACACAATTTCTTAGTCCCGTTTTTCAACTCTACTAGACTTTTAGCTCAGCAACTGGGGGCTTTTTCGTTTGGTTTGGGGTTTTTGTTGGTTTGTTGTTTGGTTTTTTTTTTAACCTTGAAAGCCTGCTACAAAGGGCTTGTAGAGTGCACAACTTGGCTTGGAATAGTGAGACTCAGTGGGTGATATCCATATTCCTGCACACACCAACACTGCAGTCACATCCCACATGATATTAAAGTGAAGACAACTGTGTAAGAAGTCACTCCATAATCTACAAAGGTTATTTTTATTTGACAATAGGGGAGACTCAAAAAAAGCATGGTGAGACAAATCTCTTCCCCTCCCCTATTGCTGCGTTGTCTGAAGAGTTAAGGGATTGAGCTCTGGGATGCCTCAAGACATCAAAGTGATGTCACAGCAGGTAGTTTATGACTGAAATGAATAAAGCAGTTGCAAGGCTGTTAAGTATTTTCTTGTTTTGGAAATGAGATGAATATCTTATTCCCTGTTCTCTTTCAGGTGAGATAATTATTTACTACTGTAACTGAATTCCAAGGAGATAAATCTTAAATCTGACTGAGGAGGCTGTAGCAAAATGCCATTCCTTCAGTGTAGTGTCTTCTGGTAGAATATGATCAGTGTTGAACCCTTATGACTCACTGGAACCGAACTATATTTTAAAGAAACAACTGTCAGACCTGCTCCTATAACTGTATGCTTCTCCCTGACCTGTGAGTTA
Organism: Corapipo altera; assembly: GCF_003945725.1. Taxonomy (NCBI): domain Eukaryota; kingdom Metazoa; phylum Chordata; class Aves; order Passeriformes; family Pipridae; genus Corapipo; species Corapipo altera. The sequence continues at coordinate 4,939,513 of NW_020884930.1, forward strand.
CTGATGGAATGACCTAAAGGCAGTGCTTGGTGGCAGCAAAGTAAGGACTCATTTGTTCCTAGGACTATGGATGTGCTTGCATTGCATCAGTTGGGGTGGCTGAGCTTTTGCCTGAGTAAAGAAACACTGTGTATAGAACAGGCACTGCTTTGTGAGAGAGAAGCAGCAAAGTGTTGGGGGCTACGTCTGTGGAAGGGGAAGAGGATCTGTCTAGAAATTTAGTATATAAGGAGAACTGGAAGGTAATCTAGCAGCTCTGTCTTTTCTGTGACACAGCATAGCAGCCAGCACACCACTCCTTTGGAGGCTGCTGCCCCAAACACACCTCTGAATGCTGCTACCCACCTTTACCAAAGGGGCATCTGCATCTGAGGTGCTTCTCACAACTGCATCCAATGGTGTTAAAGTGAAATATTGTTACAATGTTTTTTGGCACCTTTTTGTACATATTGAACACATTTGCTATTCCAAAACTATTTGTATTTTGCTGGTGATAATAACTTTTTAAGTGTTTGGGAAAAGTTAATACACTCACAATGTGGTCACAGGAACAGCTCTTACTGCATAAAACCTCAGCAAGCAACATTTTATTTTAAAAACATTTAAGCAAACCTCAGGGAGTAGAGGCTTAATTATGTTAAAGGACAACACTGATAAATGCCTGTAGTTTTTCCACAGAAACACTGGGGATGGAAGTGAGGTGATTCCTAACCACTGGGGCAATCAGATTCTGCTACAGCCTCTCAGGAATAAGATTTTTTTATGTCCCACACAAACTACTTTAAACTTAATAAGTTTAGCCACTTTAATAGTCACTTTAATGAGGAAGAAAAGGTGCTGTGTTGGGTGGGATGACAGGAAGACAGAGGCAGCAACTGGGAGCTTGTCCAGTTATAGTCTCCTCAAAGAATTTGGTTTCTTAAGTGATGCTTCCCTTATAAAAATATTTAGAACTAGTTTATGACTAGACATTTTATGCCTTTTTTTTGGCACAAAAAAAAAAGAGATCTTGCAGGTAATTTCACTTCAGTGACATAAGTACAGCCTTGTATCTGTTACTGGGGTGTTCTGTAGCACACAAATGTCAATTTTGTCTGTGTCATTTCATCTGCCATCTAAAATACTGACTGAAGAGTGGAAGGCAGAAGTTGTGGAGGATAGAAACAAACCTAAAAAAATTGCCTCTCCTTCCTCTCAACAGTAAAAGCTGAATGATCTGCAAAGAGCACCAACTTTTGAATGCCACAATTGTAGTTGTGTCTTGCTGCACTTTCCTTCTTTAAAAAACATAAAAAATCCCCAAAACCCCTCTGTGTTGCTGACTCCTCAGCTATTCTTACTATGTCAATGTGATCTGACTTCGTCACCAACTGATATGCCTGCAAATAATTATGTGTTGTACAGTATTAAATAACATTTTTAATGGGAATTGGTGGGATGTTAACGTGGAAAACTGTAATAAAAAACTTGTTTTGTGAAGAATCCTATCATATGGAAGCTTTTGAGATCCTGTAAATAGTTATACTTTCCATCTTCTCTGTGATGCTTTCTAATTCTCCTGGTTGAGTGGTAACGAGTGGTTATTGCAGATACAGTAGATTTAAGGGTTGAGGCAGAGGTGCTACTTCCGTTATCACAGGTCTGAGAGTGCTTCAGAGCTTTCCTCTGGAAACAAACTACAAAATTAAAACATTTTAAAAACTAGAGAATGACACCACAATCAGGCTTTTAAGGCTAGGGATGTGGCAGCAGTAAAGATAAGATGGATTTTGAAGTCCTGTTCCCCACATCTGCCTGAAGCTTTTCCTGTGATGTACAGATATCTGCCTGCAGTGATGTCTTTGCTACCCAACAAATGTCATGGGTGTCTCAAACACCCAATGTGGTGGAGGTACCTGCAGTAGCTGTGCATCCACACAGAAAGTGAAAAATTGGCTGAAGATTTCTCTTTGTTACTCATGTGTGCAGTAGCACCTGCAATTGCCTTTTAGCTCCATGGTCCCCCTGGATGAGTCTACAGGTAGTATTGAGAAAAGCAAGACCTTGCCTCCTAAAATCGTTGAGGTGATGTATGAGTAGAAAATGTGCCCAGGGGCTGGAGTATTTTAAGAAATAGGTCATGAAAATAATGCAAAGTGATCTCTGCATGCTGCTCTGTCAAGCTTGCTGGTTGTGGTTAACCAAGAAGGGAAAATTGAAACCCACTCTTATAGCTTTAGACGAGGCAGTTGGTATAATCACATTGCCCAGGTGTTCTGTGGCTGTGGGCTCTTCATCCACAAGTTGATGTAGTTGTTTGTGGACTGCCAAGGGAATAAACAGGCCTATTGCCATAACTGTGATAGTAAGGGTATTGCTTTGCCTTCAAGATACAGCACTCTGTACTCGGTCAATATGAGTCCAATCAGTACCACAGTGTGTTGCAAGAGGATATGATACTCCTGAGCATTGTATCCAAACCTTAGGTGTATTTGTGAGACCAGATCTGCTAATTAATAGAAACGTCACCCTCAGGAATCTCATCAGTGTTTGAGGTGGAGCTGGCACATCATGTTCATGACAGAGTAGCTATACTAAAGGTGCTCCCCATGCCAATTTTTGTACGAATTGGGGAAAAGAAATTCATAAAATTAAGCCTTTAATTTTGAAGGGGCGATCTGTGTCATGAAGGCTTTCCCTGCTGTGAGAGTTTCTTCAAGCCCCTGCACTTCTGCCAGTGGGAGGGACAGCTCATGCTGGGGCAGAGGTATGAGCATCGTAGGTGTTGCTGACTGGACTACTCCTCGAGACCTAGGAAAAGATGCTTTCTCTTTTCCTTTTCCTCAGTGAACACCTTTATTTGGGATGCCCATCTTCTGACCAGCTGCTGATGTTCAAGTTTGTAAGAATGAATTTGCCACGAGACTCAAAAGCTTGGGCAGGAGAGAGAGGCACAGTGGACAGCGTGATTGTGTAAATATCACTAGAAGTATCACTAAAATACTAAAAAGCATTTCTAAGAGTAATAATGAACTCTGTTTAAAGATTAATTACTGCCTTTTTTTTTAAGTTTAAATATCCTTAAGTAGATTATTCCCATCTATACTGTCTTACAAAATCTGAGTGAGAAAAGTGAAAAGTGCTTGAAAGAAAAAAATAATTTAAAAATTAAAGAGAATTGACTGTCTTTAGCTTTAAAGGAGCATATAAGCTGCCTCTCAGTGCCTAAGCCTAAACCATCACACCTGTGGTTTATATAACTCTGCTTGGTGTTCCAACCCTTTTCTAGCCCTGTTGACTTGCAGAAATGTCAGTGATGGCAGCCAGAGGCCTTTCCTCTGCTCCCCAGAAGACCAGGTGGTCTTGTCTCCTTGTCCTCTTCACTGGAGCCTCTTCAAGGGGATAGGTCTGTTACCTAAGGGAAGGGAAATATTCATCATTGTCAGTGGCTTATCTTTAAATTATTCTGTGTTGGGGAGGAGGTGTGAAATGTAGTATCTTTAAATTCAAAGGATTGTGGTTTCCAGTTTGTCTCATGTTTTCTCTTGCCTTTGTGCACAAATCCCCTTTGTTTTCCTTCCCTTGATCTTTCTTGAGGCTCCTCAGATCTGTCATATCTTTAGGAGACTGGAGCATGAGCTGCATGTTTTAACCTCTGATGACTATAACATTAAACATTAAAAAACCCCCGAATTTCTTGTGGCAAGCAGACGGTCTGGTTTCTGCTGCAGATCTTGGAAATAGGGAGTGGATCTGCCTTTTTGACATCCAGGTGCAGTGTTACTGCATCATGCTCTGGCTGCAATTTTTAATTTGAGGAAATACAGCTCATTTGAAACTAATTTTGTGTTTCAATCCTGAAGATGCCAAGGGTCTTTTAGCATTATAGTAACCATTTGTCGGGTGTAGATTTACTGGTTGTGATTCAATAATGAGCCAAACTCCCGGTGTCTTGCCCTACCACTGAAGACTAGTGGTGTAGGCTGACAGCACAATGAGGGGCTTTGTAGGCATCCCACCTTGGTGTCCTGTCAAGCCTGGTACTTCAGAAACTTCTTCAAATACCATGATGTCTCTTTTAAATTCAAATGATTCATTTTGACAGAGGGCGTAGAAGAACATTTTTTACTTCTCAATTTCCCAACATTAGTCCCATCAAACCCACATTGGCCAGTGCAGCTCTAATCCTCATCTCAGGAAAAGAAAATTACTTCTATCAAGTTTCCTCCTTTTGTTAAGGGAGAAAACTAAATTATTAAAGGAATGAGGAATTGATACAGACTTGCAAGAATAGCCACTTACAGTTTCAAAACCTTTTCCAGTTCTTTCTTTGCTTTCATGCTCTTGTCTAAGGATGGTGCAGGTATATCTGATCTGATCTGGTGAAGTGTGTTTAGCCCTCAAAGGCAGAAACCTCGCAGCTCATCACTGCTTGGGTGGCTGTGTGGTGAGTTGCCCCATTCTTGCACTTTCTACATCCTAAACTTTTTACTTAGGTTCCTCTTAACTGGTGACTGCTTGACATCCTTTTGTTAACATGCCTTTCCTAAATGTTAGCACGAGTTAAAGCTGAGGCCTTGGGGATACACCAATATCTCCAGGGAAATCAGCCCTCCTTAATATTATCTTCTAGATTGATCATACCAAGACTCTTTCCAATGTGTGGTGCCAGGTGTTTTATCCTGTCTTGTTTCACAGGCTATAGAGCCTGGTTTCCTGATTATTTCCTTCCTTTCAGCGGATGATTCATATTGACAAAATGGGTGAGCTACAACATAGTGATGTTGCATTTTGATTTAATCGGCTGCTGTGGTTGTGTCAGGAACAAAATAAAACAGTATTGATTTTGGAGGCTTGATCTGTTAACATCTTTCCAGTTATGGCAGCTGAAAAAATAATGCATTGCTGGGGAAAAAAATCTACTTTATCCAGACTGGTTTTGTTTCACTGATTTGTTTCAAGTCAATGTGGTAATTTTCCATAGTATTTGATTGTCATGTATCTGTAACACCTTAAAATCCTTGAGTTTCTCACATCTGATGTGTGCGTAAAGGGGAGCTACCAGAACAGAAATGTCCATATTCGTAGTGCTGCTTCTGAACAACTCTTTCTGTGTGATAGGAGAACTTCGTGCTGTTTGACTGACCCCTCCTTAGTCTCCAGACCATGTTCAACACTGCTTTTTTAGGGTTTGGACTTGCTCCAACTACGATCTGCTCTTTGTAACTATCTTTTCTTCCATTTATTCCCTGCTAGAATTAGAGCTCTGACCTGTGTGCATATAACCCAGGCTGTTTTGTCAGCATGCTTGCAGGTTGCTTCAATTTAAATTTTGTTTACTTGCATGGAGAAAACAGCTTCAAGCCTGAAAATCTGAAATAAATGCTGAGGGAATGAAGGAGTGAGCCAGGTCTCAGCTGCAGAAAGACATTCCTCCTTGCTGCTGTACCACAGCCCTCCAGGTTTGTCCTCATCCCATGTCTTTCCTTTCATGTGTGGTGCTGGATGTTTCTAGAGTGGTGTTTGCTCCTTCCCTCACTTCTTACCCTTAAGCAAACAGCAAAATAAAACACATGGTCCAAAGAATGTTTATGCTATGAGTTCCCTCAAGCTGCAAGCGAATGAGTGACATGTGGACATGTATGCCTCAGAAATCAATGAGATGCAAAAGCTGAAAGGCAGGGAAATTAATGTATGATGGAAAGGATTTAACAGTCTTGCTGGTACTGTGCCCCTGCCTAGAGGCAGGCTTTGCAACAACAAAGTGATTGCCAGAAGATATTTGTTTAGTCAGGTCTTAAAGATCTCAGTGATGGATGCTGTCTCACCTCTCTGGACACTATCAAATGCTCCATTATCCTTATAATGAAAAACATGCTCCGAGATCCCACCCACAACATCTAATGCCAATCTTTTCCTTGAGAATGAGAGTTTGTTACTTTTTGGTTTGCAGGTTAGGGAACAACTGACTGACTTCATACATCAGTCTTTCAGCATCTTATAGCAATGTTGGCATATGTCTTGTAGTCTCCTGAAAATCTCCATGTCTTTCCACCTCTCTTGATGTTTTCTGTTTGTGCTCTTGGCTCTTCTCTGGACACTTGGTAGCTGGTCCACATCTTTCTTGAAATCCAGTCCTCAGAACTTTAGTTCACTGGGTTGCTAAGGGAGGTTTTGGAGTCTCCCTCCTTGGAGATATTCAAAAGCCATATGGACATGGTCCTGAGCAGCCAGGTCTAGGTAGCCTGGCTTGAGAGTGGTTGGACCAGAATGACCTCCAGAAGTACCTGCCAACCTCAGCCACCCCATGAGGAGGTGATCCGAGGCTTTCCTAAGTGTCACAATTTTACCAAGGTTCTTAGAGGGCTGAACATGAGCCAGCAGTGTGGCCAGGTGGCCAAAAAGACCAAGAGCATCCTGGTCTATATCAAAAATAGCGTAGCCAGCAGGATCAGAGCAGTGGTTCTTCCCCTGTACTCGGCACTGGTGAGTCCGCAACTCAAGTTCTGTGTCCAGTTCTGGGCTCCTCACTACAAGAAAGACATTGAGATGCTGGAGTGACTCCAGAGAAGGGCAACAGAGCTGATAAAGAGTCTGGAGCACAAATCCTGTGAGGAGAGGCTGAGGGAGCTTCGGTTGTTCAGCCTGGAGAAGAGGAGGCTCAGGGGGAACCTTATCACTCTCTACAACTCCATGAAAGGAAATTGTAGCAAGGGAGTGGTCACTCTCCTCTCAAGTAACAAGCGACAAGAGGAAATGGCCTCAAGTTGTGCCAGGGGAGGTTTAGATTGGATGTTAGGGAAAAAATTCTTCATGGAAAGGGTGGTCAAGCATTGGAACAGGCTATCCGGGGAAGTGGTTGAGTCACCCTCCCTGGAGTTATTTAAAAGGTATGTGGATATGGCACTTAGGGACATGGTTTCATAGAATCACAGAATCATTAAGGTTGGAAAAGACCTTTAAAATCATCAAGTCCAGCTGTCAACCCAACACCACCACCATGTTCACCAATAAACCATGTCCTCAAGTGCCATATCAACTTCCAGGGATGGGATTCCCAGGCTTAGTTGTGGACTTGGCAGTACCAGGTTAATA
>NW_020884930.1:4946596-4973217 GCF_003945725.1 Corapipo altera
CCTAAACTCTTCTATGTTTCTACTTAAATACACATTTCAGAGAGAAGGAAGGTGAATTTTTTTTAAAAGTCCAGAAAATTGTGGTTAATTTGAACCACACACATTATTTCCCCTGATATGGTGTCCTGAACTCAGTGAAATTTTTTCCCTTGTCTGTCTTTTTTGAAACAAAAAGCTCTGTTTTAGGGCAGACTTTAACTGGGTTTTACAATTCTTACAGCAGGATTAGGACCTCCTTATTAATTTGCATTTAACACTTGGATCACCTGCATGAAGCAATATTAAGGAATAATCTGTATAATTATAATTTTTGAAATAATTCTCTAGGTTTGACTAAATGGGAAAAATGCTTGACTAGATATTCATCTCTGCAGAAATCAGAACTGCCTGAATTAGACCAATGAATGAACAAAAATATCTTTAAATGCTCTGTACCTGAAAGCTTTCATTCTGTTATTTGGCTGTGCCAAAATGATGCTGTCTGTAGCTGGCTTAATTAAGACGTGTTTCTCAGCCCCATCTCTCAGCTATAGAAAAAGTACTGACTGCTACAGCTGCTCTCATGAGCCACTGGCTCATGCTCTGGGTTGTGCCTTGTCTTACACAACAATACAGAGAAAAAAAACCTAACCAATGTTCCTGTGTAAGCAGTGTTGGCACATCAGGAAACCAGAAACCATGTAATCTAAGAATTTCCTTTAGCTGAAGAAACCACATCTTAAATGATTTTATATGTTTTTAAAACCCCACAAAACTTCAATTAAGTCCTTTCCTTCCTGGGAAATTTGCCCAGCATATATTTTTACTGTGGTGTAAGGCTGCTCGTCAATACAGGTCTTGCCTATTAGCAGATGTCTCTATCTGTGGTTAGTCTTTTATTTAGTATCAGATCCCTGAGGTCTACAGTTAATATTATTTGGAATTTCTGGCTTATTTCTTTCTTTGGTGCTGTTTTTGCCCATGTGGTCCTGTTTTCTTCCATCCTGTGTGAAATGTGGCCTTGGCTGAAGGCAGAGATCAAGGATTTCCTGTATGAGACACAAGTACACTGGTGGGTGTTTCTTTTGACAGTGGTGTAGTCCTTAACAGACCTGCAACCTCAATGCAGTTTGTTCAAGTATGTGATGATATTTTTTCAGACAGAAGACATGCATTTCTCATATGTATTTTCTACTCCCCCCTTTCTACATTTAGTTTATTTTTTCATTCAAATTTATTTTGTGTATTCAGTAATATATTCATTTTGATTTGAAGTCAAATCCCAAAGCCTCTTTTAGAACATAAATGTGCTCAGGAATATTTCTTCAAGAAGCCCATATAAACCTTTAGCATCTATTGGTGACTTGATGTGAGTCCAAAAGGTTTGAACTTAGGTCTCCCTAGAGGTAAAAATACTGTAATTAATTCTCCATGGGTTCTTTGCAGTGGAAGATTTTTACAGATACTAATGAATAAGATCAGAAAATTCCTGACTAAAGTTTGTGAACAAGCTGTCCAGAAATCCATGCATCTTTTGCAGATAATGACTGGTACCTCTGCCATGTGACACTCTTTGCCCCAGAAGATGAACTCCTGTCCTGGGGCATGTACCCATACCCCTACCTGGCACGTGTGGATCCAGATGCACGAAAGGGCACTCTCATCTACCAGCTTGTCGCACATCACAGTAACAATGAAAATGCCAGTGCTGGGATAACTTACACACTCATTGCAGGTAGGTCTACTCTGAAGAAAAAGGTAAAATTCTGTTAAGTTGCAGATGTTTCTTAGCAAGTTCCCATTTTACAATTTAATTGATAGATTTTTCCCTTGGGGAATCCTTAAAGATAGAGTAGGTACAGAAAGTAGAAGCTGCAAGTGCTTTAAGTAAGAGTTACATGGATGGGAATCTTTCTTGTTGCCATTTTCTTTGCTTTACTTGTATTTTTAAATTGATTGCAGCCTTACTGTTAGCTTAAGGCTTCATTTCTTACATGTTCTTGTCTCTTTTACACTGCACTGGTCACCAGAACACAGTGTGGGTGACAGATAAGGTACACAACTGGAGAGGAAAAAAGAAATGCATGCAGGGACACAGGCAGATGATTTGAGGATAGCTTACCTTAAAATGGTGAAGATGGAAATGTTCTTACTGTGGGGCATTTCTCAGACCAGCTTTGTAAATGTATTGACAGGCGGTGAAGAACGATTCCAAGTGGATAAGGGTACTGGCATCATCATGACAACTGGCTTGCCATTGGCGTGGAACAAGGAGTATGTGGTTACTGTGGAAGCCACCGATGAGTACGGCAACAAAAGCCCCTATGCCTCCATTTCTATCCTGGCAGGCTCCCGACCTCCGCAGTTCACTAACATGTCCTACAGTGTGTTTGTGCCTGAAAATACTCCAGCAGGAGAAAAGTAAGTTGTACTTTGTTAGGTGAGCTCCCTCCCTGCAATCTGAGAGGAGCTTCAATTTAGAGAGAGCACAGTAGAGTGAAACTTGTAGTTTTGCTACTCAGGGCTACAAGTATGCATTTGCCTATTACACTTTTGAAATAACATTCTGTTTTCTAAAAGAAGTTATGCCTGATCTGGTGTTCCAGAGTCTCCAGTGTGGAACATGGGATGTAGTCTGGGATGCTGGAATTATTTTAATGTTTCTGGGGTCTTAGCACATTGCATTGTGAATTAGAACAGCCAACCTACTGGCTATCCATCTCCTGGAGATATAAATGAATGCTCGAAAAGTAGACTTTTGATTAACTAGATTTGGAGTTGTTCGTGTCCCATTTGACTTAAATTTTTAGAAAGACAAGTTGTTGCCAGACTCTTGAGATAACAGCACCAGTGTGAAGTGCAAATAGATAAAGCTGAGTCTTCAAGGGGCTCTGCTGTTGCGTGAAGAGTAGCTAAGCCAGTTCACAGTGGGGAGGTGCTCCTGAGCTGGCTCTGGCTTTATTGTCACTATTCAGCTGCTTGAGAGCAGAATGGGCTTTAAGGCACCAAGTAGCAGGTGGAGCAGTGCCATAGGGCCTTTAAGGAGTAGAAAACCTCAAAATAAGCTGATGAAGTAGGAAAAATTGCTGGAGATGCCCCACTTAGTCCTTAAAAGGGACTGAATGGGGAGGAGGAGGGAAATTTTTCTCCTTCTCTGGAGCTTCCAGTGAGATGAGCTGAAAGTGTATTGTCATGATGGTCAGAGACTGGTGTGAGAGATGGAACTTCAAAACCTAAGTCACTTTATGGAGGCAAACATATCTTTCATGTCCTGCCAAGGTGGACAGCAGGATCTGAAAAGCTCTGTGCTTCATGGGTTTCCCATCCATCTCTGAACCTGTTCCTTTTCTGAATATACAACTTCAGAAAAACTCAGAAGTATAGTAGGTCACTTATCTCTGAAACTGAAGGTAAATTAGTTACTACTGTCAAGTATTTAGAAGGATACAATAGGAAAGAAAAAGATGTTTTAATGCTAGTGGGGGTTAAAATGGGCTGTTATTCCAATCGTGCTATGTCAGCAGATAAATTTGGTGAGAGAAGAGAGGGTAGGTCAACTCTCTGTAGCATAGGGATTTCCAGTCTGAATGCAAGCTGAGGCAAGCATCAACAGAGAGGGAGCAAGACACCTTTCCTCCTCATCATCTTCCTCCTCTAGGTGCTCAGGAGACAGCTATTGTTGTTGTTTGGAAGCAAAGAGTTGTTCTCTCATTCTTTACAGAGTAGCAGTTGTTGAGGCTGTTTCTTTCCAGAGCCAGCCTCTTTCGTACACTCTGCTGACAAATCCCTCTGGGCTCTTCAGGGTGAGGCAAGAGAGCGGAGAGCTCAGCCTGACCCACCCTGTGGACTACGAAAGTGAACACCATCTCTATCATCTCTTACTGAAAGCCATGGAAGTTGAGAGCACTCTCAGCAGTGTGACTGAGGTACATGAATCACTTTGCATCCTACCCACTGTCTCTGCAATCTTTGTTAGTTTACTAGTGGAACCAGTTACACTGGTGGATAGCCTAGGACACTTGAGAGGATGTTGGGGAGGAAGGGGACCTTATAGAACAGGAAGAAAGCTGAGGTCTGACTTAGGTTCAGATCTACGCTCTGCAAATACCTTTTGTTATTTCTTTTTGGCTTCGCCTCCCATCTGCTTGGAACTGGAGAAGAAAATAATTCTTTGCGATACAGGAATAGTGTAAGAAAAATAGTATTGGAGGTGTAAGGATGGGAGAGCAAAAGCACTGACTGCCATGGCAGTGTCTAGAACAAGGTGCCCATTTTCTGAAGTGTAGAAGCTAAAATCTCCTCTCAGCATGTCCTTTTGTCTCAGGTCATGGTCCATATCACCGATGAAAATGACTGTTCTCCTGAATTCCAGCGCTCCATTTACAGCAGAGACAATGTTCCCGAAACCATTCCTGTTGGCACATCTCTACTGCAAGGTGAGGACCATTCCACTGCCTTTCATTTCAGTCTTGCCACAGACCTGCTAGTTTGTTCCATTTTCATGTTCTTGCCATGAGGAAGTGCTCACTGCCTTTGTAAGACGTGGATGGCAGCTTTCCTGGAGGTAATAGATGGCTTTTAGATATCCTGGAAATAGAGTTGTGAGTGTCTTCCTGTGAGGATCACTGTGATGTGCCCAAGGAAGGCTCTTGTGGTACTCAAGAGACATTAAAGCAGCTGATAGGCAGTGACTTAGTGGATTGCCATAGCTTGTTTCTTTTAAATGTTGTAGCTGTCTTTCAACTAATCTTGGTAACCTTTTTGTGTCCCAGACACAGCTGCAACTAGTTAAGAAAAAAAGTGTTGAGGAAAATAATTTTTTTTTAGATAGGCAGATAGTTTTATCAAATAGGTATTAATGCTGTATAACTGACTTGCAAAGTGTTAAAAGAGAAAACTTTGGAAAGCCTGTGAACTTTTATTTATGATTGTGGCTTAACAGTCATCATCCCACATTTGCTGTGTTTAACACAGCTGAGTGATACTTGCGCATAAAACCTGAGTGCACAGATGACACTTAGAGGCTAGAACACTATCCTGCTGAAAGATCAGAGCTTTTGGAAATAACTTTAGCTCTAAGTTCCGCAAAAATCTTCAAGGAAATACCATGGTTGCACAAATAAAGAGTGAATTTGGGTGATGTTGCATCTCTTGTGTCAGTCCTGAGAGATCAACAGGCAGGGAACAAAAGCCCATTCTCCAGCCTGTTTTACTGGTGTCAGTTAAATGCCTTCAAGATGTCTAAAGATCTGAGGTAGTCTGATGTGTTGTGATACATGCCATAGCTGTATACTGCCTGAAACAGGGAGAACACTTACAGGTCCATTGTCAGCGTTCAAACTGAAAGGAGGGGCAGGTACTGGGGTAGTAATGGGAAGACAGGCTGAGACCTTGAGGGTTATGAACTGTGTGAAAATGGGTATGTGTCAAGGTAAGACTTAGTAAAAATTTACATGTCTAACATGTCTTCTGAAGCCAGTAATGTAAATTTCTTAAATTTGGAGCTTAAGTCTGCAGGTTGCAGTGGTGATAAGAAACTTAGCTTCCTTGTATAAGGGGGCTGCAGGGTCTGATTTCTCTAATGCTTACCAAGAGAGTTCAGAGCTTCTTGTACTTCATTTTTTGGTTTAATGGCTCTTGGGAAACAAGAAGTTGATCAGGATGATCAACTCCTAAAATTCCTAAGCATGTGATTTTCCTTAAAGAGATGAATGCTCTTCTCTTCAGGAAACTTGTAAAGCTGATCAAAATGCTCTTAGTTGTGGGGAGAAAATGTGTGCACGACGTCCAAAGCAAGCAGAATGGCAAAGCTGTGCATTTGCATCCCATTTTGTTGTCTTGCCACATGTGCAAGTTTTCAAGAGAAAGAACCATCTTAGAAAAGAAAATGTGAGGTGGAAGTATAGTGACAGTCAGTGGAAATGAGTGTATGAACATTCGCTTGCTGTTGAAGGGCTGGGCAGGGTTGTTAGTGGCTGCAAGGAAGCTGTATGGGCAGTCACCTGTACCCTGTGCTGGATGAGACCTGTGCCACTAACTCTGACTGCCAAAAAAAAATATTATCTCAGGGGTAAAAAAAAACCCGAACAGCTCTTACCCTGGATGTAGTTCCTGGAGGGGTAGGATTTTGCAACCTCAGAATGTCTCACAAACAAAAATAAATACAAATATGAGACAGCCTTTGCCATTCTGGGCATGTGTGAGTTGCTGTTGATGGCAGTGAAGAAGGTAGTGTGATATGTGGCATTTGTTAAAACTGTTAGTAATGTAAATGTAGGTTTTAATTGTCAACCATTTTTATTTTAGCACACTTGAAGTCTGGCTTGTATCTTGTTTGTAGTGCAGATGCTATGCTGAGCCAATCCATCTACTTAGTCATTGTGGGCAGGTTTGTGCTCACTGTGTGTGCTTTAAGATTTCTGGATGCAAACACGCTATCTTGAGAAAAGCATGGAGGGGTGTTCTCAGCAGGGATTAGTGTACTCCTTCAGTCTCATCACTATGCCAGCAGAACAAGGCTTAGAGTTGGAGCTGGCAACTTTGTACTAACACATGAGGCTTTGAGCTGGAGCTAGCTTGCAATAAGCTAGTTCAGAACACAGGCAAAGCCAGCACAGACCTGCTTGTGGCTGCTATATGATCCTCAAAATATCTTTGCAATGCACATCAGTTTGCAGGATGGAATTAAATGGAATGGGAATAGAATTCCCAGTCGCTATTTGGAAGTAAGGCTTGTTCTTGTCATGTACAAGTAAGTATCACATTCCCTATTTCCCAGAAAACATCTGGGTGAAAGGAAGTATGATAATTAAGCACATAAAATATATTTTTGTGTATGGTTACAATGGCTCACTAATGACTGTAGACTAAATCAGAACTTTTCAACTCAAATATGTCTTTCTAAAAACAATACTTAACCAGATTTAAGTCACAGTCATTTCAAACTTTCTCGAGTTTTTAATATATTTTGTCTTTCAGTACAGCAAGAGAGTGATCAACTCTAAAGCCCCTTATTTTGTAATCTGTAACACACACAAACGTTTACACAGAGGGATTTGGAGAGATTTTAAACAAAGTGTTACAACCCCCCTAAATGTCCTTGTACACAAAGATGAGTAACTTTCCACAGGCAGATGCAGCTGAAGTTTTTTGCAAATAAATAGAATAGTATTTGTGTACTTTTGAAATCTTTCTCTCCCCATTTCCTATTTTGAGTTAATATTCTGATAGAGACAGGTTGTTTTTTCATCTGTGGATGATGCTGCAGCTCCCTGCCAGGGTGTCCACTTCCAGAAATCTGTGTGCTACTGCAGTGGCTGCATCCTCCTGGTAGAATAAGGAGTTTGTTTAATACCAGTGGGGGTATGATGTGAAGCCTCCTGTTTGGCTAGAAAAATTGCAGGGTAATTGGAGATGTGAGCTCCCACTCTTAAAAATCACATTTGATGCCATGCTGTGAGCCCTAGCTCTTTGTTCTGCTGATTTGCTGCTTCTGAGCAGATGGGACACCCAACATACTGAATAAACACTTACTGGGGAGGAATGTTTAATCGCTCTTTGTACCTTGAAGCACCGGGTAATTAAAAAGTACTTTATCTGTAACATAGCTGGAAGCTAATTAAATTTGAACGGCATCCCCAGAGACAGTGACTACACAGTTTATGACTGATAATATTCAACCAACGTGCATATTGATTGTGTGGTAATTAGAAGTGTTGACTGCTGTTTGTACAAAACATGTTGTGCAGTATTGAGATCACAGCTCTTTTGCAAACTCACCTGGCTGTGATCACTCAGGCTATGTTGAAGGGGATGGAAGAATTGTTTTGATTTTTTACTCCCAGCCTCCTGCTAAGCTCCCAGACTCTAATCATTAAAAAGAGACTTTTATGGATGAAACAGGTGATGCCTGTTCTCAAAAACAAAGAGTTGACTTTATAGGAAATAGCATAACCAAACCTCTTTTACAGTATGACTAGTCTGTTAAATGTGTTCTCTTTAGTACTTGCAACAGACTGCGACTCTGGCTCCAACTCTGAGATCACTTACTTCATCCAGAGCACTGATTTTTCCATCACGCATCACGGGGTCATCAATTCTAATCAGAGGCTGAACTTTGAGCGAGCAAACCATATGTATGAGTTTGTGGTGATAGCTGTTGATAAAGGACACCCTCCTCGGACAGGGACGGCGTCCGTGCGGATTCGAATGGCCAACGTGAATGATGAGGCTCCTGTCTTCTCCCAGCCTGTGTAAGGCTTCGTGAACTCCTGCTTTGGGTTTAAAAGATGCTGTTCATATGTGTAACCTTAATAATACTTGGCTAAACGATCACTTGTTGTTTTGTGCAACTATAAGTACCACTGAAATTGAAGGGTAATTTCTATATAGAGAGGCTTTGGTAGTTGGACTTTCATTTCCAGATTGTATTAAAAAAAAATACACCAGTTGTGATATCAGTATATTCACTTTATACTTACAGAGAGAGAACAGAATAAATCCGAGACCTGATTATGCAGGGAATGATTTTGATGACGTTGACTTCTAGATCTCTAAATGATTATCCATGTATAAATAGATGACAGATAACAATGGTAGTTAGCAAACACTAAAACTTAACTTTACCATCAACAGATTGTATTGTAAACTAATTTCATGAGGCCTTGCTTGTTTAAGATGCCTCTTTCTTTCCTGTCTATAATCAATACAATTTCTATTCTTTGCACAGCTTTCAAGTATGGACATTTTTTTAAATACAAAACATACATATATTTAATTACAAAACATCAATTTACATTCATCTCTGTAGTATCTACTGCTTTCCATTAATATATAGGGACATAAAAAACACATTATGACAGACGTCCTTTTTCTCAGCTTTAGGAGGTATGTGATCCTGATTTGCAGCACATTGTAGTATGGTGCATATTGATATCTTCCAAAAGATCTTTGGAATTTATGTATACTAAAAGTGCAGGATTGCAATCCTAAAGTAAGTACCCTATGCTGAACAAAGAAGACCAAAGTCGCATCTTAAACCAATTAAAGATTTCATGAATACATGTCCAAAGCTTGAAAAAACCCCACATTCATACTGAATGTATAATTTTGTCTAATGCTTACCATGGCAATGGTTCATCTGATACTGTACATGCTGCCATTGCTCCTGTATGTCCATCAGTTACAGAACCTTCCTTTCGGAAGATGCGGGTCCCAGCACCTTAGTGGCTACTGTTCGGGCAGAGGACCCTGATGGAGATGGTCTGCTGTATCTGATTACAGGAGGCAATGAGGAGGGCAACTTTGAACTGGATAGCCAGAAAGGTAAGGAAAGAGGTTTTAGAAAACAGTTATTTACCGTCTAATCTCTGTTGACTCTGCTTCTCCTGTATGTCAAAAACCATAAGAAAGCACCATATTCGTATAATCTGCAATTGGGAATACTTCGTATCAGTGAGGATTAGTTCTTTGATATGATGGCTGTTATACAGCTATCAGCCAAAACCTAGGATCCTGGCCCAATGCTGTGCAGACTAGGATGATGGATTCCCATGCTTTGCAACCAAAATACAAACTGAACCAACAATACAGTGGCAGAGAAATGTGATGCTCGTTCATTTTGTATGTTTACTCCCTAAATTAAAATGACGCTTTATGCTTCCAAATTTAGGTATCATTAAGCTCCGCAGAAACCCACCACCCAATCTGAAAGGGCCACAATACACCCTGAACATCACTGCAATAGATGACAACGCCTCAGGGGGACCCACCCCTCTCAGCAGTTTTGCTGAGGTTATTGTAGGAGTTAACGACATTAATAACAACAAGCCTGTCTTCAGAGAGGTAAGATGTTTTTCTACAGATACTCTTTTCCCATTCGTAACTGGAGTTCTAGACTCTCCTTAGCTACTGGTGATTTCTGGCGGGCTGAAGGGACTGTGTGTGCAGAGCAGAATGAACTTGTAAGTGAACAGCAGTCAGCTTTCTTCATACAGAAAATGTAAAGTCTCCATTCTCCCTTTTTCCTTCCTCTCCCTTAGAGATTTATTTCTTTGTAAGTATAAGTAATAATAGTAATTTTCTTCTGAGTTTTTCTCAGGCCTGCTGAAAAAAAAAACATTTCATGTGGCTCCGTGTAATATTTAGGGTCAGATATTTGGGTGTATTTTTAGTGCGCTTACTACAGTGACAGCACCTGGGTTTTGGAGAATCAGCCTCCAGGCACATACGTGCTACAGGTAGAAGCCTATGATGCAGACCTTGGCGTCAATGGAGAGGTGAAGTATGGGCTAATGCACCGAGACGGAGCTTCCCTAGGCTTCAGCATTGACCCAGACACAGGTCAGTAGCTTCGGGTTGCTGAGATAAAATGAAAATGACATTTTTTTTGTAATGAAAATGCCACTGTATGAGTGTGTTCATGTGGGCTCATGCTTTAGCAGCGTAACTGCAGGGTTGGCTGTAACAGTTTATAGGGTAAACCCTTGGTAATGTTCAGAGTATAAGGTTAGCCATGCACACAGATTAGATTAAATTAAGGTTGTAATGATTCAAATCATTAGAAGCATGGAATGGTTTGGCTTGGAAGAGATCTGAAAGATCATCTAGTTCCAATGCCCCTGCCATGGGCAAGGACACCTTCCATTAGACCAGATTGCTCAAAGCACCATCCAACCTGGCCTGGAACACTTCCAGGAGTGGGGCACCTACAGCATCTCTGGGCAAACTGTGCCAGTGCCTCACCATGCTCACAGTAAAGAATTTCATCCTAGTCTCCCTCAGCTGAAAGCCATTACCCTTTGTCCTATCACTACATGCCCACAGAACCTCTCCAGCTCTCATGTAGGTTCCCTTTAGGTACTGGAAGGCTGCTATAAGGTCTCCATGGAGCCTTATCCAGGCTGAAAAATCACAACTCAGTCTGTTTTCATAGGAGAGATACTCCAGCCCTCTGATCATCTTCATGTCCCTCTTCTGGACTCATTCCAACAGGTCCACTTCCTTCTTATGTTGGGGACCCCAAATGCAAATTCCGGTTCAATAAGCAGATAAAAACCTGTCACTTACCTCCCTATTGGATCAAGTGTAGCTATGAAAGTGCAGAGCAGAAAGTGTGATTTGAACAGTCTGAGTTTGTTCTTCCCTTCCATATGGCCACAGTTTATTTCTCATCTCATGCACAAATAGGAGATCCAGTGCAGTGCAGGCAAAACCCTCATACCAAAACACGGCAGCGATGTCTTGATGTATGATGTATTTCAAATGACAAAGTCATAAATTTTGTTGAAGTTTCTACAGTTAAAACAGTAAAATTTGGTACTGGCATGTCCAGGACTGTACAGGACACCGAAAGGGCCTACAATAGAGCTGCAGACCTCTGGACCTGAGCATAGTAGACATGTAAGTCTGGAACTGATCTCAGGAAGGCCAGTTTGAAGTCTGTTAACCAGAAGAAAATAGTAGAGACAAGGAGAGACTTGATTACTAGGGAGAAAAAGTGGAAAATTTGGAGAAAATTGTTTGATTTATCCATGGAACTATGTGACTGATAGAGCTGCCCAATTTTAATTTGTTTAATGAGACAGCCTCCAACTCCTGTAGTAGAGATGACTTTGGCCACATCACTTTTGCCTTCTGTGGTGCGACTCTTCCTCAAAGCAGTAATGAGCTGATTCAGTTACTTGACTATCATTGGAATAAACCTAAGAGAGACCTTTTGATGAGAAGGAGAAAGCCCTTCTGTGCTCCAAGAGCCATGAGATCACAAGGTGCTCATACTGAAGCTCCTTATCAGGGCAGCAGGAAAGAAAGCTGTTGCCTGCTGGCAGCAGGTGACATATGAGGAGAGGAGAGATGGGAGAATTGGATTTGGTCTTGTCCAAGATGTGCATTGCAGGGTTGGTGTGAATTAAGCTTGACAATTGTGTTGCATGTGGTCAGAGCTTCCTCTTGTGCAGGAGATGTGCAGATCCCTCTCTGCAAATTCAGTCCCAAGGCTCCGACATGCAGAACAGGGAGTGTCTGTGTTCCCAGGAGTCATCAGAACCATGCAGAGTTTTGACCGGGAGAAGCAGAGGGAGTATATGCTGTCTGTTACTGCTACTGACCAGGCACAGGAGCCGCTGATCGGCGTGTGTCAGATCACCGTCCTCATCGCTGACATCAACGACAACGATCCCAAGTTTGAGAACAGTCGCTATCAATGTGAGTGTTGCTTAATTACCTGTCCCAGTACTGCCGCGTGAGCCTGGTTAGTAGTTCCTTATAGCAGTGGTCAGTTTTTCAGGTGACCAGTCTTCCTCTGTTACCCACTAAGCCGGGCACTGCTTAAACCATCACCAGTGCAAATGCACAGAATTGATCAGTCCTCTTTATTCATTGCAGTTCTCAAAAACATTGACTGTCTTCACTCCTAGAGATGAAGCAGATCTGATCCCTTCCCTTTGCAGCTTTTCCCAGCCCAGCTTTTCTCCACGCTGAATCTTTATTTTATGTTCCAAAACAAAACATGACATCCTAGCTGGGAATTCATCAACCCTGACTAGAAGTACAATTGTCATCTGTGTCTCTTTACCACAGCACCTCTGCTTGAATAGGCTGAAGTGGCATTTATCTCTTGTCAAATAGCCTGCAATCCTTGGTTTCTAGGCTGCCTTTGGTTGGGAGCCCCTTATGCCGCCTGTAACTGTACTGCTGAGCTAGCCTCTCCCATTTACCCTGGTGACATTCCCTTTTTCATCCCCACACAATGTGCTTTTCATTTGTCTTTCATTTAACTTGACTTGATGCTTCTCCAGTAGAATCCTGCACTTCATTACACTCGGACCCTCTAATGTCATCCACAAATTATGGGCATACTCTCTAGCTGTTGGACTAGAACAGGCCCTTCCTTGCATAATTGCCTCAAAATGGCAAAAAATTGATGATGAATGTGACAACTCCATTTTGTAGATGTTTGCAAGCTGCGTGGAAATGTCATGGAGGGTAAAGTGGTGACCAATGCCTTACTAAAATGAAGGTGGCTCACAAGTAAGTTGTCTTCAGCATCACAGAGGCCAGTATCTTAGCGGGGTTCAAAAACAGATTGGATGTTTGACAAGGAGGAGAAGTGACCTGCTAAGAAATAGGCAAAATATACATCCACACTTCAGAGTTATGCAGAGGGACAGAAAGAAAATTGTGTTGCATCTTTTAGAGTATTTTGCAGAGACTAACTCCAAGTGCCAAATTGCTTAAAATGTGCAGATTGGGAATAGCCATTTCTACATTCCTACCAGTGTTTTCTGCAAGCCTGGCCAAAGCAGCACTGAGAAATCAAGTAGAAATGATCTCTGAGAAATATTTTTGAGCAGAGCAGACAAGTCACTGAGGTAAAGACAATGTTTGTGCAAAGATGAACCTTTCTCTACTACTGTCAATTGTCCTTCGGTGAAACTGCCAATATTTTTACTTCAAAAGCTGTGAAGCTGAGAAGTTGCATTTGGTAACTATGATCAATTCAGCACTTCTGAGGAATGGGCAGATTTTCTTTCTTTTTCCATGAATACAGGATACCAGCAAAGGTCCTGAAGCAAAGGCAGCACTTTGAGATGGCGAAACTGCAGATAATGAGGTCACTTTATGCATAGCATTTTGCCAGCATCTATACATAAGTAATCAATGCTTGTACGTCACAGAATTAAAAATAGCTCCTTCTCTAACAAGATCAAATGCCATTAGTCAGAGGTTTCTATTCATTCTGGAAACTGCTGGTTCTTTATTCCTCAGCACTAGGATGTTGGTCAAATCCCTGATTTAGCCATGCATCTTATCATCTGCCTGCAAAACAGACATTAAAGAAGTGCTTAACTCCCTGTAGTAGGGATGGTGTAGTAAATGTTAGTTACGCCAGCAGCAAGCAAAGCACATGAAATGAGAGAGTACAGCCCTTTCAAGTAATTTTGTATTTTTTCTTACAGTGCAATTTAACAGAATTTGACTGTTAAACACAGCATAAACACACAAAGAGTGGTATTTTACAGTGTTTCTTCGCAATTAATTCAATTTTCATGAATCTATTTTAGTGCTGGTAATCTCTTCTGAGATTAGCTTTAGCTGTTACTGACATACCAGGGACAAGAATCCTAGGACAGTTAAATGACACAGGGGCTAAGAGTAGTTTATTGTTGTTCATGAAGAAAGTAGTTGTTGTGGTTTAAAGTTTTACTGCTCCACTGCCACAGATTGTAGATATTAAGGGAGAAAGCCAAAACAGAAAACATGACCGCTCCACTTTAAGTAGTATGCAGCTCTGATTGTCCCACCTCAAAAATGCTAAAGGAGACACATACAAGGGAGATCAAAGATATGAAACAGTTTCTGAGCAAGCTATGATTAAATAGACTGACTGGGTTGTCTAAACCCAACTGCATGAGCCTTCACCCTGTCAGGACCATTTCAATACACTGAGCTGATGGAACCTTAGTACATGGAAACAGCTCGAAACCATGACCAGGCAAGCACCCATAGCTGCTTGGAGAAGGAATTGGGACTGGATGGCTGAGAATGGAGGGAAGAACAAGACCAAGTCAGATCAGAGCAGTATAAAAATGGGAGTGTGGAAGAAAGACAACCAGCAGGGATGCAATAGCTTCATATGAAGTTGTACCTTGCAGAGTGGAGTAGGAACTGACTGCTCATGAATTTTGTTGATGTCCCTTCCAGGAATCAGGCTTTAGGAAGAGAAACTTAATTACTCTTTTGTGCAATGAACACTTCAAATGTGCGACTCTTTGCCACCAGATTTTTAGATACAAGCAAGTCCAAAGAAGGAACGGTCTGCCTAGAACTGTGGGCACAAAGACATGATCTCTATGTCAGCTGTATTGCTGGGAATAGGGAGTAAGACCTAAAGAAAGAGATAGGTATAAAGTGATCATTGCCCTTGCCCTGGGGGCTTCGCCAAAACACTGGGATGTTGGAGGCCTCTTTGGCATGACCTGAGTCTTCATGCTTTGTGATTACCTACAGCCTCTCATTGGCAGTGCTGCTGCCACCACTCACATTCAGGATTAATTCAATTCACACAGAATTCCTTTTGATGCCAACCTGACTTTATCATCAGCTGGGCATAGCAGCCTGGGCTGTGATCCGAAGCAGCAGGCATGCAACCAGCTGTGGAGTTTGCCAGCACTGCTGTGGAGACGCACAAGTGCTGGCAGCAGCAGTGTCAGTAAATCTGCATCACCAGCAGCTCGCTTAACAACCCAGCATGGCTGGGGAGAGGGACAGGGAAGTTAAAAGAGGACTTCAGACACTCTGTTGGTGACAATACCTCGTAACCTCCCTCATTGCAGAAACATTTAATCTGCCATGAATAGGACTATGTTTTACAAGGGTATTTCTTTACGCACACAGCCTTGTAAACTAGATCAGACCTGCTGACACTACCTTTGTCTTTTCAAAGACTTCCTTAGCGAAGACACTCCAGTGGGGATGAGTTTCCTCCGTGTTGCAGCTCACGACAGTGACCAGGGTGTGAATGCTGCTGTCACATACTCGATGTTAGAGCATCAAGTGGAATACTTCCAGATCAACCCCAGCACAGGTTGGGTGTACGTGAACTGCCCACTACCCCAGGTAATATGAGACTCTGCTTGGAACAGAGCAACCTCCAACCCCTCAAATCCATTGCAGATCCATTAATTGCAATCTCCTGGTTTGTACAAAATGGTTTGCAGATATCGTCTGATTTCTTTGTTTCGTAGACAACTCGCATTAGGCGCTATATTGTAGCGACAGATGGCGGGAACAGGAGCAGCACCGTGGAGCTGACGGTCACTGTCACTAATGCACTCAGCCAGCCACCACGGTGGGAACAGAACAGATACTGGGTAACCATCCCTGAAAACACCATTCGTGACACCAAGATATTGGTATGTTAAAAATGTGATTACTTCCCTCCCTCTTCATTTCAACTTCTTCCTCTGTTTTGTTCTGCCCACTCTTCAACCTTACTCAATTGCAGTTCCTTTATCCACCTTCACTGCTGTGTGTCCTGTTAGAGTTTGTGAGGAGCACCTGTTGCAGAATAGGCTGGCATTTCAGCTGGCAGCAGTGTTCCCAGTGATTTACTTACACCAATGGCCACCAGGATGTGCTCCCACAGAAGCAAAACCTGTGCCCTGCCAGTGTGGGAAATCCTTGGGTGTTCCCACCGAGGGCCAGCTCCTCCATCCTCCATCCTCAGTGGCCTGTGTTACCTGCCTGCCTCTTTCCTGCAGCTTTTCTTATTCAGCACTAGAGCATAGAATGACTGTAATTTGCTTTGGGCTTTTTTTAACTCAAATCAATTCCTTTTTAACCCATACAGACTTACTCTTTAAGGACAGTGTCTTCCATAAATTGCCAGATAATTCCTGCCTTCCTCCTCCTGCATGTAATATCCAAGCAGTTGCAAACAATTTAGGTTCTTTTCCTGTAACGTGATGGGTAATATGTACAACTCGATGGAGAAATGGTCTCCTTTTGGATCGCTTTTTCTTTGGAAGGAGGAGAAAGAAGGGATTTCCTTTAGCCAGTGGTGCAATTCTTGCTTGGTGCACTTACAGGCAGGTAAATTTCTTGTTGATTAAAGACCTGCATTGAACCTAAATGTTGTAAAATGAATCTCAGCTCTGTAAACTCTTTCTCTTTTATCTGTTATCCAAGTCATATAAGCGTGTATGTTCTTGGAGGACATATGTGCATGTGTGTTCTTGCCATCAAACTGAACATGTAACATTTGCAATCCTGTGCTTCATGAACATATGTCGTGGCTCTTTTCTTCTTCAGACCATCAAAGCCACATCCCCTCTTGGTGATCCCAGGGTTACGTATAATCTGGAGGAGGGTCAAGTTCCAGAGACTAACATGCCAGTTCGTTTCTATCTGAAGCCAAACAGAGCTGATGGATCTGCTTCTCTCCTAGTCGCTGAACCACTTGACTTTGAGACAACTAAGTTTTTCACCCTGACAGTCCGGGCACAAAATGTAGCAATGACTCCTTTAGCTTCCTTTGCCACTGTTTGTGTGAACGTAACAGGTAAGCTTTGCTGTTATTAGAACAGCTTATTCAGAACAATATTCTTGTAATTTTTAGTATAATGTCATGAATTAAGGTAACATCTATGAAATGCCAAGCCACCTAAGAAGGTTTTGTACATTTCTGTACTGTAAAAGGTTGTGCACTCATCAGAAGGATCTATTTGAGATGATTTCTAAGTACCACCATCAAATGTGGAAATGTGGTAGTGCAAAAATGGGCTGTTTGAATGTTTAGACAACTGGTTCTATAAATCTAATTAGAAAGAATTTCTTTTGATAGGAGGAGAAATCTAGTACTTGTTCCCAAGCTATTGAAAGGAAATGAGTATTACTGGAAATAGTCTGTGCTACTGAAACAGTATAGTTAGGCTGGGCTTGTGTTGGATGTCTGTTTAGGGTTTTTTGTTACATACAGAATTTTCTATTGCACACTGAGATTAAAGCTCTAGAAACAAAATTGTGAGGGTCTTCACAATAGGTGCAATATTCAAAAATTTAATCCTTATAGTAGCATCTTTTGGTAAGGCTCTACTCCTGTAGATCCACATAAAACTATAAATCTGATATTAACCCCTGCTTTTTGAAGCATTAGTGGAGTTACTTTTGATAGTAGATGAAAATATGAATAAGTGAAGTCCACCTGGTCAGTGCCGCTTTGTAGTTTATGGATCCTATCTCAAAAAGTTTTTCCTCTAGCGCAGTTATTGGTATTAGAATTTGTCAGAAAATTCATTTTATTTACCAGTAAAAATCCTTTTTGAGTAACTTAGTATTTTGTACAAAAAAGTCTTTACACATGTACATATAAATTAGTGGGAGAACAAAGCAAGTTAAACAACTTTGAGAGAAATAACCACCAGAAAATGTCATATGCAGAATTGTCCTTTATTTATGCACAAGTACACAGAAAAGGAAGGTTTTTGTATCATCTTATTTTTCTTATCTTGCTCAGTGAATTTGCTGAAACATTTCTCTAACAAGAAATATTCTCTTCTGTAAAATAGGGGAAAATAAATAGACTTTTAGAATAGAAGTTTCCACGGGCAATTATGCACATAAGAGAGAAAGAAAATTGGGATTTATGGGAGCCCACACTGACAACTTAAAAAAAAATTAAGACACTCATCCTGCAAATAGATGTTAGAATCAACGGAATCACGTGGCAGTAGTAAAACAAAATGTGTGCTTTAGGGTTTGCAGAATGAGATATTAAATTTTTGTCTGCCCTTGACAAAGAGAGATGGAGCCAAGGAACTGTCATTACAGCTCCTCTGTCTTGGCACTATGCCACGACACAGGAAAATTACTTCCTTCTAATCTGGCTGTTAAACTGTGAGAGGTGCAAAAAGATATAGGGGACTGTGCAGCATTTCTGAGTTTAGTCACCTTACAGACAAAGAGGAACCTGGACCGATTTGCCATGGGTTCAGCAGGAGGATGTGATTCCAGTGCAGTTTAAACGCATCTGAGTCAGTGCTGCCGTGGTTCTCTTGCGTGTCCCTTGTGCTCATCTTGTCCGACACAGCAGTTTTATGGAGAAAATGTGCCAGAAACTGGCCCTCCAAAATACTGGGCATGCCTTTTCGGTTTGGGTCTCCACAAGGGTCAGGTAAGGAAGACAAGCAAGACCAGCACTGATATGAGCTTAACATGGCTTTGCCTTGTGTGTAATCTGACCTGACTGCAGGTCGCCACTATCAGATCAGCCCATCCTTTCCCTCACCTGCATAATTTCATTACATCCCTTGCATTGGATCTGATGATCACAGAGCTGCAGAGCGTGTCAGGTCACAATTAGCCTTTTCTCTCAAGAAATTTAGTCTCACTCAGAGCAACCAAATGAGCACTTTCAACACAGGGCCACATGATCCAGTTCATGGGAAGGGGGATCCCATGGTTTAGAGCAGGATGACAGGAGTGGAAAGATCAGCATGCTTTCTTTGGACATTGGCCAGTAGTTAGATGAGGGGAGGCTAATGTGCAATTGCACCCTAAATAATCATTAGGTCCTATAGCCTAACATAACACTGCCTATACCACCCTGACAAGGCCAGGAAACACATTCTTTGACTACTCTATAGAGTCTGCAATTTTAATTTTCTCTGTATGTTAATCTTATTAAAATACTGAAATTACCTACTGCTGTAGATAACCAGCTCTTTACAGACTGGTCCTGGTCCTGGCATTCATGGACTTAGTGTAAGAATATTGCTGGTCAAATCCTTAGCTAGTATCTTAGCTGAGATTAGGCCACTATCTCCCAGA
Organism: Corapipo altera; assembly: GCF_003945725.1. NCBI lineage: Eukaryota > Metazoa > Chordata > Aves > Passeriformes > Pipridae > Corapipo > Corapipo altera. The sequence goes on from NW_020884930.1 coordinate 4,965,905, forward strand.
AGCTGCTCAATGTCTTTAAAAATGCCTCCTGTCAGCTACCACAAGAATGGGAAGACCCAAAGTAGGATTGTTTCTTGCTATGAACAACGTGAGTTCTTTCTCCAAGTAAAATGTAACTGCAGGGGGAAAAAAATCAGCACATTAAAACAAAGTCTTCAAATATTTTCTTATCATGATCTTCATCACCTCCTTTTGCAGATGTCAATGATAATGTTCCATTCTTCATGTCTTCTAACTATGAGGTGTCTGTGCCAGAAGGAGCTGATGTTGGCACATCAGTGGTTCAGGTGTTAGCCTCGGACTTGGATTCTGGCCTACATGGAGAGGTTTGACCTTACATCCAGTTCTTTTCCTCCCGATTGTCAAGTTTTAGTATTGTAATTAGTGAGAATGTGTAGCCAACAGATGACAGGATAATGAGCCACCAACACTTCTTACAGCACTTGTCAAGCATTTGTCTAGCATGTGCCTGATGTGCATAATTTGGGAGGCAGGCAGAGAAGATGCTGTTCACTGTCTTCAGATCCTTCATCATAGCATCTAATCGTGATCCAGCAACCATGATAAAGCACTGCTGCATGACTTGCAGGGTTGCTCCTGTGACAAGACAAGTGGATGTGGCTGCAGGCAATGTTTCCAAACTCTTGCCTCTTCAGCTCATTTTTTAATTGATTGTCAGTGATTGTTGTCAGTTATTCCCTGCCATTTAAATATGACCAATTAAAAAGCATTTTATTTTATCATCATTGGTCAAATGGTTGGTCAAACCAACATTTGACTATTATTGTCATAATGACCCAACCCTAGGAAAAAGCAGAATTCTGAAAGAAATTGCTCATTTTCTGTGTATTTTTTGAGTCATTTCCAAAAATGTTACTAGCTCTTCTGTGAAGAAACTCTGGCTAGTGGAGATCTGCTGTTCTTGAACTGTCATTTTGCAACATCTGAAGAGCAACCTGAGGGAGAACTGGTGGTGCTCTGGGCATGACTTGGGGGTGGGGATGGAAATGTTTTTCTTTTCAGAGAGCAAATATTATTAAAGGCAAAAATGTGGATAACTTTCATCAGTGGAAGTTTTCATTTATTCAGTCCTGTTGAACAGGACCCAAATTATCAGTTAGCTCCAATTTTTTTTTTTTTTTTAATCAAAATCATGGTGGATTGCTAGAAGCTGAGGAGACACCAGGGAAGATGTCATTCCATACCTTTTGTTCCCTGTTACTCATGGTCTTTCTTAACTGCTCCTACTGGTCCCTGTTGGAGGTTGGATACTGGGCTTGATGGGCCTTGATATCACCTCTTCAGGTGTTCTTCTGTCTGAAAGTTATGGGGTTTTTATATAAAAATGAGCAAAAGACTTAGAAAATCATATTCACATGATCTGGCCTTCCTCAGAGTGTTGCTACTTTACAGACAGAACCAGAAGGCTGCTGAGGAAGGGGAGGTCACAACACTTGGACATATAAACGAAAATCAAAAATATTAACTTCTCTTAACTATTTCCTTTTTAGGTTCACTACTTAATATTGAAAGATTCTAATGAGGATTACCAGTTCTTCACCATTGAACCTGAGACAGGAATTATTTCCACCCGTGCATCTTTTGACAGAGAGAAAAGAGCCTCTTACTTGATTGAAGTTCAGTCTCAGGACTCTTCAGAATCTGCTAGACCTGGTGTTCATGGGCAGCCCAACACAGGTAAAACTAGTAAGGAATTCTGTATTGGTTAAAAGATATCAGAGATTGAGTTCTTTAACTTTTATAGACTTGGGGGGTCTGTGAGCTGTCTGGGATAACACGAGGTATTCCACCTCTGCCATTTCTAGTCTGCATGTTCCTCTTGCATCTCCTTCTCAGACACAGCCTACGTAAGGATTTTTGTCAGTGATGTGAATGACAACGCTCCGGCATTTCCTCGGTCAGCGTATGAGGTCAGCGTAGATGAGGACAAGGATGTTGGAAGTCCTGTTGTGACAGCAATAGCAGATGATGAAGATGAGGGTGAGTGGACCTTGCATATCTTTTCAAGTCCTTAGTGTTAATTTGTGCTGTGCGTAGGGCTACTTCCTTCATGGGCAAACAAATCTCTGCATCCAGGAGATGATTACAGATTTCAAGCATTTTTAAAAGTGAGAAGTTCTGGGCACATGTGAGCATTTTCTTTTATTAGGTGCTCAGGTTTTCACTGCAAAGGTTAAGCTAACTGGCAATCTCTTTGGGACAGAGTGAAATCACCTGGAATCACAGTGCTGCTGTAACTTCATAATAGGTAACATAAAAACCCACTCCTGAGCATGTGCTTGCTTTTTGCCAGATCCTGTGCTTTCTAGATCTTTCTGGAAGTCAATTTTACTTACTATCATTGTAAGAAAACCAGACCTGTGCGTTTTTTGATGATTTAGTGAATATGGTGAATTAGTTAAATATGCTTGTGGAAGAATCTGACAAACAATGGATAATCTGGGATGACATGGTCAGAAATGAAGTCAGGAAGGAAAGGAAAGCCAGACTTTCTGTTTGGGCTCACACTGACATTGGCTACGATGGTGTGAAACTGCCCCTACAGATGGGCTGACCCAGTCCAACAGCATATACCATCAGTCAGTCCCTGACTTTGCTTCTGCTGTGGCTTTTTTGCTACTTTCATGAGCTGGGCCAGTAAAATTTGCTCAAGAAAAGCAAACTCATTGAAAAAAAGAAGGCAAGCTGATGACAGAGTCCAAATGAGAACCAGAGGAACATGTTCCCGGGAGCAGATGGGAGCTGGTCATTCCTTCCACTGGCAGTGCTGTAATGCCTGTGCCTCCTAGTGCCCACAAGGGAGATGTTAAGAGGCCATTTGAAACCAATCGCTGCATTTGGGAGAATTTGACAAAAGTGAGTAGAAGTGATGCTCAAACTCTTGCTGCAAAGGCAGCCAAGCTCTTCCAAGCAGTAATGTTAAGCACAGCCTTTTCACTTTCCTACCATACATTGGTTGCTCTAGTCTTCTCATCCACAGCTGACTATAACTTGAAATGCTTGAATGTTCTTTCTACTCCTAGCAGTTTGCCTTTTTAATTTGGGAAATGATTTTCTATATTGGAATGCAATGTCACATATTTTTTACCTTTTCAAATAAGTAAACAGGAAGTACTAAACAATTTGTTGTTATTGTTGTTCCTAAAAGTTTTGCAACAATCAAACAGCTGCTGTTGTACAGGTGGAATGTTCTTCTGAGATGAATTCTTGCTCAAAACAGAGGACTTCTGTTATATTTTAGCACCACCCAGTGGTTTAAAAAAAAATTAAGGAATATTGGAGTTTGAAATGAAGCTTAGGAAACATTGAGTAAAAGTAGCTTCTAGTATTTTAATAGTATGTTACTTTTTTGTTATTGGCAAATGAATGAACAATAAATTAGAGGTATACAATTCCTTCATTATCAATCAACAGATGCTTGTCCATGTCTGCAAATATATATAAATGCAGACATAACCCACAATCTACCACACACAAACCCTTCAGATTACATACACATATCATTTTGTTTGTGGCTGTGTCTGTTTTATCCCACACACACTATAACAGTCCAGGCAAATAAGGTTGCTCTTGGATATGTGTCCACTGTACATAGCTGGATTAAGCATTCATAGGGTGAACAGGCAGCAGTTGTTTCTTTCTCTTGTAGGTGCAAATGCCAAACTAAGGTATCAGATCACATCAGGAAATCTGAAAGGAGTTTTTGATGTGGAGCCTGAGATTGGAACTGTCTTCATTGCTCAGCCTCTGGATTATGAACAAGAACAACATTATGAGCTCAGGCTTGTAGCTTCTGATGGAAAATGGGAAAATCACACTCTTATCGTCATCAATGTTGTCAATAAGAATGATGAAGCACCAGTCTTCACTCAGAATGAGTACCAGGGTGGTGTCTTGGAGGAGCTCACAGATCTGCCTGTACTTGTCCTAAAGGTAAAGCAGTTTGCACAAAGCAGGGCAAAACCTGACTTTGTGTTCAGCTCAATCCCATCCATTCATACAAAACCAAAAAGATAATTTCTTCAGGGTAGGTGAAGCCTACCTGATATTAGGACTTAGCTAGCAACTTTCTGTAAAGAACAGAATAAAGAATTTGCATGGTGGACTTGCCGTCTTGATCAAGATAAATAACAGTTGGATGTGATGATTTTAAGGATCTGTTCCAACCTAATTCTAAAATTCTGTGATTCTAAATGCTGAAAAATGTGATGGCTTTCCTTCACAAAGCAGAGTTGGCATATTTTGAGTGACTGTATAAGCATAGCATGATTGGCACGTGTGCCTCCTGCATGTAACGCATACTACCAAATAAACATTACCAGGGATTGGGTTTTGACTCCAACTCAATAATTTTCATTGTTTTGCTGTTAGAGCAGTTCCTGGCTGGCCCAACTAGCAGTGTCACAAATAATCCCTGGATGCAAATCAGGAGCTGGGAGTTCTCTCTGGCCTGTGCTGCTCATCAGCTTGGATGTACAGCCTGTTTTCACAGCCTTCTGTTTGCTCAGAGAGAAAGAGCCCCTGCTTGTCTTTGTATTACAGATCCAAAGAGTTTCACAAGAAACATTTGCTCATCAGATCTGCTGTTATTTCCACTTGATTCTTCCTACAGTTATTTCCTCTTTCCAAAATATACTGGGAAATAGAATATATTAATCTGTCTAAATGTCATCTTTTTGTTTCCCTAGGTGTGCATGATGTTTATTGAAAGAGTACTTGAATGATGCAAACCAATAGATGCTTGCTGTTAAAATGCATGGTATTTATTTAGCCAGCACAATACCAGCTGCCATCAATAAGAGAACAGTGATTTTCTCTTTTCTTTTACATAAACACTACCCTGCTGTGGCTTGTTCCAGGTTTCCGCAACAGACCCTGACCAAGCAGCAGATCAAAATGCCATTAACTATTCCCTGCATGGGCAGGGGGCCAGTAGTGAATTCAGCATCAATGAGAACACAGGTGAGATCAGCGCAAATAAAAGGTTAGACCGTGAGAAGAGATCAACGTGGCGCTTTCTTGTTCTTGCAACAGATGAGAGTGGAGAAGGACTGACTGGCTTTGCAGATGTGATCATAGAAGTGAGGGATGTGAATGACAACGCACCCCTTTTCCTCTGTGTGTTGGATGGCTGTTTCACGGGCCACGTCCCTGAGGATGCACCAGCTGACAGTCCTGTCATGGAAATGACAGCAGTGGACCTTGATGACCCGAAGGCTGGTATGAATGCTGTGCTAACATACAGTATCATTCAGAACGTCAAAAATGAAATTAATCTGGACTTGTTCTCAATTGACTCAGTCAGTGGCACGATCTGTACTGTGCTTGGGTCCCTGGACCGGGAGAAGGAAGACAAGTACCTCATAGTGGTTGAGGCCAGAGATGGAGGAGGGCTCACTGGGACAGGCACTGCCACTATATTGGTGACTGATGTAAATGATCATGCTCCAGTCTTCCTGCAAAGGATTTACACAGCCTTTGTATCTGAGAATGCGAGCATTAACACTGAAGTGGCAGTGGTGTCTACTGTGGACAGAGACGAAGGAGAAAATGCCATGGTGACATTCAGCATCCTTGATGGGGACAATGACCACAAGTTTTCCATTGAGACAGATGAAGTCAACAACTGTGGGTTTATCCGGCTGCGAAAACAGGTTGACTTTGAGAAGCCTCATGAGAGGGTATTCAATTTGACTGTGAAAGCAGAGGACATGAATTTCTTCAGCATTGCTTACTGCGTGATCTATGTGGAGGATTCAAATGATCATGCTCCTGTCTTCTACCCTCAGTTCTATGAAGTGGTTGCCCTGGGGGAAGACGTGCCGGTTGGCACCAAAGTTGTGCAGGTTTCTGCTGTTGACTTGGATTCTGGCCTGAACGGAAGGTTTTCTTTCCACCTGCTACATAAGTCTGACCCAGGTGGCCAATTCTCTTTGGCTAATGATGGGTGGCTGATGGTTGCAGGGCTGCTGGATCACGAGACAGTGACACAGTACCAACTCATTGTCATTGCCACTGATATGGGGCAGCCCCCTCTGACTGGCAGTGCCACTGTTTTAGTGACTCTGCAGGATGTAAATGACAATGGGCCAGAGTTTGAGGCTCATTATAACCCAGTGGTCTGGGAAAACACAGCTTCTCCACAGGTTGTCCAAATGAACGAGACCTCCACGCTGCTGTATGCAAAGGACCGAGACACTCCTGCGAATGGAGCACCTTTCTCCTTTCGCCTTCTCGGCGATTTTGATAGTCTGACTAACTTCAACTTGCAGGACTTCCACAATGGAAGTGCACTGCTCACTGCACTGCATACCTTTGACAGAGAAGTGGACAAGGCATTTTACCTGCCCATCCTGATCACAGACAGCGGGATCCCACCGATGAGCTCCACCAACACACTGACTGTGAATATTGGGGACCAAAATGACCACCCACACTCTGCTGGCCACATGGAATGTCTCATTTACAGCTATGATGGTAAATTACTCCCTGATGTTTGCTTCAAAGTGTGACAGTAAGATCAAAAGAGGCGGCTATGAGTTTTACAACAGGATTCTGTCCTGTTCCACATAAGCTAAGATCTTAGTAGAGATGCTACTGAAGTTTGCTTAAAGCCCAATGAAGAGCAGTAGGTGTGTAGAGTAGGACTCTGGACCACTTGATTTGTGGAAGAAACCGAGCCAGCCTTGAAGGAAGAGCGTAACTGGCTGCTATTCTTTACATGTTTCTATCAGACTTGAGTAATGATCTCTGGGTTTCAGGTGCAGTTTTCCAGCAGCATTAACTTTTCAGGGGAAAAAAATGACCAAAGTTCATAATATTGCTGAAAAGAGATGAGTGTGAATGCTGAGAACCTTCTTTCTCCTCCTTAAGACTTTTTCCTCCTGCAGACTGAACTGAGTTTTTGTGAATACACTTAAGCTGAACGCACATGTAAACTGCCTGAGACATTCATCTTAAGTCTTCGGCTGACAAATGCTGTTATGGTGGAATGTTCTGTGAATGCTGGCTGCAGGCAGTGTAAGAGAAGCATCTTTCCCTTCTTGTTTTGGCAATTAGTCAGCAGTTTTCTTGTGATCCAGTGTGCCCACATAATAAGCCCAAGAGCAAAATAAATCACACAGGTAAAAAGATTTTGGGGTGCTTGCATCCATGTTGGTTCAGGTCATTCCTTCCTCTTCTAGTCTGCTGTGTATCCTGTGGTTCGATAGCACATTAAATAGATTATCTTTTGTGGACACACTAGAAGCTTGTGAGTAGATGCTGTTGACCTTTTCTTAGAAATAGATTTT
>NW_020884930.1:4973227-4973758 GCF_003945725.1 Corapipo altera
AACACTTTGTAAGTTGGTTGGATACTGCAGATAAAACAATGAAAATTCTTAGAGGTGGATTTTCTTTTTTCTTTCCTATTGCTTTTCATTGCAGTCACTTGTAGAATTAAATCTATGAAGCTGTACAGCAAACATTCAATAACCAGGGTACCATGTGGCATTTGCAAACTGGCAAATATATCACAGATATTTTTGTAGAGGTCTTAGACTTCAGTCTAAAGTAAAACTTAAATGACCAACCTCTTTGTGTACATGTGAGAAGTCTGACTGTGACACTTACATGTTGTGTCATCTTAGGTATTCTCCCCACGACTGTACTGGGCCAGGTCCGTGCCCCTGATGCTGATGACTGGGATCACAAAATCTACCAATTTGAAGGGAAAACATCAAGGTATTTGGAGAGAAAAATGGGAGTTGTTTAGAAAGCTTGCCCCACCCCCAACCCCTCACCCTCATATCGTAACAAGTATTTACCCTGCCTTTTTTAAAAAAATCAGAAGTGCAAAAGCATTTTCTTGGTTAGACACTTCT
>NW_020884931.1:699018-798064 GCF_003945725.1 Corapipo altera
TGTGCTTGTATTTCTGTGTTATAACCGAGACAGTGAATCAAACTCTTATGTATGTAAGCAAGAATAGAGAAGTCAGTATGAGTACAAGTAGTATTTCACACTACCTCTGAGTGTGAAATAAGTAAGAAATATGAGTCAAAGTTTGCCTTTCATTGATTTCAATGAAAATGGGAAGTATGCAGAAATTAATTAAAACTACCTCATCTAAGTTTCAGCACTGTAATCTATTTTTTTTTTCCAAGTAAAGCTTAAGAAGTGTTGAAACCTGTATCATAGCAGATGATGATGACCCAAACATTAGAAATAAATTGCACTTGTCTAGCAGTGAGGGTTACTAATCTCTGGAACAATTTAGATAGTGATTACTTCTTAGATTACCAATAACTTCCCATATTGAAACCAAGTTAGGTCCATCTTTGATTGAAATCCTTGAATTTTTCATGCCTTCCTGCACATGAAAATCATTGTTTCATTAGTGATACATAAAAAAGGTCTTCTTGCCATGAAGTCAGATTCTGAACAGCTCATGAAGAGCAATAGCACTTCATTACTCATGTGTGCACATCTTCTGCTTTTAAAAATAATATATCTAATGCTTAATGAGATTGTGCTAAATTGTTTGCCAAATCCCAGTTTGTAATGTCTTCTTAGAAGAAGTGAAATTTAAAATGGAGAAAGTAGTTTTGTCACATGGGAAAATGGAACCTGCTTTTAAACTGACAAGTATGGTCCTGTGTGATTACAAATGCTGGAGAGGATTCCCTTGCCATAGAATGTAGTCATTCATTTTAGCATTACTATTTCATCTTGCCTTCAGCAGGCTTTTCAATTCAGTTATAAGATCAGTCATAAGTAGAACTTACAGTGCTGTGGCTGTGCTTTACCTTGTGTAGTATGTTCCTGCCTGCTTCCATTCAACTTTGGCCTCACACTTTTAACTGATGATCTCCTTTTCACTTTACCATTTCACTATTCTGCTAATTTGCCTTTCTTCTTACCTGGAGGCATCTTTTTGCTTTATTGATACTCCTTTTACAGCAAATTCAACTAAAAATAATATAATAGGTATTTTCTTCTTTTCCAATGTCCAGTCATTTTCTTATTTTCTTCCTCTGTTTTTTGGGGGGGGGGTTTTTTTTTTTTGGGGGGTGGGAAGGTTTACATGTAAAGAGGTATGTGCCGGTTGCTAATTGTGCCTCTTGTAAATCACTGGTAAACTCCACTCAGAAGAGTGGGGGCACTTTATGATCATGAAGCAAAGCTTGTTACTGTTTGGTGGGCTTTTTTCATGTTCTCTGACGAACCAAGACTTTTTTTTGACATCTGTTCTTGTGAATCCTATTTCAGGCTTAAATTTGTTATGCTGTATTTGGATATTCCTGGAAAGTACTTCAAGATACATTTTAGAGTCAACTGTCAAAATACATATACATTATTTTTACGCATTCTGCAGTGTTAGACACCAAATGTGACAAAGTCATCTCTCACAGACTTGAATTCAAGAGGCATCTGCTTTTTACTCTTTTGTCATGAACATTGCATTTAGATACAAACAGGAAAATAAAATATAGAGATGATGTTAGATTCCAAATAAAGTTTAATTAATGGGTTCTGACTAAATATTGGGAGTTTTGCATCACATTTATATTTGGTGTCACCAGCATCTCATCAACTGTTCTCAGGCTTTGGTGGCTCATTGTTGAGATGATATATGAAACTGCTCTTGGCATGCTGTATAATCTGACTGAGGCAAGAATGTGTCAGGTAGAATGGGTCCTGATGCCTTCTGCTCAAGAATGAGAAAGACCTGAAATTTCAAATTATGAGACTTCCCATTCCTTGAAGCAGGCTAAATGAAACAAAAGACTTCATGCTTTTGCATTATGATTCTGACAATTTCAAACCTCACGCTTGGAGATATTAAGAAGCGTGTGCATCATCCACAACTTCTGTGGAAAAATTGGCCCTCAGCTCACACTCCCATCATATTACCTGGTGGGAGATCCACTTTGAGTCACTCCAGGCTATGCTATTTCTTTATGAGGTCCTGACCTGTTTTACTCTGCGGCATCACGTATGTGAGGGAGGTACTGTGGTCATCTACATCTACTCTGTTGCCTGGCAAAGAGTTCAAACAGAGAGAAACATCCACACAGATGCACCTACATAGACAAATGCTGAATTTTATTCTAACAGAAACATACTTGGACACCTAAATGCGGCAGAGATCTAGGACAACAGGATAAGAAGTTGAACATAGAGCAGATGTACAAATTTTAACACTTAAGCTTCTCAATGTTTCCCAAACACAAGTTCATCTCAACATCTATCTATAGATAGATGGCATCTATCCTAGAAGTTTTTCATCCGTCTATGTCAGACTTCATCTCACCATTAACAATGAATCCCAGTGTGGCTTGAAGGAAGGTGACCTATTTTCTTTGCAATTAACATTGATTTCCACACACAAGAAGGAGTGTTTTGAATCAAAACCTATCTGTGCAAGCTTCCTCGTTATTTTTTCCCTCTTGGGAGAGCATTATTAGCAATACTGCTAGTGCACATGGCCTGCTGATATTCCTCACAGGAAATGTCACTTTTAATACACAGGACCCAAACCAATGGTCATGGACATCAATAGGAGACCTTGTGTTTCTTTCAAGGGTCATTGGATTAGGTCCAGGTTTCCCTAAGACTGCATTCTTTCTGTTTTCGTTTGATAAACATGTCCATGAAAGAAGGAGCAAATTTTCAACACTGCTGTTTTTGTTAAAAGAAGTACTTCACACTTCATCCTGCTTTCCCCAACTTCTGCTATTATACTCAGTTTTGTTTTCTTCTTACCCTTTGGTGTTCAGTGGGTGTGAATAGTAAGGAATTTGAGAGTCAAGACTTACTTGCTAACAGTTGTGAGCCCTTATAGGTGAAATGGAGCAGTGGTGCCAGCCCCAGCTGCTCAGTCACAACAGGCCAACTTCTTGACCAGCAATGTCAGCCTTGAAAGTAAACACATATTTATAAGCCTCAGGAGGGAAATTCCCAAATAAAACTACTCCACAGATTATCCTGACATTCTATTTTGTCCTGTTGAGGGTTTACCTTTTACTATTTGTTTGTGTGTTCTTCTGTGTTTCACCAGTAAGACAAACATTTTAAAAGCAGATTTTTATCAGCCTCCAAAATATCTGCTAGATTCTTCATAGAATAGATTTTTACTTTGTTTTCTGCGCATTTTTTTTTCTACTCTCCATAAAAGCATTGGAATTATTGCTTCCATAGACTTGTTCTAACGAATCTCTTCAAGGTAGTTAGTTTTTGTCTCTCCTCTTCCTTGTTTACATTTCTTTTTGGAGATTTACCAAGCGACTGCAGTACAACCTGATGAAAATAGTTTCCTAGTTCTCCTTTTGTCCAGCTGTTTTTCCAATAGAAGGTCATGATGGTTGGTTTTCTTGCTCACTTAATTTCACATCATCAATTAAATAACCTAAGATATATTTTTAAAATGAAATGTTAGAAAGTTTAAATATTTCTGGCTCTTCTGCATATGTAAAGCGCTCCAGGGATGGACAACATTTTTGCTAGTTCAACACATAAGATGGTTTTGTATGATCCAATTTCATTCCTTTCAAAATCCACTAGAACTTTGCTGATGGCTTTCATGACTTTAGGTTCAGATATACAAAGAGGTGTTTTTTTGATAGACACTTGAGGAGGAGGAGGAAATGGTACTGCACTGAAGTATGTTGTACAGCCCATGGTTCTGCAGCCAGAGCTTATGGTGACCGCAGTTTAGACCCTGAGAACCCCCTACAGGTGGGTGGGTGGCTCTCAGGGCTGTCCTCTGCAGAACAGTTGTGTGGACTGGTAAGTAGATTTGAATTATAAAGGTGTCAAGGGGAGGACTAAAGTATGGAAATTATTCCATAAATCAACTCTAAGAATCCAGTTACAGACCACAGAGTTACTGACTCAGCATTTTTATCTAAACCATTGATTCTTGAGAGCTTTAAGGATAATTTGCTTAAATCAAGGTTACCTTAATTATGGAAACTTGATTAATTGCTGCAGTATTCCAGCTTTCTTGAAACATATTAATCATAATAGAGGCACCCAAGTAGCAAAGCTGTGACAAATACCAAGTGTTGTGTATACAGAACATAATTTATGCTATCACTGTTGTAACTGTTACATTCAAAGACACAGAGTTTCCACCAAGTGTTACTGCACCAGTTTATGTAATTGTTCAAGACTGGTTTAGCAATGTATATAATTGATGAAGCATAATACAATCAAATACTCAGGAATATGTTGTGCACTGCTTGAAGAAATGCAGCACAAAATGAGCAAGAAAGAACTAAAGTTGACTTTGACTGGAAAGTAGGTGAATGGTGTAGATTTGCTCCCTGTGTCATTTAAACAATGTGGAAAGGCAATTTATAACTAAAGAAAGCACTGGGTGTACTTATCTGAAATTGCAAAACAGAGCTGCTGGGTTCTGAAGTTCAGATGAAATTGTACAGTGTTCTTTGTCATGCCATTTAATCTCTTCTCCCAAGGGATCAGGTGGTGCATGGTATTAACAATGAGATCTGACACTTTTCTTCTTTTTTCTTTCTGATTTTTTTTTTTTTTTTGGTGACATATTGAAAGCATTCTTAAACTATGCTTTAGTTTTGGAATGCCACTCAAAAGAACAAGCAGTTAAGCAAGTAAATGCTTTATAAATATTCAGTATTAATATTTTTTCTCCTGTCTCTTCAATTTGCTACAAATGGTAAACTGGCAGAGGATTTCCCTCAGCGAGTCTGTCACACTGCTCCTGCCATACATGACAACACATTTCAGCAAGATGGTTGCCTTTAGCATTTGATTCAGAAATGTCTATTATAACTGCCAGCTTAAGCAAACAAATTTCATAGTTTTCTATTGACAAGTATTTCTTAGCTTGTTAACTTTTTGACTGATTTTCTGAACATAATGAGCATCGGTGAGTTTTCATAGTTGCTCATCATTTTACTTGTTTGAAAGACAGAAACACTTGAGTTTTCAGCAGCCAACAACACCGCTTCAGAAGGATAGGTACATGGGTGATAATAAATACATACACCCACTTACACCTTCACACACAAATAGCTTTAGAGAGTAAATGTACAAAAGTGCATAGGTTTGCAGAGGAAAAGCAGGACACTAATGGACTTCAGATGCTTAGGCACATTATCAGCCTCACTAAGTACCCACTTGAATCTTACAGTATCTAAATACCATTTAAAATGTAGCCCTGAGCAATACCGTGCTCCTTTGATCCCCAGAATAAGTAGAAAGAGCCTGAGGGCAGTTCTATATCACTTGTATTATTTAAGGTCCCAGTGAATTGTAATGAGTCATGACACCAGTTCCTCCTTTACACACACCCAAGAGCTCGGGTGGGTGGTGGAGAGGGTGCTGCCACGTGCTGCCTTTGTATGTGGAGAACCTCACTGTAGAGTGCCAGCTCAAGTGTCCTTAGGGTTGCTTGAAGCTGCTCCTCCTACATCAGCGATTAAATTCAAGACAAAATTCTGGTCACAGATGCTGAACACTGAAAAAGTAGTAAGTAAAGGAATAGTGTGTGGTTATATAACCCTTATATGTGTAAAAACATACTGGTTTTACAAGGAACTACAGTTTTATGAAGATGCAGTCTAGGGCTTAGTGTTGCCAGTGTCTAAAATGCATGCTATAAAAATACTATTCAGTTACCTATCAGCAGCAATGCCATGCTTGCAGATAACATGTAAGAAAAGCTCGCTCTCTCTCTCTTCAGTTTATTATATGACTCAAGAAATAAGTTCATTAAGAAAACTAAACCGCAATTAACAGTACGAAGTGTTTTCATCTAGTTAGGCATTTTTTAAAATTAATTAGGAGTGGGGAAAAAGGCCCTGAAATCAATGACCTGGGTCATCTGAGACATAGGAAATAACAAGTGAATTGAAAAGTAGTGGTTTTGAGGCTTTATTTGGAGCCTAATTTGCTTCCTTCTTGTCCATGTTTTTATGTGATCCTGGCAATCAGGTAGAGATTCTCTGAAGAAAAGGGTGTATGTTTGTCTCTTTGTTAAGCAGAAAGTACCCTATAGTCTCCTACCACAGCATTATAAGACCATGCTTGTATTTTTTTATTTATTTGGAAAGTAACTACCCTACTTAGATGTCAGCAAAGTGTATACCTTTAATTTAAGCACATATATAAATTTTTATTTTACTATGGGTACAATAATATTCACACAGAATGTACTAAAAAATAGAAGGTAAGTATTTAACCAAAGTTTAAAAGTATTCGTTCTAACTTTACTTTAGATGTTATAAATTATTTTTTAAATTAAGTTTTAAAGACAGAGTTTTCTACTTAATTAATATTTAATCATCCTGAATATTGGGATTGTATATAGAATCCATGGTACGATATTGAAGCTAAATCTGTACCTTACTCATTTTATAGATACCCTAACTATAGCAAAATCATACATAAGTATCTGAATAACAGAGTACATTGCAAATTTTGGATTCCTAATATTTTGTTAGGAATTACAATGCATAGAGTAAACAACGGAACATTTCAGCTCCTCTAAGATGATAACATATGTTCTTTCACTATACAGAAATATGTGGGCAAGAATGACACACTATTACCATCAATAGTCTTCAAAAAAGTCTGTGTATTATGCCATGTAGGAGATATTTTTTGTGATGATAGTAGTTCTTGCTACATAAATATCTGTGAACATTGTAAGACAAAGAAAAATAAGAAATCCTTCTGTGTGCTTTGGGATAAGGTTACAAGTGCTATATTAGCCTTGTTAGATATTTTCTATGTGAGGAATATTTTCTTCAAATAGACATTTCGGCGATTACTCTTGTGTACACATCTTAGCTGGGATTTCTTTCATCCTTTGAACTTTTCTCCTTCATTTAGGTTCACACATTTTGCTTTATCGCCACAGGCTCTTTCCTCTGAGTCCCTTTGACTGTCTCCAGGTTTTCTGTCATCTGCAGATGCCACTCTTTACTAGCCAATCCTTTAATTAAAGGGGTTGTCTCGGTGAGAGAAACATTTCCCATCTATAGGACAATGTACTTGTGGTTGAAAAATGTATATTACATTTTTCATTGTCCATGGGCTACAGTATTCTTGTGCACATCAAGCAGTCAGGGTGCAGAATGGTGGAGTGTGAATATACAACACGGAACCTACCCCAAACTAACCCCTGGGATGAATATTCATCTTATTAAAAGCAGGACAGCCTGTCTCATTTTTGCTCAGCGTTTCCTACGCAGTGGCATTCTCATTCACACAGTGGAACCTCATGCAGTTTCTTCCCTGCTTAAGCAAACCTGAGTATATGATTTTTAGCAAAAGTGTTGAAGACAATTGAGTGCTGAGGGACTGATTCTTCAGGATATAAGTCCTCACAAGCCAAGGGGAGGGAATAACTTGTGAGTCCTGAATAGCAGTCCTTTCAAACACTGAGATATTTTATTTATGAAGAATAATAGTCATGTATGACAGTTTAAGCATTTACTAATCTGCTTGGTTCAAATGCTAGGACATTTGAACAACTTGCCATGCCACTCATTCCCCAATGAACCATAAAGATATAGAAGGAAAAAATGAAATTCCAAGTAGAAAAATACGCTCAAAACCTTAGTTTTCCTGGAGCTCAATGTAAGTCTTAGCCTTTCAGAAACTGAAAATAGCCACAGGAAGGGTATATAATTTAAAAGAAAAATGTATATAAAACATACATGGTGATATTTCTTAAAACAGTATCACCAAGATTATACATCTATACTGCTGACATAGGTTAAAATCTAGATTCCCAATCAACCTTGTATGGAACAGGAGACCTAAAATATTAGAATATAGATTGATTAAGACCCATTTTTTCCCTTCCAGACCTCAAATGTTTCACACACTGAGCCATTTGAATAGAACAAATAGCTCCCCTTTTACTTTATGCACTTGGTCTTGCTTTCCTTTAGACTGGTAGAATTGGTTGCAATTCTTTTAAACAAATAAAACACTTGATAAGGTCAGTGTTCTCTTTATAAGTAGCAACCTTTATATTTTGTACTTCCAGATTATTTTTTTTTGGAAGTCCATTAAATTACTCTTTACTATTTACTGGATTTTATTTAATTGTTTATATATTTATTTGCTAACACGACAAATTTCTGTTCTTTTTATGTATGTTTGACATAATTACCCTGTTAATGACATGTTTGTGCAGGTATATGTTCACACTTAAACAGAGATATATTCAGAAAGATGGAGATAGACCTCTACTTGAGTCCCTAAGTTATAAAGAATAGATAATCTTTCATTAATAAGAAATTGGTGACAAACTTTATATTATTACTGCCTCTGAATCATGAATTGTATCTAATTACATTGTTACAAATGTGTCCTGACTTATTTATTAGTGTTGGAGCAACTTCTATTAAAGTTCCTAAGAGAGACTTCCATCTTAAGCAAGGTGAATTACTTGCTTACACTGGCCATTGTCTTATTAAACAGTCTTGACAGTGAAAGTCAATGTCTTTTAGGATCAACAACATTGAAAATGGAAGGGGGATTTAATAATACCAGCACAGAATCTAGCTAAATCTAGCTAGAAGGAGTTCACCATACGTATGTCAGATCCAAATTTGTACTGAAATAAACAAGGGTCTTTCATGAAGCTTAATTTTGAAATGGCAACTTAAATAAAACCATGTTAACCTTACTCCATAGAAAAGAAATTTGAACTTGACTTCAAAGCAAGAGCTGGCCATAATTCCAGTGTATGATCCTATGGAATGAAGTCTTAATGCTTTCCTGTAGCAAAACCATTTTGAAACTAGTGCATCCATATTCACTGGCACAGTCAGGGAAAGGCAGGAGTTCCATGTACCTGTGTGATTGACTGGTGGTGACTTAACTAAAGAAATCATCAGTTTTACCCCACTTTGTGCTCTGTACACATTTCTACTTTACTAAAATGTGAACATTTTTCTCATGTAGTATGTAGGACAAAAAGGATGACATTTAGCAAAGTCAGATAGCCTAAACCTATCAACATCTGTTCATGATGAGCATTCTTAGTGCTGTAGCAATAACAAAAAATCTAGTTGCCTGCTATATTTCAAGCTAACAAACTCATCAGGTTCAAAAATGTTTCTGCATCTGTTGAACTGCTTTTACACTGAACTATCACTAATCAATTCTCTGATATGTTTTCTCTGACTTATTTTTCATAGGTGCTTGTGTGTAAGCCAAGTAGTTCTCTGAGTAGTGAAAGTATGTTGGTGCCAGGAAAGAAAGAGGGGCAGTTCGTGACAGAAATTCCCAGTAAAGTAACATGTTGAGAAATGTTGTTATTCATCATATGTCAGAGCAAGAACTTTTCAATCAAGCCTTGCCTTTCAACTAAATTCAGTGCCATTCTAAAAGCAGCCTATGAATTTGCTGTATTCGGTGCTGGGAACTAATATTGTTGCTACTTTGAGTCTCTGTGTCTGTTGAGATTGCAGTCACCAAATGCTGATTGAGCTCTTTCAGTTAACTGAAAACTTTCAAACCATTTTTATGTACAAGATAAACTTGTCACCATCAGTAAAGGTCTCTGTCACTTGTACCATTGACTCTTCAATTTCTGCTTTTTTTACTATTATCAGATGCCAGGGAACTTGCAATTTAAAAAGTAACATGTAAAAACAAAAACAATACATCGATTCCCTAAGTTAGCATTGCAACACTGTCAGATAAAATTAAAGCACAGTAAAATGAAAATAATAATTTCAACAGTTTTATGGCTGTTAAAAGAAAAACAAAACAAAACAAAACAAAACCCAAACACAGTAAACCTCCCTCTTATTCCCTTGCCTTAAATGGAATCTCATCAGTTTACCAGAAAGGGTCAAGACTTACAATTTTAGAATCAGATTCTGCCATCCATTCTTAGTCAACACCTTCCAAAAGTCATCTTTGTATTTTTAACCTGGATTTCTGAGAAAAGTGAGTGTTTCAGCTGCTGAAACCTGGTTGTCAGTCATTTTTCTACAGAATTCTGAATAGTTTTAATGATAGTTCAGTTTTCTGGATGTACTGTGAAGCTGTGCATTGGTGCTGGATATTTGCACCTATGTGCTCCCTGAGTGATGAGAGCTGATGCATCTCTGAAGGCATCAGGGGTATTCTGCCTTTAGAAATCCTTAGATTACGGCAAACCAATGAAAACTGGATGCCACATCTATTATAATATCTCTAATTAAAAAGAATATTTAGTTTGTTTTGCTACTAAATTGTGTCAGATTAAAAACTATTCTGAGGAAAAGTAACTAGTTTTCCTCTGGAGATATGTGATAAAAATCTATGTTTTCCCTTGAATCTTGTTCTAGTAGTTCATAGCCTTTATTCTTAGAATTTCTGAAAAATCATTGTTTATATTTTCACTGAGCTTTCAGACAATTTCTGCAGTCTGGGATGTTCTAATTTTCCTTGACAAATTTTCCTTCCTGAATGAAGCCCACAGGAAAATCTTGAGAGAATGACATTTCCAGCTCACCAAACACCAGATAAGTCAAAATGGGTTAGTGACATTTGGGAGACTTTCCTCCTAGGTCTACATCCCATTCTACCCAGCTTTACTGATGTTTCCTTATCCCTTTATTGTCATAGAGAACATAACCACTGTAATTATAATCTGGGAGATTAATAAATCAGTGTAGGAAAATTTTCTCTTAGTGAGACTTTTATATATATATATATTTACATTGTAAGTGTGGTAATTTGATAAGCATTGTGTTTTGGGCTTGCTGTTTCTCTGCAATGAAGTTTGAATTACTTTGATTCCTTCCTTCTTTTTTTTTCCCTGCGTGTTCATCAAGAACACTTGTGCTTTTTAGAAGATATCAAGGCAATAAATAGAACAGGTTTTTCACACAGAAAGGATCGCTGTCCACCTACCATATGAATAGAAGAGCATGTACAGAGTATTAAGGAGATTTTGGCTAAGGTAGAATTTAACCCCATTTACTCTTACAATTCTATCAAACATAGACAGGATTGTGACGATTATTTGCTTGCTTGCAAACTTCAGGCATGCAAAAGAGAATTTTTAAGAACAGTTCCTCACTGTAAATAACTTGCCAAGGCTGCATGAGTTCAAGATAATAATTACAACTTTTAGGATTTACAGAGCAAATTCAGTCTATTTTGTTTCCTGAAATGGGTGGTAGCTCTGTGAAGTAAAAACTGACAGTTTTGCACTAGATACTTGGACAGCTAATTAAGCCTCCTACTTCATTATTTCATCTTGAAAATAATACCATACAGATGTAAAGCTTAACAGAAGTGCAGTGTAAGTAATTTTGGTCACTGTCAAATTACTGACCACGTGCCTGTCAGAATGAAAGCACGTGGTAAAGTGAATGCATGATAGTTACCTTTCAGATATACCCAGTTTAGAAATTTTTCCTTTCCTAAGGAACATGTGGTTGTAGTGGCAAAAATTCCCAGAAAAGAGAGTTCTCATTTTTTATTAATTTAGCTAATATCACTATTTGTTGTTAAAATCAACCTTCGTTTTCATGGACTATCTCCAATTGGTAGAAAATTGGTTATAGCAAAAATAGCAACAATTTTTTCTCTTTCTTCAAATGAGAAATGACATGTCCTCAGACAGTTCTCAGTATGCCCACGAAGCAGTTATGTCATGGTATGATGGGCAAAGAAACAAACTTTCTGTCTCCACTTTGGGATTCCAAGAACAGGATCCAACTTTGATCTGAGCAATGTGGTAGCCCTTTTTGTTATGTTCTATTTCTCATTAGGATTTAATGCCTGTAGTTTAACACAGGATCACTTGCCTCATGGTTGGCACGTGACTGTTCATGTGTGTACATGAAAAACTAATCCCAAAGTAACAAAGGATTTAGGTTTTTGGGCTGAACCAGACAATGAGTTTTTGTGATCAGATTTTTTGGGGAGAAAGTGATTCACATGTCAGCATTTTAGTTAATAGGAATAATGAGTTCATATATCCACACATACTGTATGGATGTACTTGACGCAATAATTCAACCCACATGGTTAGCGAATGTTGACTGATTAGAATATAAAAGGAAAACTTGTTTTCCACCATACACTCTCCCACCATGGAGCAGTTTTACCACCATCTTGTTTCATTTCTCTCCAGTACTGCCCAGGCAAATGATTAAGTCACCAACCCTGGAGATATTTAAAAGACGTGTAGATGTGGCACTTGGGGACAGTTTAGTGATGGACTTGGCAGTGCTACATCAACAATTAGATTCAATGATCCCAAAGTTCTTTTCCAACCTAAATGAACCCATGATATCACAGGGAAAAAATCTGAAACAGTTACTCAGGACCCCATCCCCCAAATAACAATACAAACAATTAAAAAAAAAGTGACAAAACACAGATCTACTTGTTATTCTTTGGAGCATGGTGCAGGACAAGCTAACACATATTTTCTGACCTTAAGAACTGATTAGGTGGATTATTTACACCTAGGAATGAACACTAATATGCTGAAAATAGTCTGTGTAATTTCAAAGACAGAAATACATATTTTCTCCCCCCCCCCCCAAAAAAAAAAAAAAGAATCACATTGTTCTGATCTGTACAGTCCTTCAAATTTTGAAAATGCTGGCTGATTCAAAGTCTTTATCCTGATATTTAAAATCTCCATGGAGTTTTTTCCTGAGAGGGATTTTCAACTTTAAAATTGAAACTGTCAGTCAAGAAGAAAACTCATGCAAGTGAGTAGCAAATACCTCAGAGAGGCAAAAATATTACTATGAAATTCAGTTCAGTGGGAGATCAGACTGGCCATGTGCCTTTTCACTCTGAAAACAGCATGTGGAGCTAGCAGTTTTTGACTGTCATTTTTTCACACAACTCATCTACTCACAAAAACAAGCCAAAGTATACAAACCAAATGAGATATTTCCTGTGATTTAAAAAGTATAAAATGACAGCAAAAAGGATGGCTCTAAGTCATATTTCTGAGCAATATTTTCAGATACCACAGAGATAAGCACTTAAAAAAAGTATGAAGATTGCGAGTCATCAGTACCATACTGTTTGTTACACACACTCTGAGGTTTGTGCATAGGTATAAAGTTCAATTATGTTGATTTTATCTCAGCCTTGATGAGAATGACATGAAACTAGTGTAAGGACCTACATCATAATTTGCACCTTTAGTGTATTAGATTCCACGATTCCTCATATATCTATGAGGTAGGAGATGTCTTCGTGCCTGTGTAACAAACTGAACACTGTAGCACAGAGAGCTATCTGTTTACTGGTGGGGTCCCAGTGATGCAGTGATGGTTAACGAGATGTTTAGAAATGTCTGGGCTTGTATTATCCCTTCCAGGCTTGGTCTACATGATTTGCTCCAGTTCCATTGGCAGTGAAAGGAATGGATCCAATTCCTTGAATGATGTGCCCCTGAAATCTGGGTAGTGGATCATCAATTCTCTCTCAGGCATGAGAAAAGGTAATAGCCACAGACAGTGAGGGGCAACAAACTGACAAATTCTGATTATACACTGCATCCTGTAGCAACAGTGTTTGTTCCGGTTTCAGTTTTTTGGAAGGAAGTTGGTAAGAAAATATTGTATCGTAAAAGCAACTGTGGTTTGTCCACTGTTGTTTTCACATGAAAAGGTTTTTATTTAAGTTGTACACTTGCATTCTCTTTTCTTACTCTGTAATGCTATTTTATAGTATACAAACTGCCATGAAATTGTGACACCATCCCCTGAACTGTGACATCTTGTCAGCTGGCAGCTGTTACATGGGGAGAAGAACATGCAGTTCTTGTAGTACAGTGTATTAGCAATGACTCTCCATGAAGAGGAGCAGCCTAAATTTCTCCATACCAGCTAGTGCTGTGAATGTGGAGAAGGGATGTGGAAATAATTTTTTTTGATGGGTGATAGTGTATCTGTTTTGCAGCTCCTAGGTGAACTTCCATGAAGAGCTCAAGGAAGATGAAAAGTTTATGCTCTGTCCCTTGCACAGATGCCCAAGGAAGGAGAAGAACTATTAATACAGAAACGTATTTTCTAGGCTCTGTCGCTTTTACTATCTGGAGATGCTAAGACTTTTTTTCACTTGCACCATCAAAGCAAAGTCTTGCTCAAGTTGCAAACTGATCCAGTTCTGGAAAAACTAATAACTTAATCTAGTGATTTTCTACTGGGACTTTTTACAAGGGCATGTAGTGATAGGCAAGGGGGAATGGTTTCAAACTGAAGATTTAGATTTAGACTAGATTTCTTTAGAATGAAGAAATCTAGTATTTAGTGAGGCATTGGAACCGGTTGCCTGGAGAAGTTGTGGATGACGTATCCCTGGAAGTGTTCAAGATCAGGCTGGATGGAGTTTTGAGCAACCTGATCTAGTGGAAGGTGCCCCTGCCCATGGCAGGGAAGTGGGAAGGAAATGATCCTCAAGATCCCTTCCAACCCAACCCATTCCAGGATTTTGTGACTCTCTAATTATTTTAGGGCAACCTGTACTGTGGTACAGTTTGTGTAGGTGACTCTGCTACATCCTCAAATCTTTTCCGCACAGCTTAAACTTGCACCACACTGGGACTTTATTAAGTCCATCTCCTTAAATCAATCCTTAAATTTCATGTTCAGTGGAAGAGAAAAGGCAATGCTATGGGTCTATTGCTGCTTTCATTATTGAACTTGGAGGTTTTGCTGGTTGACAAAAACACATTTTATGTTCATTATGCAGTATAGCAGGAAATGGAAACTGGACTGGGAGAAGAATGAGGAAAAAAGGCACAGAAGTGATAGCTGGACCCTCCAGCAAAAACATTTAAAATGTTTAATCCCCTGTATTCCAGAAGGCAAAAATTCAGTTTCTATTATTGCTCAAAATGACTAAATATAATAGCAAATGAAAAATCTTCCACAGAGGGATGCTAACATGAAGGACATCTTTTTCTCCTCACAGTTATATGACCCTGTGTCAATGGGGGTTAAAGAAATGCAACTAGATGCAGCGTATGACTGATAATTCTTCAGTTTCCTTTGAGGTGCAAAAGGCAAACCTGAGAGGTGTGAAGTTGGCCTATGTGTGAAACAAAATCATAATGAAATGTGAATAAATTGAAAATAAATGGAACATGCCCTAACCAGGGTTTACGGTGTCATCTGCAGCCCAGGAGACAGCCTGAACCATGGGCTCTGCAGGTACCTCTGGTTTAGTGTCACTGGATGCTGCTGCTGCTGCTACCCACAGAGCCTCTTAACAAGTAGAATCTGTTAGCTGAACTAATGAGCCTGGAAAGGTGCAATGAAATCTGTAGTTCACTAAAGCTTCTGCTGTAATTCTGTGTCTTTTCTGTTCATTGTGGTAAAAAATGTAGCAAACCCTGCCTTGAAAATGCAAGTGCTCTCTGAATTTGTTCCCATTTTGGAAACCACTGGAAGATTTGAACAAAGCTTTGAACAAAGATTTTTCTTGAAACTACAGTGAAGGTTGTTTCTTTGTTCTTTTCACTGTTCTTAAAATCTAGACAGCCCTAAAACCTGGGGAAATTGAGTACTTCTTTACACACCCTCTCCCCCACATATTGCCCAAACAATTGATACTGATTATTAGTATAGGCTTTATCCTAGAGCTGCTTGGTCCAGTTGAAACTCCAGTGTAACTTATGCATTTCAAGCTATGAAGACAGTGTGTAAATATGGATAATAAAAGCATATTGCCAACTTTGCCATGCAGTAGATTGGGCAGGTGACTAGGCCATCCTTAGCCATTTAATGAGTAGATTTTGCATTAATTTCATCTGCATAGAAATGCTTACCCATTTTCACTGTTCTGTGTTTTGTCTTCCTATATTATATTATTTCAGTTGTTAATTAAGAAAAAATTAGCTTCACTAATTTCTTAAAATTTTTGCATTAAACAAGGACAGTTAATGTCATCTTGTAGTCTTTCACAAAACTAGATTTTACTGTTACAGTGATACTGGCCTTGAAAGGCATTTTTTTCATGGTAAAACACTAGAAAATACCCTGCAGGGCCAAAATATTTTTAATCTCCATACACAGTATGACTTACAATTGCTGGACATACACCAAAGCAGAAAAATGTTGCCAGCTCTACTTGTATTTTTTAATCTAAGCAAGACATTAGCATTATGTAGACACTTCTTTCAGGTGTTTTATGACCTGTGTAACAAACTGACATGGCCATAATGAGTATCAGACTATTAGATGTGTTTGTAAAAGCATGAGTTTCTGGAGGCATGGGAATATGAAAGCCTTTCAATTGTTGTTTTAAAACATCTGAAAATCTTCTTTTGTGGTTGCAAAAGAATCTTTGGAAAATGTGTGCCATGCAGGTTCAAAAGTCAAAAAAAAACATAAAAGAAGAGAAATACAAATTTAAATATCTAGAAAAATAAAAGTTCAAGATTTTTTTAATGTCTGACTTCAGACATTTTGTTATTTGAAATTGTAGTGAAAGTGCTGCAATAATGAATTTTACTACAAGAAAAATATGGTACCAAAGAAATGAAGGTTAATGGTGTTCGAATTATAGTTTTTTCCATGATCTGTAAATCATGGAAATGCATGAGAATTTGACATATGCTAGTATTTAAGTTCATATGCAATGCAACCTTTTTATTATTTTTTTTCTTTTTTGCCAAAGCCATGGTTTCTAGTGAAAACCTATTGTGCTAATATTTCTTTAAAATTTCCACTACTTTTTGGAACCAAAATTGCCCTTTGGAAATTGAAGGACAACTTAGCAGTTATTTTAAACACTTTATTCTAGTCGACTTGCTAAATCAAGATAAATTATAGTCAGCCTTAGACATGTTTATGAGCTTGTTAAGATCACAACACAGGGTTTTCCCTTCCATATGCAAGCTCCAGGAGCAGATTTAAACTTGTGAGGAGTCATCAGCTCTGAGTTCCCTCTGAGCACAAGGTCTTTAAATGACGAAAGCTGACTGCTAATTACTAGAGTAAAAATGTGTGTTTTCTAAATGTGTAATAAACTACTCTCAAAACATGAGAATCAACAAATATGACGTGATTATTGAACACAAATTCTAGAGACTTTGTGTGGTTGTTCTATGCTAGCTTTTGCACTCACTTTGCAAACCCTGTTTTAAAACAAGACCTAACTGGAAGTCACAAGACTTGTCATTTGAATATTTCTCACATTTTCCTGTTTATGGGAGCATCCATGAGACAGTGCTCCTACATGCTATTCACATTTTGGTATCATGATCCTCATGGCCACAACATAGAGTTTGGCAGGTACAACAATCAAGCCTTGTGATATAAGGTAGTGTGGAAATCAAGTGCACACACCTGCAGCATTTGAAAAATTATCTCTTCAGTGCACTGGTCCAGATTTTGTTGGCTGGGCCAAGACTCGGGTATTTCAAGGTGTTTTGTACCAACCTACTGTTGACTGTGGAGGAAGGTACATTCTCAAATATCTTTGGCTGCCTGGACCTGGCTGCTGGGAAGAAGAGTAAATATAGATGTGATAGGACTTGCTAACTGATGCCTGGCTTTTTTACCTAAATACTCACTTTTTGTAGGATTCTTCCAAGGGCGTAGAATGCTCCATGGTCAACCACAGGAACTTGTGGGGTGAAGCACACCATGCTTTGCTAAATGCTATACACTCCCTCTGCAAGTGCTTTAAATGACATGATGATAGTGGCCTCCTGAAAACGTTACATAATCTATATATAAATATTGCACTCAAAATGTGTAACATTTTAGATATAAACATTGCACTTATTGTTATGACTCTCCAATAAGCTCCTGTGACTTTCAGGAGACTCTGCTCCATGATCTTGCCTGGTGCAGAGGTGAAAATGACTGGTCTGTGATTCCCCAGGTCTTCCACTTTCCACTTTCCTCTTTCCAGAAATGGGGGTTATATTTCCCTTTTTTCAGTCATCATGGACTTCACCTGACTGCCATGATTTTTCAGCCTGCATTCCATAGTCATATTGAAGATAAAGGTGGAATCATGCTTGGAGAACTGTGCAGTTATAAAATCAGTAGTTGCACAAGCTGAATTCTCTTCTGGTTAAGGTCAGGGTAACTCTTTTTGCAGCGTTTTGCGTACGATATGTTAGACAACCAGTCTTCCACAATATTCTGCTCCATAGCTGACATATTCACAATTCGGTGCCATGGGCTTTATTTTCTCTCTGCAACAAAAAAATAATCAGAAAATCTGTACCTTCAAAGCAGGTGATTTGTGTCCAGAACTGGGAAATAAATTATTTTATAGGGGTTTTATCACTATAATGGTCTAATTACCTGATCTCCTGGTCCTTCTCTTTCCTTATTACAGTGTGACAAACTAAACCGAAAAAAAAAATTACAGTCTTTGATAGTTCTTGAAGCAGAAGCTCCAGATCAATACCCACAAAATTATTCAGACCAGTGTTTGCAAACTTTTCTTCCTTTGAGATGAGCTTTGCACATCAGCAGTGCAGTTACTTAAGTGCTTGCCAGTGGAAGATGAGCACTGCCATTGAATTACTCATTCTGAACCTTTTCAAAACAGATCTTGTCATCAAATCAGTGTGTTTGGATTGATCCAAAGAAGCAGAAGAGTTTCAATATAGTGATGTGACAGGATATGCAGAGCTTGTTCGTTTTGTGTATCATGGAAACAACCTTTCATCTTAGAAAAGGCAACTTTGTAATGTTGACATTGACGTAAAGTGTTATATGAATTAAAGGAAAAATTCATGTTTTGTTGTAATATTATACAGTGTTGTCCTGCAAAGTACTGAGAACCTTTAACTTCCATTGTCTCCACCTGAGCTTCAAACTTGCATTTAATGATGACATTATCGTCAGTGTAAAGCAAGAGCTGAAGCTTACAGGAAAGAATTACATATTTATGTCCATTTTGGTTTACTGTTTTATTTATTTTTCCAACAGAAGCACTACTTGTGAGCTATGAGGATCATCAGGCCTTGTGTCAGCAAAACTGCTTCCCATGTCAGTGCTGGAATGGACATTCAAATAGACAAATTCTAGGAAAAAAATAGAAGCTGTATCTTGCTTCCCCTATAACTATTTTCCTTAATGATAAATATTGCAAATCATTTATGTTTTTAAATATTTCATTTTATAGTTGTAGGGATAGGTGCGATCGCAGAAGAACTTGTAACGGAAGAGCTCATTTTGCTCAGAAAAACTGCAAAATGCCTTTTCAAACGGGTTAGAAGATTTTTTCCCGTCCTTCTGCATTTCAGAGAAAGTTGCAGGAAGAAGTTGTGAGGAGGTATCTCTCTCTGTGGTATGCAGGAAGATAATGTGTTTGCAGACATGTACAAGGCCTCCTTGGGCCAGAGAGGGCAGGGTGAGGAGAGATAAGATACAAGAAGCCTTGGAGAAGGCAGGGCATTGCCTTTTGCCCCTGAAGGTGATGCATCATAAAAAAAGTGGTCCTTGCATCTGAAATAAACCTTTTATTAATCCTTCTACTGCCTTGGCATTCTTGGGAAGAATACCTGTGTATGTTTTATCTTACATTGGTGTTTGTTTTCAGTCTGAGTTGTACAGCCATTGTATTATGGTGAGAACCTGAAACATTGCTGGGAGTGAGAGATGCGTGCAGACGGCTGGGAGAGGGAGGGGGCTGTCAGAACCTCATAAAAAAACCCATCAACCAGATTCCCACAAAGCGTGGAGGTTGTTGTAGTGATGAGTTTTGTGTTCCCATCCGCAGAAAGGAGTTAAAAATAAACATGCAATAAATGAATTATATGGATATGTATGCTGTGGTGGAAGGAATTTTTCTGTGTGTCCTCTTTGTGTCAAACCTTTTTCATTCTGTCACACTATCATGTGTGGAAGAGATGAATTTTTAAATCATTTTCTCTTGTCTCAAAAACTGAGACATGCTGTTGTTCTGCTTCAATGTTAAAATTTATTTCAGCATTTGAGAAGTTTCTTTTCCCATAATTGTTGATGATTTCTGCAAGGCTTAGTTGAAATAAAATGTGATCGTTCAACTTATTGTATAAGCTTCAAAGAGAAATGTAAATCAACAACAAAATATATGTTATATGTAAAAAAAATTCTTTACCTTTCAGTTTTTTTAAAAATCCCTGTTTGATAGAATTATATAATAGTCTTGACCACATTATTTGAACCCTCCAACAATATTAAAACTATAAATGTAATAATCCTCAGTAAAAATAGGATTTTGAGGAACTAATTTAAAAATAGGTACTCAATAAATACTTTCTATTGATAAATTGTCAAAAATTGTATATTTTAAATAATATTCATATTAGCACAGTAGTTTTTTCTTTTGAGAAAAGACATTTTCTTTTGTAGATAATTCATGACAAAGGCAAGAACATCAAAATTCAGAGTAATACTTTAGATTTGTCTGACTGTGCTTTTACCACTCATTTTTTTCTGCTAGGAAGCAAGTATTTTTTCTTGTTCACTTATGTACAATATATACTTTCATTTATTTAAAAGTTGAAACTAAGATCCCAAGTTGGTGTATTTGGGTTTTTTATTTTGTTTGGGTTTTTTTTGGGGGGGGGTTGTTTGTTTGTTTGTTTTTAAATGGAATTGGCTGTAGTTTTCACTCAAAAAGGACAAGTGGCTCTAAAAAGGGAATTTCCGAGCTATTAAGACATTAAGAAAATAAGTAAGTCCAGAGCTCACTGATTTTCTGTCACTGACTGTAGCGTTGAGAGACATATATTACACAAATAAGCCATAAAATTTCCAAAAAGTGTTTCTATTAATTCAAGAGAGATACTACAGTTGTTTTATATTCTTTTCTAAATTCCTGTGCTTTAGAAATTAGAAGTGTCAGAAATAGAAGTACTAGTTACAACATTTTTCTTAAAAGCTTGGTCTAATACGTGGCAAAAGAATGACTCTGCTCAGAGTCTCCTTGCTGCTCAAGGTCTCCTTTCCTTCTTCTCTGCCAACCGTTTTTGTGCAGTTGCCCATGGATGGGAGTCGGGCTCTCAAAAAGACATTCCTGTGGGAAGTCTGTCAAGCAACTGGTTATTATGGAAGCAAGGAGAGTGTTTTAACCCTACTTTTGATGTTTTCTTCCCTACATCTTTATTTTCTATACTGGAAAATGGAAGCAGAGCTTTTTATCCCCTGTGAAAATCAGGAGCATCTCTTTTTCCCACGTCCAACATCAGAAACAACAAATTTCCAAACTTTGGGGAAGAAAAGTGACTGAAATATTTGAATTTTGGAAAAGTTATAATGTGATGGTGGTGGTCTGGAGAAGCTACTTTGAATTCTCTTCAAGACTCTGTTTTCTATACACGGACATTTTATATTTCCACATCAGATTAGTATTGAAAGGAACCTTTGTTCTAGATTGTCTTTCCATGGAGGAGTACTTTGGAACAACAAATGCTGGAGCATGAAGAGCTTAAAGACTAAATTATCTTGGGGTCCCATGTAAGTGGGTTTTAGTGTTTCCTTCTATATCCTTTTCTTGATGAGGTTTTCTGTGAGAAAACCTGCTGCAAGCTGAAAAAACATATAGAATACCTAATAAATGGCAAACTCCATTTTTTCTATAGGTTTTTCCCTGCTTTGTTAACCTGCACCAGTGTCTGTTCTAATGTCTTTTTTTCTGGCCAGGCTTACTTTCCCTCCCAGAGTGCCTCTGTGAAGGCAGGAGGTACTTTGAGGTCTGACGTGCAATCCAAGTTCTGTGGCAGAATTGGTGTTAGCACATGCACTGCTGCCATCACTGCTTAGTGCAAGAGGGAAATAAATAATAAATTCAGGCAAGTTTTTACCAAGGAAATCCATGGTCAAGATGGGATGGGATAGACATCACTGTTCCTGGTGTCAGAGCTGTTCTGGACTTGTGAATACAGACCTTCCTTAAAGATTACGAGTACATGCCTACTGCTGCAGATGCAGGAGAAACAGATGGTGTACTGGAGTTACAGGGGTCAGGGTCTCTGTATAGCAAGGTAATGAGCAAGAAGGTGTGCAGAGAAAATGTGAAAGGAAGGTTTAAAAAAGAGCCCATCTTATAACTTGCAAAAGCAAAGGGGAACTTAACAGGAAGAGGTCGAATGGGCTGGGGTCCAATACAGCTGCATGGTGAGTGTCCAGCCAGAGAAGAGCTTTGGCAAGACTGTGACAATAAGATTAATACTGGCATTTTTCTATGAATAGAAAAGGAAGCATGTGCTTCTAATTGTTTCACATAATGCATTCAAAACATATGCTTGATAACCATGGAGAACATTTGATGGAGTGTTTATAGAATAATAAGCAGAGTAATTAGAATAACAGAACACTGTGTGTCCCTGGAACTGCTCCTATTTCCCCCATACCCCCTTTCTTTAGGTCTGCTTGGTTTTTTCCATTCTTAAAGTCTTTAAAATTGTTACTCTTCTGGCAGTTTCGTGTGATTTTAAATTTCTCAGTAAACTATTTTATTCTCATGAACAATACATTTTCTATTCCCCCCTATGTGATTCACGGATAACAAAGCCCTTCTGAATATCTGGGTTTGCATTTGAGCTCAACCACACCAAATCCTTTCCCTCTTGAACACCCATCATTGTGCTGTCTCTGAATAGTCACAAGGCAGAAGCCTCTAACACAGCCAGTCTGACAGTAGCAATCCCACCCTTCCTGGTTTCTCACCTTTATTACTTGTCTTCTTTAACCTTTACTATAGAAAGTGCAGAGGCAGAAGAAGGTCAGATTATCTCCAGGCCAGTGTGGAGGAACTTGGAGCATACCTTAATGCTGAACACAAAAAATAAGGACTTCAGCAGAGCTCAACATTAGTGCCAACTGATAATCAAGAAGTTAGACACTGGAAGTCATTGTGGATGTGCTCCTACTTTCTGTCTTGATTATTGATTTGCATGTGTTTGGCATAAGTCATGTTCTGTGACAACAGCTATTTAATTGGACCTTTACCCTGGGTTCACTCAACAGATTAATTAATAAAAAGACTGTGTTGATTTTTGATGATCTTTTTGGCCAACGATTTCTTCTGGTAACTGATAGGAGTAGTTTCCCGTAAATTCACGTATTCAATTGATTAATTGAACTGGTTAATTTTGAATATTTTTTCTGCATTCCTGTTAATTCAGCAAAGTTTAAAATAAAAACAAATTAAAAAATTGGTAAAAAAATACACAGAATCTATTCAGTTTCATTATACCTGTGGGCAACGTGGAAATCCTGAAGTTCAAGTCCTAGATAGATTTGCCTGTGACATTTCTCTTGATCTGAAAGATGGAAAAATGCTGGATACATATTCATTAAGTGCATCAGCTTATGCCATATGCAGAATCAGTATGCATGTGGGTGCCTATGTTTGTGCATGGGTGGTGTAGGTGTATGAAACAAATCCAGCTTACATTCCCATATCCCTAGCTCAGATATGTTGTAACCCTGGTACAAAAGAAGAGGTAAAAAATTGGAGAAAGAGGTATAGGACTTACTGTGCACTAGTGTGGAGATTGAAACTGATATAGAGTTCATGATTCACCTGAGACTGATGCTGTGGCACAAAAATGTTTCTGTGGCATTATCATAGGAGATTCCTGACACCGTCTCAAAGGTTTGTTTGGGTTTTTTTTAATGTTTGACAGGTCTTTACTTTGGTAATATCAGTTCGGATACCTGCAGATTTAGGACAATCAGTAGCTTTCTATAAGGAGAATGTCTCAAGACAGAATGAACATCTTGATGTGCCTAAATGTCTTTAGGCACGTCAAGCCACAAGCTTTATGTGATATGTCTTTCATATCACATATCTGATGGCAGAGGTTTTCTTTGTTTCTGTCTAAAAAATGGCATGAGGAAGCAGCCAGGGAAACAGGAGGAGGGTTGGACAAGCAGTTTAAGACAGATGTTTTAAAACTTTTAAAATATTTAGCTACCAAATAGAATTTACAATATCCTGTTTATTTTTAGATTTTGTTCATTCCATGTATTTTGAGAATATTTCCACATGATAGCATTAACAAGAACACTGTCTTGTTAAAGTTGCCTCAGAGGAATCTTTTGAAGGAAGAGAAATTCTATCATAAATATGGGGGTTTGCATAGTGTGTGAAGGCATTCAGTATTATATGTTTGAAGTAAAATGTTGCATCTATTAGAAATATTAAAAGTCTGTGTAGTATTCACAGTTAAATATATAAATGCTGTATTATTTCTTTTTTGTTTGCCAGGTACAGGAAAAAAATTGTTACATTAGTATATTAAAAGTATTATATGACTTAGTTTTATCCAGGTGGAGTATATTAACTATTTTTAGTCCCTCACTAGACAAACACAGAAAAACTCTAACTACAATTCACTGTATTTCATAGTTCTAAGAGTATTCAGATAGTCTGGAAGATCAGAATTAATGCTAAATGACCTAGTTTTGTTTGTCTATACCAGTCTAGGAGATCCATGAGGAGAGAACTGCAGTAAAAAAACAGACTGCAGCAGTTCTAGAAGAGCTTGAGTTACAGTCCATGCACGACTGTGATAGCAAAATGAAAACTTTAAAAAGTTTTACTTTTATCACCTTCTCAAAAGAAAAAATATACTTAAAATTCAGCTCTATACTAGATTTGGTTAAGCTCTGTGTGCAGGGTTGCTAAACAGGCTGAGAAGGGCAATCTAATCTTGCATTCATACTGAGGTTTGTAAACTGTGTTTTGCTTCATAAATAATGTGAATTTGGGCAAATCAAAGTTCAGCTATCATAACTTTCAGAAGTTGGAAAATGAAATTTTCATGGATTAGATTAAAAGGATAAGTCAGGTAACGTGAGTATTTTAATATAATCAAATGTGAAATACAGCCAACACTTGTTTCTCATCATATCATGACTGGGCTTCGCAAACACTTGTTTCTAGTGCAGTGCCATTATGATAAAATAAATAAATTAGGAATCTCTTTCATTAGTCACAAACCAAACATTACAAAAACCCTAGGAAAATAAGATGTGAACTGATTGGAATGCATTTTTGAAGCACTTAACAAATTTACTTTGACCTTGTGTAATATAAATGTAGTACTTTTGATAGAAATACACATTTTATTTGCAATTTCAAATTATAATGGTAGGTACACTTTTTCCTCACTTGGAAATTTTAATATTGCTTATCCTGTGTAGAGCTAAGGTTCTCTGAGTGGCTTGATTTTTACATTGCCATACCTTAGTGCAATAAGACGCTGAAGTATTTCTGAATTTTCCAAGAATACAGTTTTTACTGAAGTCATTGACATATTACTGCAGTGATTTCACAGCTGATAAAATAGTAACCACATTCCCAGACTTAACTTGTGCTGAATGCACATCACATTCAGGATTCCTCTATTTTTTAATTAGTAAAATGTTCATACGGGAGAAGTAAACAAGAAACCTAGAGAGAATGCTAATGGTTTATACTTCCAATAGCATGAAGCTATGTATAAATATGACATGATGCATCCACTTCCCCTATGGAGCAAATATTTGTAATTGTCAAGATGATTGATGTTGGAATAATAACCAGTTTTTCTTCCTTGCAATTTCAGAAAGAAGCCATAATTACATATGACAAATATGCTGGAATTGACGCTACTGTCTGTAAAAACTTCCATAAGTAATCTCAGCGGGAGAGGCACATGCTAAGAGATTATTTCAGTATGAAAGGGAAGATATTTTTCTTTCAACTTTCACTGTACACTTGACAATAAATAATGGGAATTTTATTATGTCATTTTTAGATATTTACATAATGATTTGAAATCTGCTTGGGAAAAAGAATGGTAGACACTCTAATCTACTTGCTAAGCAGTTCCCTCGGGCTTTTATTGAGGGTTTCTTTTTTTGTAAGATATAGTAAGTGACAGTTCCATCTCAAGATTTTGCATCAGAATAACTATGCTTGTAAAACACTTCTTTATCTTGCACATTTTTTCTCTTTCATTCCATGGAATCTTGTATACTCTAAGTACCTTTGTATTTGAAATTTCCATTGGACTGCTCATTTTCGACTCAAAACATAAAAACATGCAGATTGTTCATGGCCCAGTAACACCTTAATGTAAAATATTTCATTCACAAATGAAACCCTGACTTGGCAGATCAGATAAAAAAACATAATACATCCTGCACCCATGTCCGCTCTGTAGCTGGAAATGAGTAGGTGGGAAAATTAGAATTATGCTTTATTTGGAGTGTTATGGTTATTTTGCAGCCCATTTCTGCAAGATTTTGCTCTGGCTTTTTCTCCTGCATCACTAACCTCAGCAAGTGGAGAGAATTACAAGGCTCAGGGTTTATGCATCCTGTTAGTTCTCCAACCCTGCTATTTCTTTCTCAAGAGCATGAGGAATTCAACAGTCCATGAAACAGCCCTCCAAGCCAAGAGTGCCTGATAGACCACATTTTCTTTCAGACAGGAAGGAATGCAGGACTAGCTGAAGAGAGTGTCCATCAGACCCTTGAACCAGAGAGTGGAACACATGCATTTGCAGGCTGAAAATTAGTCCTTCTGCAAAAGGTGGTGGATTGTTCTGTGCAGGAAAACAGCAATGGCATTTAGCCAGAGACATAGGAGTCATAATTCACACAGCAAGGATAAGTACTGGTGAGAAGCCAGCTGGAATACGGCTTTGCTAATTCGAAACAGGACTTCAAAGTAGCTACCAGATCAGTGTTGGTCTCCCCTGCCTTCTGTTCCCGCTCAATTTTTCTGGTAGTAATAGCAACCAGCAGTTAGGTCTCCATCTGTACAGGCCCTCCTTTTCCTATTATAGTGTCACAGAATCCTACACACTGGTTGAGTTGGAAGGGACCTCTGAGGTCAGCAGGTCCAACTCGCCTGCTCAAGCAGAGCCACCTAGAGCTGGTCGCTCAATACCAGGTCCAGATGGCTTTTGAATGTACCCAAGGAGGGAGACTCCACAAGTGCTCAGGGCAATCTGTGCCAGTGTTCAGTCACTTTCACATTTTCTCAGTGAAGAAAGTGCTTCCTTAGGACAGACAGGTCATCCTGTATTTCAGGTTGTGCCCATTGTGTCTTGCTGTGAGGTGCTAAATACATTGTTGTAGCAAGGAAAAGTAGAAATGTAATCTCTGTTACATCTGTGATCTATAGAAAAGGGACACAAAAGCCAACTACTAACTGAAACCTTTGTAGAAAATGCCTCTCTTTTTTTAGGTATCAGTTGAAGGACTCCTTATATGATTTTTTCCATAGGAAGTACTAGTGGTATGGTCTTTATTTCAAGAAAAAATTCCATCGAGATTACTTTTTGACTCCAGTAAAAAGGAGAGAAAAATAAGCTTGTTTTCTTATATGTGAAAGGATCATACCTCTGCACATGCCATGGCCTCTGCTTTTTTACCTTCTAGATGATGGATCTTCACTTTATGCAAATAGTCATTGCTATACTGCTTCTGTAGCACTGTACTGTTTCTCAGTAGCCTGCCTGTAGGAGCTGCAGACTGATGTCAAATAGTTGTTTGGTATGTGTGTGCTCATGTCATATGGTAACAACATACTGTTCCTTGCTTTCTGTCTCCACCTCTTTGTCTTTTGATTTCCAAAGAAAAGAAACCTTTCCATTTCCGATCCCCACCAGAAATCTCCAATATATAAAAGTGGGTTGTGGATCAGATGCAGCCTTGAGTAAAACTGGTTTAATGTCAATTCCAAGTTTACTTCTTCTTGTGTTTGTCTTCAGCGGTGGTATCTGCAGAGGACAGGGGCATTTTTAACACTGTATTTCAGGACCTTGGTTTTGCTTTGTTAACTCCAAAGAGCTGTGATATATTGACAAAGACTGAAAGCCATTAGAGCCCCACGTTCATTAGACAGTACCATTTTACACAGTGGTTTATTGCCTGCATGTTATCTTTCAGGAGAGTAGGAAACATAATTGATTTTAACTTGACTTTTGTTCAGCTTAGCAGACAGGCGTTGTGAAAAAACTCTCAGCTTTACCCAAAAGCCTTTTCTTTGAATATTACAGATGATTGAGTTAGGCCCAAAATATAGCCCTTCATGAAAAAGATACAGAACCATAGTGTGAGGATGTCTCTTGAGGGAGTTTCCTTACACTTTACTAAAAATATTTTAGTTATAAAATTAGATGATTTTTGACACCATTGAAATCCCTGAGACAGCAATGTTTTACTGTTTCATAAGGACTGGTGAATGTAACTCACAAGTATCATTTTCATTAGTCCTAAATCTGCCATCCTTTTCCCTTCTAAGTCTTTATACCACTAAAACTTATATTCCTATCATAGCTACAATCACTGGCACAATGTGGGTGACAAAGTAGCTAAGCCATAGCTGGAACAACTGAATTGAAAAATGACAGGGTAAAAAACACTTTCCTAATTTGAACTAGACTTGATTTTTTTTCTTAGCTTTCTTTTTATTATGGAAATCTGTTTTAGCTGCAAGCAAGAAGATGCCCAGTGACAGCAATTTTACGAACAGCTCACAGCACCGAGAGTGTGAGCAGAGCTTTCGTTCTTGTGGGGTCCTGACTGTACTTGTTATATGGCTCTACCAAGGCACAGAAATGCCGAAAATGCTAGAGGGGTTTCCATTGTCCTTGACTGTTACCTTCTCTTTTGGTCGTAAATCTATATTAGGAAAATTATGAGAGACTCAAAATAGGATTCAGCCTCAACTCTTAGTGGAGGGTCTAAGTTGTACCTGCTGATGCAAAGGTGAATGTTGTCAAAACACTTCCCATTTCCTCTCTGATATGGGTTTTAACTATGCATATTTTCAAAATCTGTTAACAATGCAAAAAAAACACAGTGTGAGGTCTGGCAAAGGTTTACTACTTTAAAAAAATTAGGAACAAACCATCATAAAAGAGACTCTAACAGCAGAACACCAGCACTGAGCATGGTGAATAACCCTCTGTAATTAGTATTGCCTGTGATAATGAGCCTAACCCACAGCACCTCAGCTCTCCCAGCACCGGGTCTCTTTTGAGAAGACCTCCCCCATTGTTCTGCACCATGCCAAATTCTGTGGTAGCCTCCACTGTGGACAGCTGCTCACTTGGGCTGAGACTGCAGCAATATTTTGAAAATTGAGCAGGTAATTTAGTCAGAATGGATAATATGTACTGAAAAAAAATCAGAAGAAATATGTACAATGAAGATAGGTTGATTAATACAATTAAGTGTGACCATTTTGTCCATTTGTTTGGTGTCCTTAAGCTGTGCTAATTCTACAGTTTGTTTAGCTACTTTAACATTTAATACTAAATAATTTTAAAGAAAGGATTGATCTATTGATGTTTAGGGCAAGGTAAGGACTAAAATACTCTGCTTGACTAGTTAAGGATTTTCTGTTTCATTGGAGGTCTCTGAATAGAAATAATATGAAAATTTCCTTCTTATGTTTTCTTTAACCACTGGGCTCTATCCTGCCTTTTTTGTGAGTCTAGTCCTTTTGTCTTTTTTTTTTTTCTTCAAAGTAGCAGACTAAAATGTTTCAGAAAATCATACCTTTAAAAGTATTCTACACTAGCTGAATGTAGCAGGCAGATAAGCAGTCACTTATGCTGGTGACATTAACCCAATTTTCTTATACAAAGAGAAATGGGAACTAATAATCTATGAAATGAGGCTGTCTTGACTCCTTCTTGTAGCATAGCACAGATTTTCATCCAGTTATTCATGTATTGAACACAGATTCCTGTGTTTGTGTGGTGTTCAGCCTTCAAACAAGACACATCGTTGTGGGTGAGTAATTGGCTCATGGGTCGAGTACAGAGGGTAACATCAGACTGGTGACCTATCACTAGTGGGGTTCCACAGGGCTCCATCTGAGACCCTGTACTCTTCAGCATCTTCATAAATTACTTGGATGCAAGACTGGAAGGGATACTAAGCAAGTTTGCAGATGACACAAAACTGGGAGGAGCTGTTGACTCCCTGGAAGACAGGGAGGCCCTGCAGAGAGACCTGGGCAAAATTAGAGCACTGGGCAGTCACCAAACATAGGAAGTTCAATAACAGAAAATACTGGATTCTGCACCTGACATGGGGCAACCCTGGATGTACATACAGACTGGGGAATGAAATACTGGACAACAGAGCCATGGAAAGGGACCTGCGGGTCCCGGTCGATGGCAAGTTGAATATGAGTGCCTTGGCAGCCAGGAGGGCCAACTGTGTCCTGGGGAGGCATCAGGCAAAACATCACCAGCTGCTTGAGGAAGGGCATTGTCCTGCTCTACTCTGCATTGGGGTGGCCTCACCTTGAATATGGTGTGCAGTTTTGGGCGTCACAATATAAGAGAGATATTAAGCTATTAGAGAGTGTCCAAAAGAGAACTATGAAGATGATGAAGGGCCTTAAGGGGAACCCAGACGAGAAGCTGCTGAGGTCACTCGGTCTGTTCATCCTGGAGAAGAGGAGACTGAGGGGAGACCTCATCGCAGTTACAACTTCCTTGAGAGGGGAAGCAGGTACTGATGTCTCCTCTGTGGTAATCAGTGATACAACCTAAGGGAATGGCCTGAAGTTGTGTCAGGGGAGGTTTAGGTTGGATATTAGAAAAACGTTCTTCACCCAGAGAGTGCTTGAGCACTGGAACAGGCTCCCCAGGGAAGTGGTCACAGCACCAAGCCTGACAGCACCAAGCCTGACAGAGTTCAAGAAGTGTTTGGACAATGCTCTCAGGCACTGACTCTTGGGGATGGTCCTGTGCAGGGCTAGGAGTTGGACTCGATGATCCTTGTGCATCCCTTCCAACTCAACATATTTTGTGATTCTGTGATCTTGTTCGTATTAAAAGAGCTTAGAGTTGGAAGATACACTTTTTCTTCAGTATTTTTTTCCAGTGGTTAACCACCTTCATTGCCTGTGTGTGTAGTTTCTCTTTTTAAATGATCTAACCAAGATTTCAAGGTTTTGGGGCTTTTTTAATTGGCAGACTCTCTCAGACTGATTACTGTGAATTTGCTTTTGAGTAAAACAGTTAAATCCATTAAGGTTTTCTTCACATGGCCCCTTTCCTCAATCCGCAAGTCTTTTGGCTCTCAATGCTTCTTCTTTAATAGCCTTTCAAAAGCATGTTTAAAATGAGAATGTATTTAAAAAGGAAGTTGAAGCATCAGACTTGCCAATTTTGTGTGCTGTTATGAATGAACCACCCTCTCCAGTTTGCCATTCTCTCTTGAACCAGACAAGGTTCATGTTAATCCTCTTGACTTGAGCATTATCCCGCAAACCTTCATTTTGCTTTTGTCTTCTGTGATTCCTGCATCTTTTATACAATAGACCATCTATATAACTGTGTAAATGAGCATTTGCTAACCTCTTGAGAGAAGATGCCTTGATGAAGTTATTGATAAGAAAGGAAAGAAAAAGAAGAACTGAAATGCTTGTTACCACGTGCATCTGTCCCACAGGCAAGTTATTAGATACTTGTTAAATAGTGGAATGATGAGTACGAAGTAATTTCATGAAATCTCCTCAGTATTTAAAATTCAGTAGCTCTTTAAAAGGCAATTTTTTTCCTCAACAAATTCTAGTGAAGAAGTATTTAGTAAGCCTTTGAAAGAATTACTCAGACACTCAAGAATGAAAAAGCAAGCAGTAGATCCTTGAGATGGAAAAGGGCAATTTAAGTGATCTACTCTGTCAACATGTTACTTTCAAGCACTGTCGGACTAATTCCTTTACTGCATTTACTGGAATTTTTTTAGGGGTAGGGATAGTTCGTGGGATTTGTCCAACCATTGAGTGTTGGTATGAATCAATCTCACTGTATTCTTTATATTTTATATGAAAACACCTGGAGAGCCATACATTCATTAAGTTTTAAATTTTGGCACTCTTATAAAGTTTTGGGTTCAAGGAATATGTCAGAGACGACCAAAGCATTTTGGTCATGGACTAAGAGTAAGAAAACCTAGTTGTTCTGGACACAAAAGGCATGAGTAAATGCTGTCTGCACTTACAAAATACATTTTCTGAGCATTAGGAATGAAACTTGCTGAGATTCACTAAATTAGTTTGCCCCTTCCTTTATAGATGTGCAGCTCAGTTTTGTTGTAGAAGTTCAATATGGAGGATAGTCTCAGGTCTCTTATAGCTACCAAGAAACCAACACACCTCAGCAGCCCTGGTTAGTCCTTTCTGCTCACATAACATGGTGGTAGTTTTCAACAGGAGAAAACACCTGAGGAGCTCATCGACATGGCATCACTGCACAGGTGTCACTTTGCACAGTATTGTCACAATACCAATTTTTTTTATGGGTAAAGAACAGAATTTTCTGTTGGTTTTGGCTATTTCTATTCTGGTTTAAACCCAGAAATTTAAATTCAGAGTATGCAGCTGCCGTCACATTGGTTTTGTTCATTCATTTCATTGCTAAACTTCTTACTGTTCAAACTTGTTTACAGCTCAAAGAACTGATCATTCTCAAGCTGTTTTGTGAACTTCTATATTACTGGATGGACTGCTGTAGATAAGGGATTCTTAGTGCTATCTTACTGGGTTGTTGATACCATGGGATTGCTTTGCTCTCCCTATCAAAACAGCATGGATTTTTTTCTCACACTGTTCCTGGTTTTTTCCTGTAAGTTCTTTAATTCACTGACTGTTTCACTGATCAGTATAAAGAAAATTTGGTTTAACCACTGACTTTTATAAATGCTGTAGGCTGAAGCAAAACATCTTTTCAATAGCTCTTGGAAAACTGAAATTAAAAACAATCAAAGAATACAGATATTTCTTGACTTGAGGGTATGTTTGAACACACAGAGTAGAAAAGGCTCATACAAATCTAGTTTGGTAGTTAAAGAAACAGAATGGTATCTTGTCCTTCCTTGAACCCATTTTCTCCTTTTTGAGCTGTAGAATGTCAGAAGAGTTATAAGTAAATAGAAAGATTACAAATACATATGTGGGTGACAGTATATACTCTCTTTGCAAGTTCCCTTGCATGATAACAGTAGTAAGCTGGTATATGCTTATTGGCTCTAATAGACAATAAATTCAACCAGACTAAGAATGTGCATTTTTTTCAAGAAATATAGGTTTTTAGATTCCTTCTACCAAAAGAATTACATATATATATATTTAATAAAAATAATTTAAAAAATTTAATTGCTTAAACTAAGAGCACTTTGCTGTAAATCAACTCAAATTAATATTTTATGTCCACTGTCTCTGCTTCTACCTACCTCTTTTCTTTAAGCAGTATCTTAGGTTGGTCTCTGCATCTTGTGCTGGAAGGAGGTTCCCCTGACAATATGGCACATGATACTGCACAGGTGAGCAAGGTCATCCAACCAGTTGCCCATCAAGGTCAGTGTGTAGAAGTTGCTCGAATTCCTGAGACATCCTGGACAGAGTGTTGAGCTGACTCAAAATTGAGTCTCTTAATGCAGAAGTATAAAGTAACTTAATCTGAATTGGAGGGATACCATGTGAAATTGGGTTAATATATCTGATTTGATTCTCTTATTAAAGCTGTCAGTTCTGTAAGTTGATACTTTGACCTTGCCTTTGTTCCTTTTTCAGGGAAATGTCCCAAAAGATCATCTCCTTCAAACTTTTCACATTCTCCTCAGCCTTTCCTCTCCTGCATACATGGGTAAGGTTGAGTCTGCCCACACCAGCAAAAATCTGCTTTTTATGAATTTTTCTCTCCACTGATCAGACACTGTTGATGCAGTACAGAACCAATTTCATCCTTGTCAGGTAAAAGAATTTACTGCTCGATTAAAAAGTAGACTAATGTAGAGCTTCCAAATAAAACATGTAAATTACAACACCATCCTTACCTTTTGGATTTAGGCTGATGTCTCTGTCCACCTTGGAAAATAAACCTCCTTTCTCATAGTTGTCCTGTTTGTTCAGCGTCCTAAGATGATTACAGGATGCTACTGCTCTCAACAAAACTGTTTTTCTTTCATGTCAGTGATATCCAGCTTAAGTCTGGGAGCCTAAAAAGAGAATTTTAGTCTCAGCGTCCCTGTTCAGAGGGACTGAGATAGTAGGCAAGAGCAACTAAAGTATTTTACCTTTCATTACTAGTCATTTTTTTCCATATAATTCTAGCAAAAGTCTGAACTGCAGAAATATTTTTGAGGTTAATACAGTCCAAAAAGAAGTAGAATTCTGTGAAGAGGCTTTTGGGGTCCCCAGTTGCTCATAAACTATATTGAAATGAATATAATGGAAATTCAACTCAGTAAAAAACAGAAATGAAGTAGAGAAAACCCTGTTAAAAGCAGATTGTAATAATAGACAACAGTCTTAATAGAATTTATGCTATCCTCTTTTCTTCCTTACTTCATCTGTATTATTCATGGGAGAGGATGGTCTTTATCTCAGGTTGAATCAAAACTGTGTATTATTTCCAAGAATTTTTTTTACATTGCTGTAGGTCCCGTGTAGTAAATACACAAGCCCTTCACATAGAGGAATTAACATAACATGATGTTAGCCCAGAATTGCTTGCTACAGTGTTCCTATGTGATCCTGAGCAAGTCACAACATTTTTTTGTACGGGATCACTAAGAGCAGGATTTATTGCCTGAAGATAAGCAGCACTTGATCCAGATACTTTCAATTAGTTGGAAACAGGTTGCCCAGGAAGCTGTGGATGCTCTATCCCTGGAAGTGTTCCCAACCAGTCTGGATGGGACTCTGAGCAACCTGATCTAGTTGAAGATGCCTCTGCCCGTGGCAGAGGGCCTGGAAATATATGATCTTTAAGGTCCCTTCCAACCCAAACTGTTCTGTGATTCTATGACTGAAGAGTGTTCCAGGGTAGGTTACCAGCAAGGTAACCAGGCCCTGGGAGAAGAGGTTCCAGGACCGGGGCTTGTTCAGGATGGGGAAGGGGTACCTTGAGGCCTCAGCATCAGCCCCTGACACCTATGGGGGGCCCTTATCTCCTCTTTGTAAAATTGAGAGACGACAAGGAAAATATGCATGAATCAAAACACGAGGGGTTCAGGCCAGATCTAAGGCAAGACTTTTTCACCCTGAAGACAGTCAGGGTGTCCCAGAGAGCTGCCATTTCTATCCATGCTGGTTTTCAAGCCACAGCTGGACAAAGTCCTGAACAACCTGGTCTTATGACAGATCTGGTACTGTTTTGAACTGAAGGATAAATCAGACAGGTCCTTCCAACCTGAATTATCCATTGATTGTTTGGTCCTGTCTTGAGGCAAGTCAATTTTGTGATGTCAAAGCAAACTGGCTCATTTTATATGAGGCTAGGTGGACACATGATCCTGAATTGCATCTGTGATGAGCCTTTGTGACAAAAAATAAACTCTGTTTTATTCAAGCCAATAAAATATAAAAACTATATTTTACACTTTAATGTAAAATTTTAATTTTTTTCCAAAATCCATACCTTATGAATGTTGGATTAGTTCAATTTTTGAAAGTAATGTAATATTATTGTTCTTCACTGTTTCTATAAAATAGTGCATAGTCTTCATGCCAATGTTGCAAAATAAATGTGTATTTATGAACTAGTAATAACAATCAATGTCCTTGAGGAAATTAACAATTCTGTAACAGGATTTTAATCTTGTAAAGTGAAGATGGCATAGGATTACATATTTTATAATAGAGATAAAACCTAGAGATGAGTATCTTCTCACTCGGTGAACATACACTGTCCTTTGAGTTGATTTGTGTTACAGAATCACAGAATCACAGAATAGGCCAGGTTGGAAGGGACCACAGTGGGTTACCTGGTCCAACCTCCCTCATCAAACAGAGTCATCCCAGAGCACGTGGCACAGGATTGTGTCCAGACGGTTCTTGAATATCTCCAGTGAGGGAGACTCCACAACCTCTCTGGACAATCTGCTCAGTCACCCATATAGTAAAAAAGTAGAGTGGATGGGGCTTTGAGCAACCTGGTCTAACTGAAGGTGTCCCTGCAGCTGGGTTGGTACTACATGATCTAGAAGGTCCCCTTCCAACCCAAACCATTCAATGGTTCTAAGATTCCATGAAAATTATACACCTGATATTTGTTTTTATATGCTCCAGGTTGTGTCTGCTATTCCTGGATACAGTCATTTCATGAGAACAACCAGGTTGCAAA
Organism: Corapipo altera; assembly: GCF_003945725.1. NCBI lineage: Eukaryota > Metazoa > Chordata > Aves > Passeriformes > Pipridae > Corapipo > Corapipo altera. The sequence goes on from NW_020884931.1 coordinate 735,185, forward strand.
ATGTTGTCCGAGATGCTGTCATCTTTTCTTGTACTGAAACTTTTGTCCTTGATGGCCCCTTTTAGGTTACAGTATGGTAAAATGCAGTCTAACTACTGTACAGCTATAGCCACTGGTACTGTGAGGTTACAATGTACTGAAAGACTTTATTCTTCATATAGTGTGAAATTTGATAAAAGAATATATACATTCCTCTAGGAGTAAAAAAAAAGGTTTTATACCTGAAACTGTAAATCACCAGTATTTACTTTAAATTTTAATGAAATCCAATATGGTACAGACTGCATAAAGCACTTTAAACCACTTCTTTGTACATTTGGAAATGTATAAATAGACAGGTTTTTAGTCTGCCTCCACATTTTAGTTATTTAATAAAGTTTTCATAGGCAAAAATTTATGCAGGAAAATAAACTTTTTTTGGAATATGATGGCAAAGCCTCGAAACACAACTTTATAAGTCAGACCAGAGGGGAATTGTTTATGTATAAGCTGAGTAGAAAGAACATACAAATGAGTTATTGTTGATAGGCAAATGGCTCAGCTTGTAAAAAGGTAAAAACAAAATTGTTCTCCCTGTAAAGTCCTATAGGAATACTTGCAGGTGAACAACATGGATTTTATGCCTTTGCTGAGGTAGATAATGACCCTGTAGTGGCCATAAATCTTCTGATAAAGCAGGTTTAAACTGTTGAGCATGTTCTAGTTTATGCTTGAAATGGGTTCAGGGCACTATTGCTTTGAACCTTTGTCTCATTTCCAATGAAAATGTTTCAGTTGTACACAGTCCTCACCACTGGTCACCTGTGCTTTCACTAGTGCTCAAAATGTCACTGACCTTTAGACTTTGTCCAGGTTGAGCTGGTCAGAATAGAAAAGGGTTTGGAAAGAAAATAAATATATCAAGCACTTCACATTTCACAGGTTTTGAAACTGATTTATCCTTTTCCCAGGCTTCATGAAATTTGATATTTATGTAATTTAAAGTAAACTAGAAATATTTTTTAGGCAAAGGAGAAATATCATATAGGTTGGCATCCAGTGAGTGAATTTTTTAACATTTTTATTTGAATATTGACAAAAAGCAGTTACAAAATGATTTAAAAGACTTCAAAAGTAGAATATGTTCTACTTTTCCAACTTTCTACATACCATTAACATGCAGAGGGTCTATTGCCATGTAACCTGCAGCAACAAAATATTTGGCCTAATAGATGAGGGGAGAGTAATGGATATTGGCTCTTGTAACTTAGGAAGGCTTTCGACACTGTCCCGTAAGATCCTCACAGAGAAGCTAAATAAGTATGGGCTGGATGAGCAGATAAGGAGGTGAACTGAGACCTGGCTGAATGACCAGGACCAGAGGGTGACGGTCTGTGGCACAAAGTCTAATTGGAGGCCAGTAGCTAGCAGTTGTATCCCAGGGACTGAGACTGAATCTGATCCTGTTCAACAACTTAATGATCTTGATGATGGGGCAGAGTGTACTCTCAGCAAGCTCATGGAGACAAAAAACTGGGAGGATTGGTTTTTATGCCAAAGGGTCATGCTGCCATCTGGAGGGATGCTAATAAGCTGGAGAAATGGGCTACCAGGAACCTCCTGAAGTTCAACCAGAGGTGCAAAGTCTTGAGCCTAGGAAGGAACAACCAACCCCATGCACCAATTCATGCTGGGGGCCACCCAGCTGAAAGAGACATGGGGGTCCTAGTGGACACCAAGTCAAAGAGGACCAACAAGGTGCCCTTGCTGCAAAGAAGACTAACTGTATTCCAGCTGCATTAGGAGTGCTGTCAGCAGGTGAAAGGACTGCTACTGGTGAGTCCACACCTGGAGTACTCTGTTCAGTTCTGGACTCCTCAGTGCAAGAGAGACATGGATACAGTGAAGAGAGTCCAAAGGGGGATCACTAACATGATGAAGGGACTGGACCACCTTTTCTATGAGGAAAAGCTGAGTCAGCTGGGACCATTTAGCCTGGAGAATAGAAGTCTCAGTGGGGATCTGATTAACGTATATAAATACAAGAAGCAAATATGAAAAGAGGATGGATCCAGGCTCTTTTCAGTGGTAACCAGTGAGAGGACCAGAGGCAATGGACAAAAACAGAAACACAGTAGTTTGCATCTGAACATTAAGAAACACGCTTTTACTGTAAGGGTGTCTGAACACCTGCACAGGTTGCCCAGAGAGATTGTGTAGTCTCCATCTTTGAATATACTCAAAACCTGTCTTGACATGGTCCTGGGCAACTGGTTGTATTGGTAGTTGTATCACAAGTTCCTGCCAACCTCAACCATTCCATGTTGTTCTGTGATGAATGAGTGGAAAAAAATCAATTAGAACTTGAATACAGCCATATATACAAGTGTTTCCCATTCCACACAACATGAAAAGAATAAAAAGAACACCTCTTAGAAGTTGCATAAGGATCAAATGTTTCAAAAGTAGAAATAGTTTCTTGGGTTTTTTAAATGCAAAAACAATCTCCATGGAGCTACAGTGTACATCAAGAGTAAGGTACATGGTACATATGAACTGGTAAATATAACAGAGGAATGGAACCCTTCTGGGATACGGTCTTCCCCCTAAATAAAGAGTTATTCAGTCTACTCTTAAAAGCATCCATGTTTGCAAGGTCTGATAGCCACACAGAGGTGTTATTTTCAGGGACAAACACTGTCAGCTCTTTTCTTATTGGAAAGTACAGTGTAATGTACCTTGGTCTGCAGTCTAAGGCTTTGTTTAAGTATTGGGTCAAAGTGCCTTCGCTCATGGCAGAGGAATGAACTGCTGTGGAGGGTGCTCGTCCCAGCACTTCAGCTGATGTCAAGTGGAGTCAGACTCAGGCACTCATGAGAGGAGGTTGGCATGGGAAAAGTTAGATCCATATTTTCTTGTTACTGTCTCTTTAATCAGCATAACATTTTCTTTGAATTTCATGAAAGGTTTTGCTCATCCCTGCTTTTCATAGACACGCTGAGAATTTCCATCATACCTCCCATGGTTCTTTAGCAGAATACTGTACCCTTTATGCCAATCCAGCACTTCCCTTATGGTAGAGAACTTCAGAAAGGTGATATGAAAGAACAGCCAAGAGACCCTTCACTATGAAAAATAGTTCCCAGATACATTGCCAGACTAAAAAAATGAAAAAAAAAAAATAGGTTTGTTACACTATTTCTTTAGAAAGCGATAGTAAAAGGATGATGTGTGTATAACCCAGCAAAGATCAAGTTCATCCCTTTTTGAATTTGTAATGTCAAGTGAAGTATTAAGGAAATTCAGCCATGTCTGTAATTAAAAAAAAAAGAAGTCTAGTTTTTTTTGGTTTTAAGTGTGGTATGGAGAAAAATATTTAGAAACCAGCCACAAGGCAGTAAAATTGATTTCTGGTTTATCTGGTATAGCTCTGAGTCTCTCACTGAGCTGGGAAATAATTGATTGCTTGAAGCCTTGTAGCAGTAGTTAAAAATTGATAAATGCTAAAGCTGGCACAGTGTTTTATAGATTCTCAAGAATTGTGGAGCCCCCATATTTCTTTCTCATCACCAACTCTAGATCATGAGGTGAAATTTAAAAGATGCTTCATCTTAGTCTTCGTAAATTATATTCAGCAACTCTAAGACCTTTTGCTGTGGAATAGAAAGCAAAATCTTCAGTTATATAACACTGATGAGTAACAGACAAAGCTAAGTATGTTTTTGCATGTCAACCTACTGGTTTAGATCAGATGATTAGATTACAGTAAAAACCAACAAAACATATATGTCTGTAATCATAGTTTGTTAAATCAATGTCTAGAAAAATTATTGGTATTGATAGCTATGTCATCCAATTAAATAAACTGCTGTAAAAATTGGGTCCTATTTAGCAAATAAATGTTGAAACTTTTCATTAATATAAAGTCTCCTTTATTAATGCAGGAAATTGGTTTTTCATATCAGCTGACTTTTATACCAGGACAAACATTCTGTTCCTATATGCACCTTAGTACAAATTATCACAGAACAATGATGCTTTTTCAACATCAGATTAGCAAGTAAATATCTTAGCTTCATAATCATTCTTCACTGAAATAGAAAAGCAATAAGTGAAAGAATTGAATATTGAGGTAAATTTCAGTATTAGTTCCTTAATGGCATAGGAAATACGACAGGCAACAGAGCTCAGACTCTGACTTTTACATCTTCTTATACTTACAACTAGGGTTCAAATTATTTATTTGCTGACTATTTTGCTTAGCAAACAAAAATATTTAAAATTGTTTTGTAAACTCAGCAATTCAGTACTTATGGTCAACATCGCTGGGAACATCTGTGATCCAACTGCAGTTTCCATTTGCAGATCAGTGTCAGAGGTGATTAGCATTAAAATAGCCTGTTTATTCAGGAAAATTCTGCTTTTTTAAGGTTGTAGGTTTAAGTTGATCTTCAAGTTAGACCACCTCCTGCATGACACAGTCTGTAACATTTCATATTGCAATGTTTGTAGCAAACCCAATGGCCTTAGGAACACTCTATATTAGTATTTTTCTTGTCAGTATTATTAACGTTTTAGAACAGTTAGCATGATGAAGACTTGAAGTGTAATTACAATAATGGTGAAATTAAATCCTTGTCCTTCATTTGCTCCTTCATTTTCTACTTTAGGACTAGTTTATCTACTGCCCTGAGAAAGAGGATAGTGAGGGATAGACAGGTAAACACAATCGTATTCTGAAGGAGCTGTTTTCTCGTTGAATCACATGGCACTGAAAAAACACTAATTAAAATGCCCCTGAGGGGACTGATTTTATTTTTTTTGTCATCTTCTTCTTCCCCCATTTTACCTCGAAACTATACTGTTGAGGTCTCAGCTTTCTCCTTAGCCTGCATTCTTTTCCAATGCAATTAACTTCAGTACTCATTTTTAGTGATGCTGGTAAAACAGATACTAAAAAGCAGAGTTTTGTAGCTAAAAGTGCTACATTCTACCCATGTAAATAAGTGCATGTGTATGTTTTTCATCAGCTTGATCTAGGTGAGGTATGTTAATATAATCATCATTACCTAGACTGGAAGGTGATGTTTTGTTACCATGAATTTCTTGCTGAAGAATGTTAATGTTGCTTTCAAAAATATATAATTTTATATGTATCAATTAAATTAAACTAAATTAAATTGTATACATTAGTGGAATTCTCTCCAAAAGGCCAGAGACTTTCGCTTGGCTCAAACAGTTAAGAACTCGAATGCCATAAGGTAAGATACAATTAACCTCTTTGGTCTTTGCATGCCCTAATAAAATGTTTCTTTAAACAGTTTTGAAATAAAAACTTCTTTAAACAGAAAGCTAATACTTTTTACCCAAATTGCTAGTTTTGTATTGGCAGTGATTTTGCTCTGGGAATGAGTGGCTCAAATTTAGCAATAGGGTTCCAGTGGATCCCATATGGTGCTTTGAGTTGTCTTTGAAGTATATATTTAACACTGACCTTATTCTGTGCCCTTTGCATCTAGTACAAGTAGAACTTTTTCTAAACACTCAGAGTTCAGGAGTTGCTATCAATCTCCTGATTTCCTGTTTCAATCTTTCTGTAGCTTTTTGGGCTTCAGTGGGTGTGCAGATTCATAGGTGAGACACACTCAGATGCAATGCTGTGCTCAAAAATATATACCCCCACAAATGCAACACTGTGCTGGATGCTGAGCAAACACTGTGTGTAATCCATCTGCCTAACGTTTTATCCCATTAAAAGTAGACAAGTAATAGTGTAGGATATAAAACAAACAAACAAACAAAAATATTTTTTTTATTGCAGAAATCTCTTGCAGGTTAATAAGCAGTTCGTAGGAAGAATCCTCTGATTTTTTTTAAAAATGGGTTTAAAAGTTGTAAAATTTGTATCTATCATAAAAGTCAACTGAAAGATAAGCAGAAAACCATCAGTTCCTACTCAAAGTTCTAAGTTATGTCTTTACCTAAAAGGGAACATGATGAATCATCACATTTACAAAGTTCTTTTCTTTAAATATTTTCAATTTTTTCACAATTCAGATCATTGTGTTGCAATAAGAATATACTGTCACTATATGACTTAAACCATTGCCATATAACATGACAGCACCTTTCGTTATAGAATCTAATTTCATTCTTTGAATTTAAATTACTTTTCCTTACTCATTACATGTCTTTTCTGTGGCTTTCATTACAGACATTTTTCTTTTCAGAATTCACAAACATCTATAACTTCTGATAACTTTGTCTCCAAGGACAGAAAGATAAATAGGGTGTCCTTGAATAGTTGTAATCTTCTTGATCTTGAAAATGCAACTATATATTATGATGGGTGTTTAGCAGCATGTAAACAGAAAAAAACTTGATTAATTGCTCTTTAAACAGATCTAGCATTAGAAATGCAGATAACCTCTAAGAGTGAGCTAAACTCTTCAAGTAGTTGTCTAACATGTTTCCACACAATATTTAAAATTTGAATTATGCTATGTTGTAAGGCTCCATAAACTAGAATCTTACAGAAATCTCAAAAAAATTATTTATGCTTTATCTGAAAACGGGAGGAAAGGGTAAAAAAAAAGGATTCAAGCACATACAGATGTCTAAAGAAGACAAAAGTCCACAGAACAACACAAATAAGATTGTGGAATCATCTTCGTGACTAATGTGGTATGTTACCCACTCTGCATCATGTCCCGATGGTCCATGTTGCATATGTGACAGTTCATCCTCAGGTGCCCTAACAGAAAGAATACATGATTAAACATTCCAAAAAAAGCAGCTGAATCCATGCAGCACTTTGGTTCATGAAGTCCAGGAAATGAGATTTTTTTTTTTCTTTATTACCGAAAGGTCGTTTGCCTACTGTCCTGACAGAGCAGGGTCTCAAGGCTGGGTTTGCCTTAGTTTTAGTTTGGTTTTACAATTGTGTAGTGGTCAAGAGGCTCCTCTCCAACCTATTTGAGCTCCAACCCTGAAAATACCATGTATGGCAAATTTTCCACAGTCTCGTGTAGCCACTGTGAAATGTAGCAGTTAATAGCAGCTGGGGATGGGGGAAGCTGTGGCACAGTGCTGAGCTGGTTAATCTTTTAGGTACCTTTCAATGCAACTTTATATCCTACCTTTCACTGCAGCCCTGCACTCTCACCCCTGCTGCTCTAGTAACATTTTCCAAGGTCACTTTGGGAGTATTTTTTTCCTAGTTGTCCTTATGCTGCTGTTCTTGCCTTGTTTTTCTAACAGCCTTGTACCTGCAAACATCAATAAAATTGTCATGGAGGGTTCTTGTAGGAACCTGTCATCAGTGTGAGAATCACCCCTAAATTCCTCCTTCTTTTGAACCCCTTGGCTGTAGTTTATGGTTACACTGGGGGATCCAGTAAAAGGGATGTGCAAAACTCAATTACCATCAGCCCCTGATCAAAGAATGCTCCAACAACCACTACTGCTGTGCCAGTCCTAGAATTCAGGTGAGGAGATTTTGACCTCCTCAGGGATCTGCTTGGAAAAATCCCAGGGGATACAGATCTGGAGAGAAATGGTCCAGGAGAGCTGGTCACTTTTGGAGAATCAACTCCTTCAAGCTCAAAGATGGACCATCCCAACACAGTAGAAGTAAAGTAAAGGTACAAAGAGACCTGTATAGATGAGCTCCTGACAAAACTCAGCTATAAATAAGATGCATACAAGATGTGGAAACAGGGTCAGGTGACACAGGAGGAATATAGACACACTGTCTGTGTGTGTAGGGATTGCATCAGGAAAGGTAAAGCCCACTGAGAGTTGAATCTGGTGAGGGATGTGGAGGACAGCAAGAAAGGATCCTACAGGTAAATCAACAGTAAAAAAAGCTAAGGAAATGTGGGTCCTTTGCTGAATGAGGCAGAGGACCTGGTGGCATACGACATGGGAATAGCCGAGGTACTCAACATTCAGGAGTTCCAGGCCTGTGACACCAGTGAGAAAGTGTGGAGCAACAAAGTCTTCTTCAGGGGAGAAGAATCAGGTGAACCATTTCTGAATATATGAAGGATGAGAAGGTGATTTGGAGTAGTCAGCATACTACTTATGGTAAGATGACAGATTCAGTGGATTAGGGAAAAGCAATAGATATTTGTTGTCTTGACTGTAACAAAGCTTTCAACACTGTCTTTCACTGATATCCTCTGACCATTCATTCAGTCCTGCTCAGATTTTGGTCTAACACAGCTCATACTAAGCCTGATATATGTTGGGAGCAGGACCTTTAGGTCAAAACAACAGCAGCATGAAGGTAGGACACAATGAACAGGATGGGATAATGGTTATTATGCAGCCATTATCAGCTGCATCTTGTTGTCTGCTGCAACCACCGTCATTACATATTGATTGTCTGAAGTTTCTTCATAGTATAATCCCTTATGGAAATGGTATAGAAGAAACCTCCAAGCTTGAAACAAAGTTTGAAGCAAAGTTAACAGCAGCTGGACTGCTGAGGGGTTTGTGTTTGTCCATGTTACAAGAGATGAACAGACTGTGATGGAGAGGAAGGATGAGCACTCTCATCATTGGCTAGGTAACTATTTTACTCCTAGGTGCAACAAGTTATGAATTGCAGAGCACTGCCAGCAGGTCGGGGCAGGTGACATTCCCCTTCTACTCAGTGTTTGAGTGTAGCACTGTAGTTGGCCACAAGGAGATATTCTGTGGGGTGTATGTCTATAGGTGTAGAAATTCTGGGCAGCTTACTTTGCCTCTACTCTGGGCTGGGCAAATATGTGCCAGTAATATTAGTGGTGTTGGGTCTGTTAACAACTTCTGTATCTGATGTTTAGCTGGCAGCTCAGGATATAGCAGGACTTTTCCCAGAATGCTGGCAGCCATTGCTAGACAGGGTCATTTGCAAAAGTGGGCTAAGCATCATGTCTTGAATGCATCCAGTGTAGCTGAGCCTCTTCATGTGTGAGTAAAGTCACATTTGAGATGTTCTTGGTTCTCCCTATTGCCAATATAAGATGCTTAGAAAACCACAGTTATTGATTTCCTTGCCTTGGTTAGGTGCCGTGAGTGGGGGGGTTGGATGTGCTGGTGTTCAACAAAATTCCTAAAGGTTTTAAGAAACAGCTTGAAGGCCTTTGAATTAGTTAGGCTCGTAAGTCACCTTAACAGTTTAATACGGGACCAAAGAGATTGAAAAACTAAGATCACTTTCCAAAAATTGCATGAAATGGTTGACAAATTCGAATAAATAAAGTTTTCTTCTTAAAGCACTATCTGTTTTTAAAAATTAGGAACTTTGGTCCAGAACAATCACATGGGGATGTCTTTTTTTTTTTTTTTTTTTTTTGTAGGATTGTAGTACACATTAGGTTTATCATTGGGATTTTTTACTTTCTCTGTATATTTTGGTCTCACTTTACCTTTCCTGCAAGAATGTCCCTGAAGATTATAGAGTTTGCAGACTGGACCCATCTCTGTAAAAGTAAAAAGGCATATATAGAAATGAGAAACTGGAAGTAAATACGACTGTTTAAAATAAACCCAAAACATCAATTTCTTTTTATGAACTGTTAGATTTTTCTTTGGATTCAATATTTTTACTACTGCTGAAAGATTTTTAGTGCTAAAAAGTGAAATATAGAAGTAATCCCAAAATACTGGGGTTTGAGAGAATGACCACATTTGTAATTACCCATAAGCCTTCACAACACAGCAACAAATGTTTCTATGATTTATTTCTATCGCTTAGAGAAATCTAGAAAGCCTGTACAATATAGCATGTCCTGATATCAGCTTTACCTCAGCAACCTTACTGAAGCTTAACTTAATGAAGTAATAAATTCAGAAATGTGTTTCTGCATTCATTTGTTTCATAGATTTATTATAGATAAATCCACTTATAAAATGCATTGGGATACAAAATCGACACTGCAGAAACTTCCTAAATATTGATGTATTACAGTCTCCATTACTAATAACATATAGAAGGTAGAACATTTACTTTAATGATGATGAACAGAGGCTAGACACAGACTGACTGCTGTACAATGTATCAGTATGGTTGAGTATAAATCTCAATAGCTGTTAAAAGGAGAAAAGGTGTTGCCTCTATATAATAGGTAAATAATTTTGTATTTTTTAAGTATATTTGTTCTAGTTCCTGTGTGGAGAAGCAGTTCAGCAAATCTAAAAGCAATTGGGCAAATCTACTTATATGAGCAGAAATATTTTCATTACATTGCATCAACCACTTCTGGGTGCAGAGCTTAGGGAAATTGTGACACTTAAAAAGAATAGAAAGTTTCTACCAACATTTCTGAAATCCCATACTGGCCAAGTTTGGGCCAAATGGGCACATACAATAACAAAACATGCTTTATTTTGTAAAGCATGGGTATGCTTATAAGAATAGCACTTTCAAGGGTTTTAATCTTTAAACTTGAAGTCAACAACATTAGTAAATGTGTAACAATGATCATGTCTGTGAGAAACCCTGCCAGTGGAATTGCCACAATATCTAGCAAAATTTTACTCATCACCTTAAGGAGCTCACCACTGCAAGATGAAAGAGAACACAAGGTCTGTACAAACTAATTTTACCTCAGTATCACCTGGATTTACACTAAGAGTTAAAGTTAATCCACAAACAACCCTTGCAATGTTTGGAAACCTCCCCTTCCCTTCTCCTGGCTTTCTTTTTTGGGAAGCTCTTTCTGACATGGTAAGATGCCCATCTATGTATGGTGCTTCAGGATCTGTCATTTGAAAGACAGTACTCATGCATGACAATGAGAAATAAAGTATTTAATATTGATTTAGGTACACCATAATATTCAGATATCTGAGCCACTGAGATACCTCATAAAGCTTTATGAATAAAGTCCCTACAGTGTTGTTACTTAAGCCAGTTTTCCAGAAAAAACAATTCCCTGTGATGTATGGTGGGCTTCAGGACATTTAAGGGGTCTGCTAAATGTAGATGAGTGTGCCTCTCATGTGGAAAGAGCCTGTCCTGAATAGGAAACCTAACTGTAAGAAGACTGCCTTCTCTTGAGACATTAAACTTGCACAGGTGGATGTAGAAATCCATGTTAACTGACTTGAGAAGTTTTATATCTGTCTGAGTTAAAAATGAAATATGACTCAATTGAAATTAAGTTTTGACAAATTTATTGGGTTACACTGAAAGCAATGTGTTTCTGCAAAACATAATTTAGTCAAATATGCATTTTCAGAAGAAAAGTGTTTTATCAAGAAAAATTTCCACTAGTTCTCTCATTCATAAACATACTCTCTTCACTTCATGGTTGCCCATTGCTTATAATGCAAAGTGCAGGCATTTTCAATTGAACTTGTTCAATAGCCCAGTGGATCTCATTTCAGATTTTCTTTCTAAGTAACACCAGAAATGAAGATGAGATATTAATCTGTGAATTCCTATGCATTCTTTTTGAATCTTCTGTAACAGGTGTAATTGGTGTGCATATGTTTGAGCAGGTACATAGTGATGACTTTTAACATTCCCACAGACCTTTGAGCTGCACTTTTGAAACATCTGTGTGTGTATATAAATATTAGAAAGTATAACTGTACATGAGCAGTTACCTCTCTCAAGGCTTGTTATGGAAGTGCACAGTGTACCTGGAAAACATGACTGCAAACGACAGCTTCAACGTGGTTTGTTTGTATCACCCCCATTCTCCTTCATATCTCCATGTAAAGATGAGGTTAGGCATGGCTTCTGATATTCTAGAGGTGGAGTTGTGTACAAATTCATGCTGAAGAAGATCATTTGAGAAAATCTTCCTTTTCAACAGTGTATTGTAGATTTCAGTGCATTGGGTTTTCTAGAGAAGGTTGAAAGAATATATCATTGTACTATTTAAACAGACATTGTATTTAAATAGACTAGCAAAATTAACATGGAGTTGGGATTACACAACTGGAATTATTGGTATGGTAACTACTATAAAGGTGTCATTACATCCTGAAAGTACTTAGCAAATAAGTAGGTGTTTTTAAAAAAAGAAAAGGTATTCCAACAGGGGGACTTCTTCCTTCAGTTCACATGCAATATGCAGCCTTCAGGGAAACTACAGAACACTTTATCCATTTGAAAACAATGTGATGTACAAATTCACTTGTGAGAACACTGACCTGTTTTTCTTTGCAAGTGCACATGTGCATGTAAATGAGAACAGAGTTTGGCCTGGAAGGTACAGACACAGTCTACACTGTTACCCAGCATTTTCTAAGAACATCTGCAGCGTATCCTGAGACTCTTTTCTGTGACTGAAAGCAAACTCTATGCTTTTGGGATCTGAATAAAGTGATTCAAGGCCTCTTCAGCACAGAGAACAAATGTGTATTGTTTAGTCTCTGAGCCTCCATTAAATGACAAAACTCAAAGTGCTTTTCATTGACGAAGGAAGTGGCTTGTATTGCTACAAGTCCCAAGGAACCAGCTATAGATTGACACAGTTAGTACACAGATATTTATACGATTGCATCTAGCTGAAGATGAAATTTTTGAACTACATTTAAAGGTTGTTGGATTCAGTTCCACTCACAAACATACCCCTTATAAAGAATATGTGATGATAGTAATAATCTGAGGTAAAGGAGACAAACCTATTATAGTATACATACATTACACAGAGATCATACTTTGTGTGCATACATGTTTTCAATTCAACTGTGGTACACTTAAATACTTTCAGAATCTGTTATTTAATGTTGTCCCAGGAAATCAGCCTGGACCATAGTGGGAGAACCACTGGGTTTGTAATAAAATCAATGATTACTAGAAATGATAATACAGTATGTTGTATATTGTATAGATAGAAGGCTTTTGCAGCATTATCTGATGATTACAGAGATGATTACAGGTGCTTTACAAACTCCAACAGTAAATCTTAGTGACCAATTTAACTAATGCCACACCTCGGTCCAAGGTACAACCTTGTAAAGTGGCTCAGCCCCAATCTCTGCTCCTTTGGCCTCCTATTTCTGTCAGCAAGCCTCCCTCATCTCATTCATCCCCACAGAGCTTTTCACGTTGCTGATTCAAGAGTCTTTATTTTACTTAATTTTACTTTTATGAATTGTGTCTCTGATAGAAAACTCACAATAGCAGATTTTTGCTCCCATAGCGATGCTTTTCATAAACAGAAGTACCTGTTTTGGGGTCACATTATCCATGAGGTTGCTTACTATTCCTATTTTCTTATAACCCTTATCACAATGTGTGTGCTTTCCAGGTATCCCTATTCTTGAACCACTAAACAGAATAGCTAATCTTAAATATTTTCTTAAAATTTCAGAATTCTTTGATTTTTCAGTGTCATTTAAACTAGTGGCACAATCAACACAATAGGGTAGCTTTTTCTTTCACGTCTCCCCCACTAAGTTTGAACTGTTGTTTTGGTGAAAATACAATTGAGGGACTAAAATATATACTAACCATTGCAGAGTTAATTTCTGTGTTCTAGAGAGCTTAAATCTTTACAGTGAATCTCTGTAGATACTGTTTTCCTTTTTTCTACCCTCATATATAACTTTATATGACAACTTCTCTTGCATATTTACAATAATAATTATGATTCAAAACTTGAGATAACTCATGTAGAGGAGTGAAATGCATGCAGAAAGACTTCAGATGGGATATTTAACACTGTTCTTGTTTAAAGCTTGCTACCGAGACAGTAGCATTTTGACCCAAACATGCAGTTCAGCAGGTGTATATAAGTGTGAGGAAGTCTTGAAACTAAATACTATTAAAATACAGAATAACTGACCGTAGAATGCCAGGAATGTAACTTAACTTTCGTGTTTCTTGATATTTTGTTCTCTGGGATAAAATATTACCTTTACTTGCTTTTTCTAAGGTAAGTTGACACACACCTCAGACGTGTACTCAACTTCAATGTTTCATTCTGTAATTAAATACTCCACACACACAGGACATAAGAGGACATTTCCATCTGTGCGATTACGTCCTCTGACACGGCTGCAGAAAGCGCCTGAGAATGCTTCCTATACCAATTGCATCAATTATTTCTCTTTATCACACTAAATCATCTGCAACCATTTGTGTTCCCTGCGTGCTAGAAAAGCAGCTGCTGCAAAGGCTGAAGGAACCTGAACTTCAATAGGGAGGGCGATCGTTTGGCATTTTCAGGAAGGACCACTCATCAGAGCAATTACATGAGCAGCTCTTGTTCGTCCATACACTAAGGATGGCTGTGACACGGCCTTCCCCAGGCCGTGAGAACCCAGCTACAGTATGCCAATGACACATTGATTGTGTTTTTTGATGGAAAGAAAGTGTATCTTGTAAATTCCATTTCTACTACTGCACGTGTGCTAATTCCAGTAGTGACAGCTACCGCTGAAAGACCAGAGGCTCTGCACTGAGTTGGGGCTAGGAAATCACATCGTGACCAGAAGTTGAAGAGCTGTAGGTGAGAAGACTAGAGTGGTTGCCCTTCAAAAACCAGCACTTACTGCTTGTAATTGCACAATAAGATATAAGAAAGCATATCTTATGCGTAGGGTGTAACAGATGCTTTGAGTGCCTTCTTGTTGGGTTGAAAGGTGCCTTTTCAGCTGTCTCCAGTTCCAGAGCTGATTTCATACATCATGAAATGTCCAGCAATGATTTTCAGTGTCTTTTGTTTTCAGTGTTTGTACAGGAAAAGCATTGGTAAGGAAGAGCAGATACCTCAGTTAAAAGGAACAAGCCTCATTTCTGGGGAGGGTAGAGTGTGAAAATCTCTTATGTCCAAACAAAGTGCAATCCAGGAGAGTCTCTAATGTCACAGGAGTCACAGAATTGGCAGGTCTGTCTCCACGCCTGCACATGACACACTCTCTGATGGAAAGGATGACCTTGAGAAAAGAACAAGCCAAACAGCCTGACAGCTGGGAAATTTGGTACCTTGGCTATTTACATATGCCAGAATGGTGGATTGAGACCAGTTTGGTTCACTGAGAACCTGGAGGAGTTTTAAGCTGTGACAGTTGAGAGAGACACAAAAAAGTCTGTAGATGTTTACAGTAGCATGGGATTTCTACTTTGAACAAGACTCTGATGGGGAAATGCAAAGGGTAAAGAGAGTCAGGAAGATATGTAAGACAGAAGAGTTAAGAGAGCAGCAGGAAACAGGGGTTTGTGGCCTAACAAACTTGTTAGTGCTGGGCACTAACAAGTAGCACTGTTTGCAGGGAAGGGCTCAGGCAGTTGGGCTCCAAAGGAGGCTGTATCTCTCAAACCACTGTGTCAGTCCCTGAAAAGCTTCAGTAAATTTTTAAAATACACTTCACTTCTGCTGTTAGCAATCAAATGGACAAACACTCCATGTCACCAACTGAAAGAAAGGGTCATTTACTGGGGAGCTTAGAGAAAAGTAATTTCCCAGTGAACTGGAAATTGTGCTGTTTAACCAGCTCTGATGGTAAGTAGTGCTGTATCAATTCCTTCCAACACAGCAACTGTCACTTCTCTTGGAAATTTGCATCTTTTAAATGCATATTTTCAATCAACACTTTAGAATTCAGAGCTGTCACTACCTTCACATGTCACTGCCATTACTTAAATCACAAGTCACTGCTTATCAGAATGATAGCCAGCAGTAAAGTTCTGCCAAAACTCTCAATGCAGGTGGTTATAAGCTTTAATAAAACAGTTTAAATGTGTGTGCATCTGTGATTGTGCGAGATAGAGAGGGAGAAAAAGAGACCAAATTTCAGTGCTCAGGTGGTAGAGCTGTTAGAGGATTACACAGATTGAACAAAACAGAATGAAGTTATCAACTGCCCTAATTTAACGAAACAAAACAAAAACAAAAAAGAGAAAAAAACATCAAACCAAACCACAAAAATAAACTAACCAAAAAATTCTCCAAACAAACAAACAAATAAAAGAAAAAAAAAAAAAAAACACCACCAAAACAAAAATGGATAAAACCCCAAAACTGAGAACTTTCAGGTAATAATTGAGTTTGGAGATGTGCATCTCTAATACACTTTTGGCATGAAAGAGGCAGCAGAAGTCAGGAAACCCACAGGTATGTACAACTCATATTAGTGGCAATGTAAAATAGGGATTTGAATTACAGTGTTCATGCATGTCTGAGTACCACCAGCAGATAAAATGTTTGGGTTAAAAGTTATCAAATGGTATCTAACAGAACAAGCTGTACAAAATTATCTGATGTCTCTAACAACATCTGCCAACTTTTTCTTTATGATAATCTCATATCCCCCAAAACTGAGGGAAATGCATGATCTTATGATTTAAAATAACAAGTGTGAAAAAATTTTGAAAATCCATTGGAGATCCCACATGTATAAGACTGTCAGAATCCTTGCATGTTAAATCATCCTGCTACAAAGGTCCCACTTATGAGTACTTAGCCAGGGTGCTGAACAATGCTGACAGTGTAAACTGCAAACTGGTGAAAACTTCTGAGATTTGTGTGCTGCTGAAACAATAACTCATTTGACTAAGAGTATTCTGCTGGAAGAAATGCCATCAAAACTTTTGTGACAACCATTGCATCATTATTATTAATCTGTTACAAAGCATTTTAGGTACTTTTAAGTATTCTATCATAAAACTTAAAGATGATCTGCAAATAATGTTTCAATATTATTTAGTGAAATTGTTTGATCTTTACAATATAAATTCTGAAACACTAAGAGTGTGTGTGTGTGTTCCTAAAATGATATCTGTGATGAGAATTTTTATTAAGTTCCAGTAAATGAATTTTCTCTCTCCATGTCTTGATTTATTCCAATTTTATTCATCTCTTCCCTGAAAAAAAATGTGGGCATGCAAGTTAAAAGTCAACATTACAACTGCATTCTGGTAGAATAATGCCCCATGAAGTTTGACTTCATGCAATCCTAGAGAACCAAAACAGTAATTTTTTTTTTTGTATAACTAATACTGAAAGTCTCTCATTTATGAGACTGATAATTCTTAACCACTTGATAAAACTGAAAAAAACCAAACAGAAACCAGTGATTTGCATTGCCACTTGTTGTGCACATCTCATATAAATACAATAAAGGAGAGTCTGCTTTGAGGAAAGTCTAACCCTTCCAGATGGCAATTCTCAATATCTACACACTGATATGTCAATGTGCGTGAAAGAGGTTCAAAGTGATGGTCCGAGGCTCTTCATCTAGTGATATTTGAAACTTCTCTGTGGAAGTGGATCTAAATAGGAAATACTTAGGCAAGATTTTGCAAGAGTATTTTTCCAGCAAAAAGGATTGTACATCTTAAACAACCCTCCATTCAGCACTGCACATATCTAGCACAGCGTGATGTCAAAGTAGGCATGCTACTTTACTGCAGGCATGGCATATTACCTCTGCCAATATTACAGAGGAATAAATGAATGAAAAACAGGATTTAATATGAAGGAATAAATCTAAGGAAGCTAAAATCTGTGATTAACTGACAGATGAATGCAGCCCATGGCTTTTTTTCTTTTTTTAATTCTGTACAAAAGGATAGGAGCACTAAAAGTTATTCCAACTCCCCTTTATTAAACAAACAAAGAATCTCCTTACCTGGAACTCCTTATTTGCTGAGGTGTTCTGGGGATATTTGTCAGCTTTCACTGCATACCCAACTAGCTCCTTGTCCATTTTTTTAATACCTGCTCTGAATGTCATTATACTGTGGAAGTTATCATTTGGTTATAGAGATGTACAACTATTAATTTTGGGTTTGTAGTTACTAACGTTAAATGTGCATTAATTTAACTTTCCATTGCGTTTTAAACCCTTTAATGTTTCTCCTGTCTTTCCCCCAAAGTGAAAAGTATTTACCAAAATCACATTCCAGTGGGGATTGTAATGACACACTAATCTCTTTCTAAATGTGAAGCAAAGGGTTTATAGCACATCAACAATAGTTCCCTTTGATTGTGTGCTTTAACTGATATAAAATCCCCAGGCTTTACAGAAGCATTTCAGGGTCACTGTTATTGCAAGTCTATATGAGAATGCACATAAGTCCAGTAGCTTCTGCAATGAAGCTTAAGAAGGCTACACAAGTGTTATGAAATTCTGGAGTTCAACTGCGTGAGTTTTTTTCATATATCTCCTCTTCTCTTTATAAAACTCTGCAACACCGACTGACATTGCAATCAATGCAGGTTTAACTGATTTCAGTCAAACCTGGGTGAGAAACAAAGAGGTAGAAAGATCAATGAAGTGATCATGCAGATCTTTGTTCATGTGAGTAGGTCATCCTAGAGTAGCCTAAATGAAATAATGGATTTAATGCCAATCCAGCTGTTAATAAGAACTCTGCTGATAATGCCCAAGCTGTGACAGGAGTGATGGTTTTTACCAAACAAGGAAAAGTCCTGTAATGTTCTTGTCTGTCTCACTGTGCTGAGACAAGCTTTCCCATCCAGTCCATCTTTTGGACCATCATGTTTGAAGTGAGATACCAAAATATGGTCCTGCTTATTTTGTCCAGCCACTTGGATCTGTATGTTTTAAACATACTAGCCAAAGTTCTTTCAATTTCTGTTTTAAAATTAGTAAGTCACTCTTTTCTACAGTGCAAAGTAACATCCTGAAACAAAACTTAGTTGGACACCATTGATTTGACTGTATTATGGACCCAAACAATCAGCAGGACAGCAATATACAATATCTATCAGAAAATCCTTTACAATTATGTGTGATTTCTTTTAATTCTTATCCCACAATGAGTAAAATATGAGAAAAAATCTTCTCAGCCTCAATAGAAATACATTTTAAAAGACAATATTTGTTATATATATGTAATATAAAATGTAATAGATATGGTTACATGCTATAAGCTCATTGACAAGGTTATGATTCGTATTAAGTGTTTTGTGTTGTTAATATTTTCCTACACTGAGTCTACAACTAACTTGAGAGTCTAAATGCACGACAGATCATCCTGAAATCTACTCAGTAGCCAATGAAATTATATCCTGCTGTTCTTCTGTTATTGCCTGGAAGCGTGGTAGGTTCCAGAAGGGAAGTCCTTTGGCTGATGGAAGGAGAGCAGAGGAAATTTGGTTGCTGGCAGGGCATCCAAGCCTCTGACAGAAGCAGGTTGCTGCAGGTGATTATAAGTGGTGCACCGGGACCCACCAGGTGTTCAAATCTCCTAGTGCTCAGAAGATAAAGTACCTGCATCAGCTGCCTAAAGCTCTGTCAGCAGAAAGTTGCACTCTGGGGACACAGAGTACACCTCTGAATTACTGAAGCATAGGATGCTTCCAGCTTCTTGGGACTCAATTAACTCCATCCTCAGCAGTGCTGCATTAAATATTTTTTTTTGAGAAGAACCGGGGATGTGAAACTTCGTAGGGGTTAAACTGACCAGGATTAGAAGGATTAGAAGGGCTGAGATCAGAGAAAAAGTGTAAGATATCCACAGAAACGGTCACATGGATGAAGACTAAGCAGATGTATGACTGCTTGATCTTACAAGCATTTAATTTGAATTTGAATTTGATTTTGATTTTGGCCTGTGTGGTCCCAGTAGGTTTTGGAGTGTCACTTTATGAAACACCTCTGCAATGCTTCTCTTCCTTACGGTACCTGCTACTTTACATGCAAAAGCCACTACTTGAAATCACTAAAGAAAAAACAGGAAAAAAAAATCCCTCTATTTTCTTGTTCTGATACACTCCTTGGTCAAATTTTCAATTCTTTCCATCAAAGGCACAAAGCACAAAACTTAATACCTTATGAAAGCCATATTTTCTTATAATGGCTTAAGCAGCTAGAGCATTAAGAAAACCTTGACTGCAAAAGATGAATAATAAAATTATGAAAATTTACTCCAATTTTTTTGTTAGGTAAGAATAAGAATAGAGTAACTCCTCTACACCAAGTGCCACTGTAAGACTTTGAAACTCTGCTGCAGCTTCCATCTTCAAAAATGATTCCCTGAAGTTGTCTGGAAAAGACTGTCCTGAAAAATGAAAACATATTACTTTTAATAACTGAACACCTTAAAATTCACCCTCCTTCCCCTGAAATCACTACAGATTTTTTTCTCCTTTATATAATTCTAGTCTTTACAGCTATATAAATGGCCTTAATTTTCTCAATAAGTGTGTACTTAAATAGTATGACTTAGGAAAAGTTCTCTGCTGCCTTCAGATGGGCATATTTTCATATTAAGTGTATGCATGTGAGAGAGAGAATATATGGGACATAGGTGTGTTCCTTCACAAATACCAGCTACCACATAAGATTTTTTTTTTGTTAATCTTGAACAGGATGTCCTGTCTTGCAGTTTCAATACTCTTGAATACTTTGTTAGGTTAAACTCACATCCAACATTTAGATACTGCCTTGGGTCTTCAGGCTGTCAGGAACCTGAAGACAAATTTCAGTAGTGGGGAAGCCAACTTCCTTTCTCACCTTGCATAATAACTGATGACTTAAGCACCCAGGTCTTGTATATCCTAAATGAATGCCCAAAGAATTGCCCAATTGCAATGAATACTCAAAGATAATTAGTATTCTGGAGTTCGTCTCTCTCTTATTCTCGCTCAAGTTGTTCTAATATTTAACAAGTCAGACAGAAATGAGAATAATTCTGTAGACTGATCATCCACCAGGGATGCCCAGGCCTCTTCTCAGCTCTCATACAGAGCAGAACAACTTCATCTGATTAAGACCTATTCCAGAATACAAATCAGACAAAATGTGAATTAAATTTTTGGAGCTTCACATCCTTAATGGTAAAGAGGATAGAGTGTTTTGTGTGCATCTTCCTGGGATACTTTGAAAGGCCAACTTCAATATTTTGTAACTTCAGAATATTTTTTTTCTCTTTCTCCTTACTACAGTGATTGTCATAAATAAAGTTATTTTCTTGTGTTAGAGCTATATGACAATACTTAATTAAGAGATTTTCATATTGTCTTGACTTTTCTATTGTCTGTTCCTTATTTTTATTCACATTAGCTACACAAGTCAGTGCCATAATATTCTCTTGTTTTTTCCATTCTTCCTATTGCTGTAAGTTTTTTTTCTCTCTCTAGAATAGTATCATCTTTTTTCCCAGTAAAATTTCCTTTCATAGAAAAAAAGTCAAAACCTATTGTAAGGAGATGATCCATTTTGCAGTTTTTAGTATCCAAACCAGAAAAAACCCCAATTTTAAGTAATAAAATAATTATATAGCTTTTAAAATTAATACTTTTTTAATTAAAGTTTTCCTTTTTAAAATTCTATTATTTTGACAGCAATGCTACTATGTTACAGAATAATGTAAGCTTCTCATTCTACTAGTTCTGATGAGCTCAAGGTTGTACATAAGTTAGAAAATATTTTTGTTAGTTTTGTTGGTGTCCTTTTCAAACATTACTTAGATTTTGGACAAACTTGAAAGAATTCAAGTGCTTCCTCTGTTTTCTCTGATCCATGACTCCACAATCTCCATGACACTGAGCTACCAGCACCATATATCTTATTTCTTTACAGCAGTCTTCATATATGATTTCACAAAAAGCGTTGTGGATGCAGCTATCACAACCTACACAGAAAAGGATGGTTTTACAGCAGGATTGAGCAAGCAAAACTGTGAATAGATGTGAGGGAAGAGGTGAGAAGTTGCACAGCTAAAATCCACCCTGCCCAAAGGCAAGGGAGCAGGGCAGGCACCCAGTCCAAGGGTGCTCAGCAAGGAGTGAAATGCTCTTCAGAGGCTAAAGGTGATAGAATAGAGGAGACAGTCAGACATGTAGGTGTAAGTGACTGTAGGCAGGAAAGTAGCTGGGTGTGCCCAGTACTTGTCCCTGTTTGCAATGGCAACAGGCCATTATGTCACTTCTCTACATGTCATGCTCAGTTTTTCACCATGACCCGCCATATCATACAACTTCCCCACAAGACGGATGCCTGATTTATCCTGATTTCTTCAGTGAATGTTTGGTGTCATTTATTTGTCCCTATTTTCTATTGAATACAGGACGTGGGTCCTGCTGAGCTCTGAAGTCTTTCTCATTTATCCACGTAAAATCTTTTGTTATCTGGTGTCAGTTTTTGGAGTCTGTACTATATAACCTCCTTTATTAATCAAGCGAGTGGATGTTCTTCCACATTGCTCATTTCCATGCAAAGGGAATGAAGGGCATAAGGAGACATTTTCCTCTGTGAAGGCAGTTCAGCATGATCCTCATGCAGCACAGAGATACCTGCTAGGAGAAACACCTGTCACCACTGAAATCAATGGCAATTTTGGCATTTTCTTCCACGGATGTGGTGTTGACTTCATTGGAGTTTGGTCCAAAAGTTAATTGGCATCCCTAGCCATTAAGCTGATTAATTTGTGTGGCTCACATAAATGCCAAAGCCAGTAAGAGACAAAATCCCCTTTGCAACTTAACCAAAGAGGAAACTATAAATGTTACTCATAAACACACTTAGTGGTCCTCACGGAGACACCACTCTTGTACTGGATGGGAAACCAGCACCCATTTACTGTGTGGGACTGGAGATAAGGCCAGAATTTAACCCTAGGCTTTGCTGGCCATATTGCTAACTCTCTTATGCTACTTCACTGTGCAGTCCTAATCTCTATGCATGCTTTCAGATATTCAGTGCACTGATATACAAACTGCTTAATCTGCCTTCAATTTAGTTGTTAGCATCATCAGTCTCTCACCTCTGTGCAGATCATTCGTTTCAATTTCCCAGTGTGCTTTTAGTAATCAGGTACACATTTGTTCCATCTACTGCTAACCAAAACATAATGCATCTGTCCCTCAATCTCTACAAGACCTCTTAGGGGATTTCAACTTATTTATTTATTTATTTGGTGAGTGTAAGTCTTGCTTAAAGGTACTGAAAGGGAAGAACCAAGAACACAGGACTTCTAACATTACATCTGGCAAGTACCAGATATGTTCCAGTCTATACTGTAAGTATATTTCCTTTTCAAACTGAGCATGTCAGAGCTGTATGAGATGTTACACAAGTGCTCCTGCTAAGAAATTGTTGGGAAGAGTCTGCTTCAGATTCCTTTGAATATTCACTGTAATTCACTGCAATTCACTGCAAGAAACATGGCCATTAACTACCTGTACTAGCATAAAATTTGTAGTTTATTACCAACACCAGAACCATAGCAGGTAGAATCACAACCTGTAAAAAGACATTTTATTTGCTCCTATTTTAAAGATCTTACATTGAATTTCCATGTTAACCTGCAGCTGGAAGCAAAGGGGAATTCCTCATGAGCAGAAATGTTGGAAGGATGGTGCTAACCAGCAAGACACATCATGCTTCTGCTACAAAACCTTAGGACTAAAGTGTAGCAGACTTTGTGTTGGCTTAACTACCCCCCGGGAATTGGCACAGAAACCACAGATAACATAGAATTTTTTAACATTTATATGAGAAATAATGCAATAGAGAACAGTATGCTGTGTAGAGAGAGAAATATGTAATTCATGTGTGGGACACTAAATCACTATTTAGCAAGAAATATCAGAAAACAACAAGAACTTGCTGTTGAAACTATTTGAGACTTGATTTTGGCGTTAATTTTGCTGTTTTTAACATCATGTTTCTAATATACACTCGCTCCTGCCCAACTAAAAATCAACTGACCTCTCCTTTATCTACATTTAAGAGTTCTCTTACTTCTCATGGGTGCTTTCCATTCTTCGTATACTAGTGATGTTTAGTGCACTCTAGTGATTTTTGCAATGTAACATGACCCTTCTATATGTCTTTTTTATAAATGCCTGAAAACATCTTGGTGTGTATTTGCTGCAAGGTGTCGTCAGATGAGGATTTTGGGAAAGTTTGGGATTTGTGCATTTTTGTAGTACAGCCATACATCTAGTCTTTCTACATACACTATTTTCAGGTGTATGGGCATGGTTAGAAAAGGAACTAAAATTTACACACATGCCTATATGCAAATACCATCTGTACAAACCCTAGTAATAAAAAATTGATGGGGCTAAATACAGGGAGAAACTTGTTACTGTGAGAGCCTATATATACCTTATAATAATGAAAGTATGGTTCTGCTAACATCGGTTTCCGTATTGCTTTCTTTATTACAGCTATTACTTTTGCCAGAAGATAAACTGAAGCAATTTGTAAAGAAGGGAGTTTTCAATGACATTCTGAGTGCAGCTCTCAACACACTCTTCAGTATGGATTGACACTTGTTTGAGTGCTGCATGACTATTTATTTATCTTTTGAGCAGAAGCAAAAAGAAATAGTCGAAGTTTAAATTGAACTGAGTACTTGAAAGACACTATTTATGGAGAAACAACATATTTGCACTGTGTTAATCTTTTTAAGTAAGACAGAGACATCTAAGAAAAGTGTAAACTTGCTTGGTTTAGGTGGTTCTTTAGGCCGTAATGAACTTTTCTCTTTGAAGTTACAGAAGAGGACAGGCTACCATCCTCCTTAAGCAGCCTTGGTGACACAGAAGGTAAAGTCCTACTTTCCTGCAGGAATAAGTTATTCCTTCTCTGATACCTCCTTAAATGAGAAACTTGCTTATAGAAAAAGTGATGCTAGAGGAAACTCCTTTGAAGCGCTAATGCCGCACTCCTGTTGCCTGTTAGCGATATAAATACGCTTTTGTCTTCTGCTGATAAGCACACTGAAATCTGTCAGAACATATTCTGTCACTTCCTTTTCATTAAAGATAAAAATCCATCATTCTGCGATACTGCAACTGAGTCCTATTACTTAGCCTGGGAAACTGAGCCATTGCCATACTAGGAAATGTTTATCAAACTGAATAGAACTGAAATTGGAACAAAATTTCTGGGCATTGTTTGAACAGCAGCTCCTTTCCCTTCAAATCTCAGGACACAGTAAGTGTCGTAGATTGATGATAAACACTTTTTCCCTACCAATTTTATTCATGCCTTAAAGGTTTTCTGAAAGACTGTTTCTGCCAGGATGCATGCCTGAAACTGTAAAACTTCCAGGGTAAATAGTTTCCTACAACAATAACTCTTCATGGATCACTGTGGGCTTTTATGCTCATGTTTGCAAATCTAATATTGAGAAAATTACTCTCTGGCCACTATTTCCCTTTTCCCTTCACAGTCCCTTTAGCTGTCTTCAAACTGTATGTTTATGAATAACCGAGTAAGAAAGAATGGAAATTGCATCTGCAATTAAAAGTTACTAAGAGCATTTTGTAGAAAAGGATCTCCAGTGGTTTACTTTTTAGACCAAATTCATAAGTTTTTAGTGACTCAATTTTTCTCAATGAACATTCTAACTATTAAACTCTCGAAATATATATCAAGCATAGTAGAATTACATCTTCAAAAACGCCTGTGCATAATGTTACTATTCTGATTTTTTTTAATTTAAAGTCAACAAAAAAAACACAATGATTCATAAAATTATACAAATCCAGACAAAATGATATTCAACATAAAAGTACTAAATGTCATGTGATATACAATCTCATCATGGAACAAGCTTGCAAAATGTATATTTCTCATTCTCATTTATCCCTCCATGAAATGTTAGAGGCATGTAGAAGAAACTGACAAATTTTTTTATATAACTTTATTAATTCTCACTTGAAAGAAGAATATTCCATATTATTTCAAAAGGTAAAATTAAAAATGAAAGTAAAAGATGAATTCTAAGGTGCAAGCAAATATTTTTCAAAGTTTGGTTGTCAAGTTTGTTTGCTAAATTCCATTTCCAGCTCTTGCACATGTTAACATGTGTAAAGTAAGCCCTTCTATATCTACAGTTCCAAATAATTTAGCATAATTTAAATACATATTAAAATTTAAAAATATCCCTGCAATTTTCCAGACAATAATATTCCCTGGAATTTATAGGTTGTGAGGACCACAGACAGTTATTTACTACTTGCTTTAATCTCCTGTTGTGCATCCAGGCTCCCAGGCATATACAACACAAAATTCTTGGACTGTCCTTCTGAAAATCCTCCACAAGAAATAACATTGTTTGGTCCCATAAATATAAGTTTAATACTCAGTCTAAAGTCATTAAACAGGGAATCTCAACATGGAGAGTTTTGTTTGGTTTTGGTTTCGGTTTAGTGTAATCTAAAAAATTTTGAAACTTCTTACAAAAACAATCTGGTGACAAAATTAGGTCTATCATATGTCAACTGTGTTAATAGAAAATTACAGTAGCTAAGACCTCTTGTATGTGCCTTTTTGCTAAAAATCAACTATGCTGAAGTCTATTCCTGAGACTGTGGATTTTTATGCAGTGGCTATGCATTTTTTTTCAGTCACTTAACTTTCACTATCTAAAGAAAATTAAAGTACCTTTATAACATCCATTGCTTCCAAGGAGTGCTGGGCTCTGGAACAGTGCTCAGTTTCAGGGGCCTTATATGGATGAGCAATACAAAGGTTCTTCTTAAACTATGCAATCTATCCTATGGACAATTTACAGGTCAACAGGTAAAAACATAACTGTCTACAGAAAGAGAAGGAGGACAAGTTAATAGCATAATGAGATATGATTCAACCTGTGTGAAGCAGAAGATATCACACAGTGGTGAGAAAACCTCTGAGGAAATAGCCTATATTCCAGAGCTGTCCAGCGCTTGCAACCACTGCCACTTTAGACTTCGGTTTAAGCATAAGAAATTACACTTCTCCACAATGTAGAAACAGTCTATATGGCTAGCAGAAGATATATCTGTCATGTCAAGCAGAGATTTCTGCCTCTGAACTTCAAGGCATAACATCCCATGATCCGTGAAGTGTTGTCACTGCTGTTGTGGCAATTGCTCAGCTCAACTAGACTTCTTCCATCACCAAAACTAGTTCAGCTAAAGCAACCCCACACACTGTATAGATGTACTAGCTCTTATGTTTTCTAAACTGACTGGGGATTAAAAAGTGTTTTGGAAGAAACTGGCTTTTGACATTTAACTGCTGATCACATTGGCTTACACTGTCTAATTCTTCATCATAGTCATCATATTCTTTTTTCTTCAGACCTTACATTCTGTCTAAACTAACATTAAATGTTCCCTTAATAAAGCTTAGGTTTTATTAATTATTTTTAATAAACCATAAGAAGTTGTTAGAAAAATCATAAATATAAGAATTTCCTCAGCTTTGTCTAACATGACACACATTCTATAGCTATGTCCAGCTTATCTAACATGACGCATGTTGTTAAAGACAGACAGCTGGGTTTCTGGACTGGAATTTAGTTATGTAAATACAACTAAATCACTTATTTAAACAAAGTTCTATTATTACTGTTTCCAAAACCAGAAATTTGCTTTGAGTCTTTTGTTTTTTTTAAACATCTGGAATCCAAGGAATAATTATCTTAATTAAGATGTATGAAAAGTCATTGTCTATTTGATATTTGCATATTTAGCAATTGAAAAAATGTTCACTTCATTGCCAGGTGTGTACCTCCATTACCTTTATTTTTAACTTTTCCCATTGTGATACCGATTCTTGTCGCGGTCCAAAATGCAAAAAAAAAATGGTCTAAGGCTGAATAACGATGAAAGATACATCTCATTAATTTCTATGGTGAGAAACAGGGATTAAAATAAGAGGTTCAGAGAGAAGAAAAGAAAATAAAGTTCACTTAGTGAAGAATCTCACTGATGACTGTCAGCTGCAGGATAGTGTCATGACTTTTTCTTCAGGATAGCAGAGCTTCATCTCCAATGGGTCATGCTGGAAGGCCCAATTAAAGATTGTTTTCTCTGCTTCTCATGGACAGGAACTAATAAATGGGTATTGTGGAAAGTTTCCTGTTAAATAAGCTTTTATATCGGTGTCCAGTATGTTTGCCACTATTGCCAGCAGCGTAAAAAGAAAAATGTTAAAAATCACAGATGTAGATACAAAATCAACCCTCTTTTCTAAAAGCTTATCAAGTGCTTTTGCTTTCAAAGCCTACGAAGTGCTTTTCATGGAAGTTCATAATGAATTTTTCAAATAAACTTTTACTACAAAATAATAATTCAACAAAACCCATGCAACTAGGAGCAGTTTCAAAAGACATTAACATCATTTCAATAGCTTGATTTCAACACCGCAGGGTATGGAATAGCAAAGTGACTGATGGTCTGCTTCTTGGAGGTGGTTGACTTTGGTTACAAGAAGTTAACATTTACTTTGTCTAGTATGATATCACTATACAGAAAACCAAAGATGACCTAATATGTTGTGTTGTCTTATTTCTAGAGACAGTGGTGTTAGGCTAAATCTTTCAAAAATCAATAAAGAAAAAAAGATTTGATTTTACTTTAATTAGACTAATCAAATGCACTTTATCACAGGTTTCAAGGGATGAATGAAGACACATTTTAAAACTTTCTATATAATAGTCCCCAATAAAACATAGTTTAAGTGCTTGTTGAAATTTAAAAATATCACTGCAATTTCATACATGATAACATTTGCATTTGCAAGTGATTTATGCTCACAAGAACAAACCATTTCAATGGAATCATAATCAGTCAGAATGTAAAGAATTTCTACAGAAAAGGGCCTAATTTTGGGATGCTGTACCCTACTGTTGTATCATTTTCAACATAAATTATTGAATTAAAAAAAAAAGCAGCTCCACAGTATCTTCTTAAACTTTTTATCAGATTGCATTTTATACTTGCATTAATTAAAGCTATTAGTAAGATATGTGGCATTGACCAGGAAAGACACCATACTTAAATTCATAAAGTTTTCTTTAAATAAACATTGGCAGCCTTAATCTTACCAATGGTGTTGAGCCGTGAGGCTTTTATTTTCAAGCAATCTGTGAAACAAAACATCAGTTTGCTTTCACTCATAATTGCTAATTATATTTATTACTAATTAACTTTTCCTCTACAGATGGCTTGTGAGAAAGAACTTCAGGTCAAAATACATTTACAAGTCTTATTTTTCACTGACCTGTCTTTAACTAACTCCTTCTCCCATCTGCAATCCAAATAAGCATGTTTTCTTAGTCATTTGTTTTAGAATATTCACTTTTGATCTCAACTATATCACAATATAATGTGTGTCACCGTAGGCACTAAGCATGTCATGTTCTCTAGTGTAACTTCACATCAAGCCTGAATAGTAAAGGAAATGTCTACATTTACTATCAGGAGCTGACGTGCAGAGAGGCACAGGATTTATTTTAATAAGAGATTTGGGATCAGACATTTACAGTTACTTGTTGCTGAAGGAAAACCAAGACCCAAAAGCAGTGTTTGCCCAGGCTTCATGTATCAAGCATAAGGATTTCTGTGAGTTTGAGGTACTTCTAAGACTGTATCACTCACTGTAGACAGAAGAAAAAGGTACAGAAAGGTCATCCAGTTCCAGACTTTGAAAACTAAAATCCATCTAACTTCTGACTCAGTAGCACAATCCTTCACAGCATCTAGCTTTAAGCCAACATCTTGTCTACTTTCTGTGTCAGAGCAGAGATTTAATGCTTGTTTGTAACAGTCCACATCCTCACACTGTCAAATACTATGTGATTGGGCCCTTGCAAGGCTGTTAATTGCCCTTCAAGACATAATCCATATAACCTAATACGCAGCCATTATTTTGATATGTTGGCTGCTATGCAGTGATTAGCACAACATTATATTTTATAAAATATCTTTCTGAAAATTCATGTAAACCTTGTTAGTCTGCAGGGGAATACAGATGAAAAAATAAAGCAAAATAAAATGAGCACAACACTTTGAAATAAGTTAAATCCTATGATAACAAAACTAAACTGTTCTCTTGAATAGCAAGCAGTGAATTTGTGTGGTGCATCAATGTATGATACATAGAAATTTCTAATATTTCAAAGTAGAAAGCATTCTGGATTGGTTATCTTTCTGTTGTCCTTGAAAATATATATTTCAGTTCCTGGTGTCAAGGAAAGGCTATCCAATTGCCAGAAGACTTCAGCCAAGACAAGACAGTTAAAAAGGCTTTTCAGATATGGTAAAATCTTCCCTAAAGTG
Organism: Corapipo altera; assembly: GCF_003945725.1. NCBI lineage: Eukaryota > Metazoa > Chordata > Aves > Passeriformes > Pipridae > Corapipo > Corapipo altera. Next base: position 765,151 of record NW_020884931.1, read on the forward strand.
TGAATAGTTCCTTGTGGTCTTCAATCAGTCAAACTGCATATGGAAGACCCCTCCACCTACCTCCCTGGGAACCATGCAGAGGGAGCTCCAGTGACCCCACAGGCTCTGGATTTTTAAAGGCAGTTCTTAGATTGCTACAAAGAAAGAGTTCCTCATCCTTGAAAAATATTTCCCTGGGGCTAATGATTCTGTAAGTGAAACAAAACAAAGCAGAAATATTCAGACTGGGGTGATTTTTTTGGTCTTTTTCCTCTGTAGTTGATAGCAACACCATCTGCTTGAGGATTTTCTGCAAGCAGGCTAAATTCATTGAATAAACTTCACTCCAGATTGTTTGCTCCGCTCTATATAGCAATCTACAATTGTTGATTAATTAAAGTGCGCGGTTCCCCAGCGAGAAAGGTATGCACGGTTATTCCAGATGGGGAAACTAAGGGACTGAACATTTATCTGATCTATGAAAATTAGCTGCAGAATTCAGTTTTATATAGTAGATCACGGGGGCAATCTTTTCCCATCATTACTGCAGCTTGAACAATTCTGTAATATGGTTTCTTTTTTACTATTTTTTTTGAGCAGCAAGAGTTTAGGGAAGGAACTGTACTAAAAAGTTGTTTCACATACCTGGAGAAGCTGCTGCAACTGCTAGTGATAAATAATGAAAAGTATACATTACAGTCTGATGTCAGGCTGCTTCGCCTGGTTTATACCACAAAATTTCCTAAATCAGGGGTTTCTTTGACTAGATGAGTAACAAAGTGGGAAATCATGGTTCGATCTTGAAAACACATACCAGATGATCTCAATTACTGCATTGATCCTTCTGCTTGGAAATTATTAAGTAAATATGAATGTGATGTTAAAACTGAACTCACACATCCCTCACTCCTCAAAATAAAAGGCAGATCTGAAACAAAGTATTAAAAGAATTAAATTATTAACCTAGTGTCTGCCAAACAGCAATGCAATCCAGGAGTGAAAATTGTTACATAGGACAAAAAATAGGCTAACAAATAAAGTTTGACAATCCATAAGACTTCCAAAATTAGGGCAATTTCACCTTGCATATTTCTTATTTTCAGATTATTTGTATAGAGATTGTTTTTTATGCTCTGTGGGCAGTTTGGGTATGTACAGCTCTGTAAACTGCATTTGGATTAATATGGACAATTTAGTATATATAGGATTTAAAAAAAGGTAAAGGTTACAATCAGTACACCCCTCAACTTACACAGTAGTTGGAACAAGGATGGTTTTATGGCACTATTTCAGGAAGGAAAAGGTGTTACTGAGAAGAAGCTTTGGGCATGGAGAATTGTGGAGAAAAGCACAGGTTCTTGACAGTGAAAAGGCAAGTCCCACAGCATGGCTGAGTTTTACAGAATGCCTGCCATCAGGAGAAGATGTAGAGTAAAGTACATGCTGACTTATGATGTGTTTGCCAGGGATCTTGCTGTCACTCTTGACCATGGGTTGTCATTCATATGAATGGAGCTCAGCAGGACCAGAAATACCAGCATAGGAAATGGAAACTCAAATGATCTCTCTCGTGCATTAGCAACAAAATTAAATTAAGAAGACATACTGTGTAGGGCTAGAGATGAATGGTTTAAAGTGAGAAATTAAATATGTGTAAAGTAGAGCAATGGTGCCAGGGCAAGACAAGATGATGGTTAGGTGAGATGGGAGCATAACAACATCTCCTTGCAGAATAGTTTGGTCCTGATACCTTCAGCTTTATATAGAAAAACTTGGAGGTAAAACAAGAAACAACTCAGGCAACAAGTGTGTTTGAATTGTGACTTCCCAGTTCAGGACTAGTACTGTCAAATTAAGAAGAAAACTGTAAAATACATCTGGGAAAAGACATCAGAAAGTGAAGAGTATTATTTTGTAAGTTTGTCTCAGGCCTTTGTAGCAATGTTATTTTTTTTCATTGCTTCAGCTACTCATGACATATGATATTAATTGATATTAATTGATCATATTCCCTTTTCATTATTAGTATGCAGTTACAGCTCTGACAAGTTAATTCTGCATTAACTGGAGGGTTTTTTAATTTTATTTTAACATTTTCTTCTGTAACAGAGACTAAATAATTCTCTACTTTAGTATTAAATTTAATGTGTCCTATTCATCTCACATCAATAAAATTATCACTTCTTGCATCAGCAAATTTGACTGGACACTGCTGCATGAAAATCAATGCTAACAACTGGTAAAATACCAAATGGTATTTGCAGTGTTGTTTCTGCATTATGATAGCCTTTCCCCAAATGTACAATACCCTTGACAAATAATTTGCCATTTACCAAACATGCAGGTTGCCAGCTTCATTCCATGTAAGATGCTAATGCTGGTTGGTGAGGTTATCAGTTGGGGGAAAAAATGGGAAGGGCTAAGTTACTTCATGGTTGTTCTGAGATGGTGGAAAGAAAATAATATTTATGAGAACGCATATTAAAACTGAAGACGTGATACAGATATGAATTACCTAGAATGTAGAGGAACCTTAATAATAACAGCATGTTTCATGCAGTGTAATTTTTTCAGGGGTTGGAGTCATGCCGAGTTTGGTAGTAGTCTAATAAAGAAACTCAAGTTTCTGTCCCAAAGATATTGCAGTCCAAGTATTTGAGAAAGAAATTAATACAGTGATGAAAGAGATGAAGAAAAATAATACTGAATGCTTTTTTATAAGTAATAACATTAAAAATATATTTTGATAAACAAATGTTAGATTTTCTTTGTGTTAGATTTCTATTCATCATAGAGGAAGGGATATGTGTATAATTTCTTTTTGTAAGAGAATGGACACCCTTACCTAGTATTTCCCTCTGTACTAAGACCATTAAGCCCAAAAATTCCCAACAAAGTAATATATTTGGATTATTTTGCAAGACAGAGATGGACCATTTGAAAATTCTATCTATCAGAAATTGGTGCACATACACACACTCACACATGCACTGAGTCTTTCTTCAGAGAATATAGTTTCATTTTTCACATTATGTGCTCTTCCCACAACATTTTACTTTTCACTTTGTGCTGCCCCATCAATCCAGGATTTTAGTGTTTTCTTGTAAGTAGCCCCATTATTTTGCTTATAAAGTATTATGATTTCCATGCAGCAAAATGTTTTGTACATCTCTGTGTTGTTACCACACTACTTCACTGCAAGCTCTTTGACTTATCACCGTTGACAAAAGCACCCAGCTTCTTGTACATACATAATTAAAGCCTTAAATGTTTTCTGAATATCTATCTGAAATATATTACTTCTAATTAAAAAATATCCTGCAGATTTACTGCTGAGACTAATGCTGTAAAGAAATACTGAATTATCTTTCTTAGTGCTTGGGTAGTCTAGGCAGATGGCCAGTCTGATATGTATATTATACCTACTCTGACTATATTTTTTTTAAGTGTGGTACAGCTTTTAGAATGATGGTAAAGACAATAAGTTTTCCCACAAGTGGTTAATTGATAGTGGCATCATCCTGTACTGTATTTATCTCCCAGTTGCTCATTATTTTTCTGTGCCTATAACTTCAGTCTAGGGCTGGACTGCAACACCCTGACTCATTACATGCAATAGAGTGTGGTTCTTCCTTGGATCTTTCAGGATTGTAATGACTTAATGATGGTATCATACAGCAGAACAACCACTTCCTTTGTATTCCTATTGTCTGCTGTGGACTGCAATGTAAATCTGGAGAAAGAGGGCTTAATTACCCACATTGTACCATTTAAATATAAAGTAGTGGTGTCAATATACTAAAAAAAATGCAGGGTAGAATACAGGATCTTAGTTACTAAAAGCCAGCAAACATGCACAGAAGGAAGGAACCGTCTGGAAGGACTAGATCCCTTACCTGCTCTTGCTTTGTGATAGAAACAGTGAATAGCAAAACTGGTTGGGTAATGAACAGTCTCTCTGACTTACACTCTTGCTGTATTCATGGGTACTTTATAAATTTTTGGATTTGTGCCAACACCGCGCAGTAGTTCAGCATTAGTTTTTTCTCTCTGTTGCTTTCCTTCCTCATGCATCCTTGGAGAGCTGACTTCTCTGCCAGGTCTGTACTCAGTTGCTTAAACCTGGTTCTCTTGGACTTCCCTTACAGAATAGTCTCTATTCCTTGAACCTTTCTTGTGGTTCATGTCTGCACCCGATCCTGTCTGAACTTACTTCCTCGCCTGTGATATCTTGAGTCATTAGCAATATTGCCGTTCTTTAACAGATATTTCAGCTATTAGGCCATTTGACATGATAGTTGAAATTCTGTCTTACCCACACTGATATTGTACTGCAGTGAAACATATGCTCAGTGCCTCTCTCCATCATCAGAACAGGATTTTTTCCTCATTCCTGTCTGAAACAAACCCTTCTTTGGGTTTTTAATGAATTGCCTTGGGTTCCTCTTTCTCTGTAATATTGTATTCCATAGTGATTGAAAATTGGAAGCAAAAATAGTCAGAAAAGTGCTAGATTTTATTAAAGTAATCTGCATCACACCTTAAAAACTTGTGGTAAAACACAGGGTACCTATTCTCAGGCCTGAAGTAATTTCAAATTGCCACACATTTGCACTGCTAGGAATACAGATAACTTGGATCAGTATTTGGAACTTTGAATACTATGGAGTCCTCTCTGAAGTCTTCAGAAAAGTATCAATTACTCAACACAGATACATACAATATTTCTCCTATCCCAACAGGGAACTCTGCTACTGCAGTGACTTCTAGGAAAAGTTACCTTCTTAACTATCTGGTTCTACAGTTGCTTCGTCTAAATAGTTTCAATTAATGTCCTTGTATGTGCATCTGACAAAGAAATGCAAGTGTTTCTATGTGCTTAGAGGATGTATGAGCTTCTTTTCCTCAGTCTGTCTTCTCTTTTTCAAATCTTTAAATAACTCTTTGTCTTTCATTAGAGTTCCACCATGCTACCAACTATAGAAACAAGAATGACTGACTCTGACCATTACCAATGTATTCAAGCCAGTTCAGTAATAAGATTCATCCTGTAGCATTGTCCTTCAAAGCAGGATATTTTTTATTCATTCAGACCACCATAAGAGGGTTGAACAGCAAACTGAGTACAGTGCTGGAGAGGAGTCATGAAAAGAGGGCAATTGCTTGAAGCATTATGCTCTCCTGTCTCAGTGTGAGAACTCAGTTTTTTAAAAAAGATATGGTATACACTTGTATGATAAGTGAAAAAAACTTCATAAGATGCATATTTTTATATATACTTCAATTGATACTCAAAAAAATGTATGTACAGAGAGGTAAGGTTGTAAAACCTTTTCTCAGAGGATATAAACTGCTCATTTCATTTATACTGAGTTGATATTGAGGCAATACCACCCTTGCTTTTAGATAATCAACCATTTGTTCACTTCTCATAACTGCCAAGGACACGGGAGGAAATAGTTATGTACCTCTTTTCACATAATATACAACCTGTTCCCAAATAACTAAGCTGAGTACAGCTGGGTTGAAAGGTGGTTTGAGTTGGACATGGAGCAAATGATGATGCTCTCCCATAAACACTCATCGAACAAAACTAATGTCAGCTTTAGTACTCCTTGCTCTGTTTTTCTCCTTCTTTGAAGCTGAAGGCATATCAAAATTCCTGAAGTTGAGAAACAAAAGATACTTAAATTGAGAATATTTAAGTGGTATCATTAATTTTTTTTCCATTAATTTTTTTTCCAGTATGAGAGTTTATAAAATATTTTATAACAAAAAATAAAAATTTGTGATGAGAGAAAGCAGTTGGCAGGCTGAAAAAGTCTTTTCTGGGGAGAAACTTGTGCAACATGTTCATCCATGCATTTACTTTTCCATTCAGTCACAAAAAATTAGATTTGCGATATAGTTAGTACACATGTACAAAACAGTGGTTGTGAAACAAGGTAAAAAGTATAGGAATTAAATAATTCGGGAAAATAACAAGACTCTAGGTGGAGCAGAGAACCTGGACAATGGCTGAGCAACCAGCTCAGGGATAGCTGCACTTGCAGGGGAGCCAATGAGGGGCTGCCTGGCCCAAGCACTTACTCTAGATGTGGACAGAGCCTTATCCCTGACACCCAGCCTTGTCACAAACGAAGATGTTTCGAAAGGACTAATCTTTTCACCTTCCTTTATGACACTCAAGGTGTTCACTTTCAGTGGGACTCTCATCTTTGCCTCTCTCCCAACCCTTGCAGGTGCAGCCTTTATCCCCCAAACTGGTGGCACATTATCCTTGGTCTGGTCTTGTGCCACACTGCCTTGTTAAACACTAAGCTTGGTGCTCAACAGTCAGTGTATGAACATGAACTCAGGTTTATCTTTGGGTTGCCTTGAAATGTTGCTTTACCTTCTTATTACTGAGGCTCAACTGCCTGTAATCTGCCGAAGATGATTTTGTAAACTGGTTCTTGAGTACCGAAAACATTACTTAAAGCAGCAGGCCCATGACTATTGAAAAAAGGTATTTCTAGATTCAAGTTGCTATTTTTTTCCTGATGGATATCCATAATCATCAAAGACTGAAGGGGGTCAAGAAACTGTGAAGATTCCACTCTTTATGTTTTTCTCAAATATATAGGTAAAGAAAAACAAATTCTTCCTGGGTACAGAAATGACAGACAATAGTGGCACTACTCTCCAACATCTTAACACAAAATAGAACAGAGATGCAGCTAATATCTCTTAATAAACAGCTTGTAATTATTTCCATCCACAGTATAGTGCAATTTCTAATATTAATAGTGTGGATGTTAGGAATTGTGGGAAAATGGAGGTTATTCACTCTTAATTTTAGCACTATAATGAATACCTAACTCCTCAAATGAAATTACCCACTCTGTATTTATCATTACTCCACTCATTAACATGGTGATAATTAACTCTGTGTAAAGTTTCACAGTCTGAGGCACTATAATAATTAGTATATTAACAGGTTTTATGTCATTACTCATGCTAGTGCATCTGACTTACGACTGATTCTTTTATAAAACTGAATATGCCACTGCACTAATCAGCAGTCAAGATTCAAGTTGCTCAGTCATATAAGTTGCAGAATAGCTGGAAAATATCTGTTACAAATGTAAGTACTGAAAATGTGCTGTGGAGTTTGTTTATTCATTCTTTTACCTCAGTGTCTGTATGTTTCTCTTTCTGTCGCCATCTTTATTTATTTCTGTTTCAAAACAGCCTTAGCTTTCATACTGTTGTCATATTTATTAATTCTATCGCAGAGAAGAATTTTCTACACCTTTCTTTTTCTCAAAAAATTGCTGATTTAAACAAATAAAGTAAGCTAATTATTTCCAATGTTTTCTATTCTCTCGTCAGAAACTGTTGGGTTAAAATTTTTCTTCAAAACTCTAAAACTGCATACTGAGCAAAACATCATATGTGGATTCATGACTGTCTCTGTCTAAGGCCCACTGGATTTTGACATTTCTCAGGGGATATCAGAGTTATCCACGAATGAGAAACAGCAGTGGAGAGACATCAAGAAGATTCAGAAGCTGAGCTGATTCAAATCTCACCCTGTCAGACCTCAAGTAAGTTACCCTGCTGACAACTAGCAAAGGTCAGAGACAGATGCAATTCTGATTTGTGTAAATCAAATGTAAATTTTGGTGCCCAGACTTTCGTTTCAGACTCTCGAAAGAAAGCAACTGCAAGGTCTGTTTTAATACTGGAAGTTCCCTGTTGTTTGGGAATAGGTAGATGACAAATACATTTGCATACTTTCTAGAGATACCCACGTCCTAATGAGATAGCAGGTACCTTCACTTTTGAGGGAAAATTATAGCATTCCTTCTAGAGCAAGAAAATGTTCTTTTCAGACTTCCTGGAAATCTTCAGCTCTTAAGAAAAAAAAAATCAAACCAGATCTCCGAAAGTTCAGCCATAAACTGTATGGTTTAACTGTGTAAAGATGCCCCCTATCCCTCACAGGGGTATCCATTAAGGTAACTTATGTCATAACTCACTTTACAGGCCAAAAAACCACCAAGTTCCCTCTTGACAGAGCCATGTGGGACTCCCAGGCTATACTGCACCATGGTACACACAATTAAACTTAGGTCCATAAAAGAGAATAAGTCATAAAGTATCTTCTCATACTTTGAATAGTGCATCCTTGGTACATTTCCAAAAGTTTTATTTCTATGAATCTTTATAGTGGTTTGGCTAAACCAGTAATTTTTGGTATTTACTTCTTGACAAATCTTCAACAAATTTAACAGTAAAATTTAGAGAAGGTCATAAGCGATTCCTGGCATGTGACATTCTACCCTTTTCTTATATTTCCACATTCTACAGAAACATATTCCATCACATGCAATACAAACACCTCCTTCCTCTCCATTGTCTTCTCCCTGTGCCTGACAGTTCCCAGAGCATCTACAGAATTTAAAAAGTTTATGTCAAAGAAGGTTTATCAACCTCATAATGGGGTATATTCCATTCTCAATTTTTTGTAGCCTTACTCCATTGAACACAAATGTGGGAAGTGAAGAAAAGTTTAAAACAAGCCTCAGGATACACAGGGTTAAATGCTGTAACCACAGGTAAGATAATGATGCCACTTAGTGATCTCCTCACTAAATGTATAATTTAATGGAAGCTTTTTACCAGGTAGGATTTAAAATTTTCCATTCTCCCAGAAGAAACAAGAAAGCAACTAATATCTGAACCAGCCACTATCCCCAGTCCTGTTCTTATAAAGCTTGATGAAATAAGTTTATCTTGATCCCTAACTCAGTGGAAATATCACACAGCCACCTCTGTTGTTATTTTAAATTAATAATTCCAGTGCAAGAGGCCTATTAAAAAGAAAAAAGAACTACAATAAAACAAAATGAAACCAACCAACTAAACCAACCAACCAATGAAATCAACCAACCAAACAAAACCCCCTACAATGACCCCCCACACCCCCAAACAAACAAAAAACCAAGCACACCCTCCTCCAAAAGCAAAACCAAACAAATGAAAACAAAAAAACTCACACACACAAAAAACCACACAAAAACACCCCCACCCAAATCTGTTCATCAAGTGTAATGTTGAGGGTTTTTTATCATGACCCAGCTGACCTAACTGAAGATATTAAATATTATTTTTGTTAGTACTGAATAGACAGTGCATCTATGGGAGAAAGCTACTTTGGGTCCCAAATCATTGTTATAATTATTATAGCCTGATTGTTTTCAAAAGGTCTAAGTGAGTTAGATATACAAGTCTTACAGAAGTTTGGAGAGGTGGATATCAAAGCACTGAGATGCCACTTTAAGCTTCTGTGGCAAAATATTTTTGGTTCCTGAGCCTGGATTCAGACTGCAAGCCAATTGCTGTGCATCATGTTTACAAATAATAACTGAAACCTACTTCTTGTAAATGGGATGTATTTGCCTAGAAATTGTTAAAAGGACAAATAGGGTATTTCTAACTCCACATTTCAGGATGGAATACATATGAAATATAATTATTTGGGGGATTCGTACTTTTCTTTTTAAACTGCCTAACATATAACAAAAGCAAAGTGAAAAATATGTTTACCAAGTTCCAATCCGTTAGTGTCACAAAATTAGACATTTGAAAAAAACCTCTGCCAATCAATAACTTCATCAAGGTCAACCACTTGAGAGCCATAAATTAATAGAGAAATTGGTACCAGTGACACAGTAAAGGAAACCACACAAGGTGAGGGGAAAAAATCACATCTTTTACAGTGATTGTTTTCAGTATTATAGTGCAATGCATTCACTGAAACAAAGAAAAGGAGAAAATAGGAGGGAAGAACCCATCAAGATATGTTAAACACAGGACTTTCTTATACAAGATTATTTATGCAGATTATTTTTTATGTGTCCATTGCAATCTGTAACCATAGGTTCAATCATTTTTTAACAAAGTTACATTATTATCAAGTGCATGTTTGTGTGCTAACAAGAAGGGAAACTGAAAAAAAGGGATATTGGTATTTTGATAATATATTTGAAGATTAATTTTTATGCATATTCTGTAGATTCAGAGTAATGAACATTATTCACTAATTGAAAATAAAAAGTAAATATTTAATAAATATTTTGGATTAATTTGTTTCCCCCCAGAAACACTAAAAGTTGTTGGGAATCAATTTCAGACCCACGTTCTACCTCTGAGCATAATGCTGAAAGAAGCAGGTGGAAGCAAAAATGCTGTGGATGTGCTGTAAATGTTTGTGGTGTGAATAGATGAGGATTGGAATAATGCCAGTGCAGCTACGATTTCACTGTGTTTTATAAGTTTGATTCTCAGACTGCCTGTATCAATACAACATTTCCATTTTATCTCATTAAATTAATCCCGGTGCTGTGGGGTGAGAAGTGGCAGACCATAGAGCAAGGGACCTTAATGAGCCCCTATAGCCATGTGCTCATCCCCTCAGGTCACGTGTGCAGCTCAGGCTCCCTTGAATTCTGAATCATCATTTGGGCTATGAGGGTTTTGGAGCAGAAACAGTTAATTCGGTAACACAAAAAATATAAAAAGACAAATAGTGGAGTCTGTTATCAGAGAGGAGACCTGGCAAATGTACCTGGCAAAGAGAAAGGAGAGGCAATTAATCAGTATCAAGCACTACATTCAAAGGTGACGGAAAGAAAACAATAACAGTACATGGTGCAGTTCTTCATGAGAATCCTAAACAAGTTTAAATTTATTTTGTCATAAATTGAACCCAAAAGAAATCCAGACAAGGTCACTGGTAAATTTCTTCAGAGCCCACGTAAGCACAGATGACGTGATAAAGGTTATTCCACTCTCTAGAAGGCTGAAATTTTACTGAACATTCTCCCTGGGTGCATACAGGAAAATTCAAGGCTAACATAAAAAAATATTCCTGTCAGTGTGATAGGATATAGCTGAATAATTATGAAGCACCTATCAGACCCAACAATAAGTTCCAGATAATCTTCCCATGTTTTGGGTTTTTTTAACCTAAATAGTTATCAGCTTTTTTTAAGACCAAACATTCATAATTTATTAATAAGTCCGACTTATTCATAAAGTCAAACAGCTAAACAGTATAATAAGGATACTATCTGATTTATAACCTACTATATGTAGTCTTTAAACATAATTTGTTTTCCTCCTGCTCTTACAAAAGTACATTTAGGAGCTAAAAACACGCCAATGGGTTATATGCCTCTGTGTACATTAAAATCACATTGTAAGAATCCCATTCCAGAAGACACAGGTAAAATTCCCCACCATGTGTGTCTTTTTGTTAATAGGAAAGATTCTTTAAAACGTTTTCCTCCTACAAAAGAAAATTAACTTAGGGACAGGATTACCTTTCTATTAGGTACTCTGCATGATTTTTAATACTCTACTAGTCCTGGCTGAGTTCATCTCCATAAAGATTGTTTATTAGAGTTTGGTTCAGTTGTATAGAATTTTTCAAGTTTAACTTATCCATTAATACCCTTACCAAAAATCATACGGCATCACTATTTTGGATACAATGAGAACCTTTAAATAAAATAATGTAATAGATTTAGAAAAGTCCCACCTATCCTTCCTTTACATAACCTTCCTATTATGCTACTCTCAAGGCTATGTTGAGGTTGACCTTGGTCCTCCTGCTTGGCAGTGGACATCGTGTGTCTGCTGTCAGATTTGATTACAGAAATGCTAATGCTGCCTTACTTTGCGTATCACGTAGTTTTTGATCTGTTTTTGACCTTTAATAGAAAGTTATTCCTAGCTGAAAACCAATCCATATCACTGGCACTGCCATACTCAGTGGGGTTAAAGGTTCAGCAGCCACCTGCTCTGGTTCTAAGTTTTGTGGCAATTCAATCTTGTGCAGAGACAAACCTAAAGGCTAATTTCCCATAAGACACACAGTATAAGCAGTTTTCCTCAAACCATGACTGAAAAAATGGGGGAAATTTCTCAACTCCTTTTTAACAATAGAATTATGGAGAAGTCTTCAGGATCCAAAGCTTAATGGGTTTGGATACAAACTTTTCTTACTGTGGGAGTACCACTTACCAGAGGAGTGGTACAGCCGATGGGGGAAAGACATTTAAAATGTTACTGAAACTGGATAAAAATGCATAGAGACAAATGGAGTAAGAAGAAAAGTTCATCTTCTTTCCTGTTCAAAGCTCTGCCCAAAAGAGAGAGATGTACATCTTCTTGTCTGGCTTCTTCTAGCCTTTTAGATCTTGTTTGGTTTGTGCCAGTCTGATCGTTATGCTGCCTACTTGGGATATAGGAGCTGAGATGAAGATTCATGCTTTCCTAATCAGAGGCCAGTTCAGAAACAAGGGTGTCCTATTTTGTGCCACTGTTCACTGGCAGTTCCTTGACTATTAAAAAAAGAGGTACTAATTGCTGTCTCCTCCCTTGCTAAGCATCTGGTTGCAGATCTCCTGAGCATCCAGGAGTGCACAAGGGTACTTGACTTTCAGCTTGGTGCTTCATGTACTCACTGTGTATGAACAGTAGACCTTGGCATTTTCTTGTCCAGGCCTTGAGCTTCCTCTATCACCCTCTAAGTGCCTCATTTTTACCACACTCACAGGCACCTAATTCAGCTGATCTGCAATGCCCTGATACTGCAATAATTATCTTATTTTTAAATGTTGAATTCTACCACAGATGTCTGTCTCCAGCAGCTGGAAACCAACCGAGAAATGTTTGACTTAAAGTTCTGAGTGCCGGCAGGAAGAAGAGCCTTTCGGCTTTGAAACCAGGACATCCTAGTTCAGAGTTGCCTGAGAGAACCTCCATGAAAATAAACCATGTTCCAAATTAAGCTGCCACCATAAGCCAGAGGCATGGTAGACCAAATAAATAAAGCCAGAACTCTTTCTGCATTAACTCTGTTAGGAGGTTGAGCCTCAATCAAAGACCATGAAGGACCCTGTAGATGAGAAAATTCTCAAGATAGAATCCAGCCCACAGTGTCCTCATGAAGTCCGTTTTCAGTCCCACTCCCAATGCAGCTCAAGTACTCGTTAAAACACAGAAATTTTGAAACAAAGGGTTTGTGATTTTGAAAATAATTTATCCAATTTTCATGCAAATAAATGTTTTAGTGTATGAGAGATCTAATCAAGTCATATTACATGCAAAAAGCACATTAGTACTCCAATAAGAACATATGAATACTGTTAAGTTTTATTGCTATGCAAACACTTTGCATTTTCCAAATGATTTTTCCTTAATAATTTCCCCTAGTACTAAAATAAACACAGCATGGGCAGAGTCATATACCTGAAATAATAAATTTCAAAATAGTCAAGCTTGTACTGCTGCTGACTTCACTCAAGTTCTATCAAGAGATGAATTTCCATTCTTCTTCTTGCATAAACACTAAAACTGTTTCTATAATAAGGCCAAAAAGCCATAAAACAAAGGTAGAACTAGTAAAATAATATGAATAATAGAAAAATGTTGACATTAAATAAATTTGATAAATTTTTTTTTAGTTATTGCAGTATCTTATTTTCCAAGTCATCACTGAAATTTTTATCTGGAGAAGTATCATCATACTAGTAGACAAATAATTCCATGGAATATCTACTATTCAAGAAAATTATCTTTATTGTAGCATAAGTATCTCAGATGACATACTGACTGACTCCTAATTACAACAGATAGAGTTAATGACTTTGGTTCATCCTGTAACTAGCTCAGCATGTATCTTTATGAGAATGCAGTAATGACATGTTGCTCAGTGGGATGGCATATGTAAATTGATTCTTAAGTTTCTATGCACAAAATTCTTATGTTTCAATATAAGTTTTCCTTCAAACAAAGAACATTCAGGGACACTCAAGTGGTACAGACTGGGATGGTTGGGTTTTTTGGACACTGTTCTGGAGGAACAGGAACTGAACCCCAAAGCCACTACACCCTATTAAACAACTTTCTTTCTCTGACCAGGATAAGAAAAATGTTGATTCACCAGTCCACTGCAAATGGATCTGTTATGTAAAAACTGATCTATTCTTTTCCTCCTTGAGTTTACACCATGGAAAACAGTGGTAGGCTGAAGCTGAGAAGTGCTTCTGTTACCTGCTTGAAGAATCAAGGCATGAGTAAGAGACTGACATGACAGATACAGAGTGATCACCCAAAATGCAATCGAAATTCAGTGGGAAACAGAGGGAAACCCAAGCCTACTTTAAAAAAAAAAATCCCACCTGCATCATTTAGATCCTACATCAAGTCATAGTCTGTCAGCGGGAAGTTATGTGACAGGACACATCAAATGTGCAGTTTTCTGTTCTGCCAAAAATGCTGATTTTTATATGATTTTGTCCTAATTTGAAGTAGCAATGTGAAAAAATGCAAGAAGTTAGCATCACATAATAATTTTATCCAAGTGTATTTAAATGGTTTAATCAGAATATTTAATGTTGGTAATTTAATTATATAATTAATATCTATTATATAATTAATACTGATTATATAATTTATATACTATATATAATATATTACATATACACATTATATATAATATTACATATTATCATTATAACATATGTAGTGAACAGTTTAAGAGACGATATTGACTTTGGAAGAACTTTTTTATTCTGAGTCATTACAGGACTTTTAAAATCATCTATTAATTGAACTTCAAGCATTTGTGCTATAAATAAAAGCCCTAAAAGTATTACTTGACAATTTCAGGTACATAGCATTACATTTGCTTCTCTCCTAGTATGTTTTCAACAGAGTAGTCCATCAGTCTCGTTTAGATTCCACATTGTTTAACTGGAACCACAAGGCCTCAGTCTCACCTGATGTCAACCAAAAGTGAGAATAATAACAATGCATTTTTCACATATACAAATTTGTCTTTGTCAATTATAGATTACATACTTTATTTTAAAATACAGTTGCTTAGGGTTTTTAAAGAAAAATCAAACTTCACCTCTTCTTAGAATTTTACTCAAGTGAACAAAGGTGATTCAAGCATGACTTAAGTATCTTCCCTTGCACAAAAAATTGACTGACAAGAAAGCATGTTAATCTTTTCTGCAGAAGTTTAGCTGGAAAGTACTTGTAAAAAAGTGCTACTATCCACCTGGTACCCAAAAAATTCAAAACATTTTGCTAATGAACAGTGCGTTAGTCCAAATAACCTGGCCAAATTTACATCCCAGCGTGTATTCTGCTTTTCTTAATGTAGATTGAACACAGTCCTTACTTCTTGTCCAAGTCCTGTTACCTGCTGCCAAAAGCCTGGTTTTACGTCTCCAGAGGCAGCTGTATTTCAGTGGCAAAAAAAGCAGTGTAATTTGTAAAATGTTTTATATTCCATTAGGGCAAATAGCAATATATAAGTCGAAGACATCTTGAAACTGCTCCTCAGGTGGTACACACAAGGAGGCTGCTTCAGAGAAATTATGGGGATAGTTGGTATAAATCTGTAAGCACCTGCCTCAGTAGAATCTCTTGGGTTGAGGATTGATTCTGTTTCACTGAAAGAGGAGAAAAAAAACTACCTTTGATAGAGAACCTGGCATAAAAGGCTGTGACTCTGCCTGAATTAGAATTCTATTTTTGTAATTGCCCCACTCCTCTCTGTCATTAATTAGACCATTAAAAAGTTGTCTCACATTTAGATGCACACAGCTGTGGTTTCAAAGCAGAAAGGGTTCAAACTTCATGAAAGCAGAAAGGATTCAAGCTTTTAAATCTCAATTTACATTTTGTGTGTCTTTGTATTCATATTGATCTATGTAAAACCTTCTTACATAACCATTAAAAAAATACCACTTCTTGCTCAGGAAGGCCTTGATCAAGGATTCCTTGATGATGGAGAATATTCTGAGAAACACTAATGAATGAATATATGTACAGACATTCTTACCCTGCTTTTCCTGTTAGAGACATTACTAAAATCTAGCAATTACAATGTTATTTGCATTTGGATGATAATGTTTTGACACAGGCATTCAAAGTCAGAGTAAAAAATGTTTCCTGAAGCACATCTGCAATGTCAGAAGACAGTAGTCTGTCTCATTTTTCTTTACTTAATTAAACACTAAGCCCCTGTAAATTAGAACATGAATTGCCACAGGTGGCACTGTTGTGGCTGCTTAAAGCTCCTCCAATTTTTTGATCACTGATCACCCTCAAAAATGTATCAAAATCCATTTTGTAGAATTCAGTTAAAAGTTTAAGTAATGTGGGCTTGCATTTGTCTTGGAGATTGTTTACCATAATTTTGGTTTAAATTTATACAGAGTGTTTGAAATTTAATGCATCATTATAAACAGCAAATTGCCAAGGATCAGGTCTTAACATGACAGCAACATAAAAAGTAGTATCATGAAATCATTGAATCACAGAACCACAGAATGGCCTGGGTTGGAAGCAACTTTAAAGATCATCAAGTTCCAAGCCCCTGCCATAGGCAGGGACACCTTCCACTAGACAAGGTTGCTCAAAGTGCCATCCAACCTGGCCTTGAACACTTACAAGGATGGGACATCCACAGCTCCTCTGGGCAACCTGTTCCAGTGTCTCACCACTCTCATAGTGAAGATTTTCTTCCTTATGTCTAACCCTTATCACTCCGTATCCTTATAAAAAGTCCCTCCACACCTTTCTTGTAGGTCCCCTTTCAGGTACTGAAAAGCTTCTAGAAGGTCTTCCCAGGGCCTTCTCCAGGCTGAACAACCCCAACTCTCAGCCTGTCTTCATAGGAGAAGTGCTCCAGCATAGGAAAGGTTCGCCACCATCTTCATGGCAGTCTGAACTTGCTCCAACAGTACTCATGTACGACTGGATTTCAAAATCCTAGAAGTGATAGACATTCTGGTTTTAAGATATTAATCCCCAAATAAGCTGTTAATATCAACAGTCTGTAGTTTCTTTGGAATGTCACCTCACCTTTTATTACTCCACTTAGTAAGACAACTCATTAAGATGACTATCTCTGACTCTCTGACAATAACTTACAAGGTCTTTTTTCATGTCTTGAGGTATTATTAAAAAGAATGTTTTTATGGTTTGATCTATTCATATAAAGTTAATGAAGATAAAAAGTCACATTGAAAAATTTTGTTTACAGAAAGACTGTGATGCTAGCACACAAGAAATACATTTTTAAAGGCATAGAAAGGGTTAGAATTTATTAAAATACAGCATCATTATTCAATCACTGAAGAAAACACAAATGGAAATTAATATTGGACAGCCAGATATGAGTGAAAATTAAGATGAGGATATTTCCAGATTTCTGGTGGGAGATTTTTATTAAAGAAATATTTTTTCCATTCAAGTTGATGACATGATATTGTTGATCTTTGAAATGGTTTTACTTTAATATTTATGATGACATTTTGTTTTAATTTATACTTTCTAATTATTTCAGAATGTCATACAAAAAGGAAAAAATAAAGCAACTAAAATTTTTTTTTTTAGGAAGTAATCAATTACTGACTGTTAGAAATTGACTGGCAGATTACTAGTAAATTATTTTAATTATCAACAATTATAACTATTTTAGAGACTTACATCACCAGAGGACTGCCTGTGATTTTTATAATAGGACAAACTGCTATGATTTTCTATCATCTATCTTTTCTCAATGTGGAAAAAAAAAAGTCTTGGAAATTATATATAATGAAGATTATCTCAATTTCTTTCAATGCTATTTTTGATGTATTTTACATGTCAAGCAATTGTTAGAAGTCTTGTACATTCTGTCAGCTACAATGACCATCCTAATTCTTATTTATTTCTATTACCACTACCCCTATACGACCACTTACAAAATGTTAAGACCTCTTTGCATAAAATAAGGAAGAAAAGAGAGGAAAAACCAAAACAACCTGGACATCTCATTCAGATTTGTAAAGATTTTACTTTTATTGATGTAAGTTTATAAAGTGCCCATGACAGCTGCCATGCTTTTTAGAGCTTTAGTGGAGACCCAGTCTCTGATCACAGTGCTCTAGACAGAGCTCAGTAACTATTACTGATGCCAGTAAATCAATCGAGGATATGATGTGCTGTATGAAATGCTGGGAGAATTTTTGTTTTACAATAATAACCTTGTAGACAACTAGAAAAAAATGAGATATAAGCCATAATTTAACTTACATTAAAAACACTGTAGATTTCAAAAGTGTGGTGTCCCACTGGTGTGGTCTCCCAAGGAAAGGCATAAAGAGGTATAAGAAAGAGGCAGGCAATTGATTTTCCAGTGTAGCATTTTGATATCTCCTTGGTTATCACACCAATAGGTACAAGTGGTTTGCTCATTTTTCTTACAAGATTTTCTAGTAAGTAAATTTAGTTCTGCTGTGTGCCATGTTGCTGTTTCATGGGGGTCTCCATCAGATAGGAAATGGTCTACAAGGCCATGCAGACTAGCTTGTCTGGTGAGGTTGCCATCAAGTAAAGCGTAGATCTCCATGCAGACACTTCCAGCTAGGAAGCAGATTGAGAATTTAAGTGCCTTGCCTCTGACACAGGCTACACCATTAGCCAATACTAGAGTAAGATGCATAATCAGAGAAATTGTTCTCTTTCTCTCTGACTGCCGAAAGTCCCCAAAGGGGACTACACTTTCTCTGGTGTATTTATGGCTTGAAATTATTTTGATCATTAATTTCAATAGTTGACTCTGCAAATCACCCATAAAAATCTAATCTGAACATGAAAATAAATGCGGCATATATACTATGCAAAATTCAGTTTTCTTGCTTCTATCAGTATAAATTCTAACTCGTAGTGATGTCTACAGCCATTGTCGGGAGGAAGAGGTTAAAAGCAGAAGATTGGTGAGAAGGAGGGGGCAGATTCACTCAAGTGACCTTGCAACTGGAAAAGCATATATTATGCCTATTGCTGTTTGTCCTCTGTCTGATTTGAGAAGTAGAATTTCTGTGTAGAGATAACATAGGTATTTACAGCAACTTGGAGGAGCTCTCATAGATATGTTTGAGCTCTCTATTGGGAGAGAGATCGAAGCTTAGAGATAATAGGAAGCATAAAGGAGATCACAGCATGGTAATAAATCACGTGTGCACGGGCCCTTGATAAATGGGTGCAAACAGCAGACCTGCCACCTGATAGGACCGGACTAAGCCTGACAGTGCCTGTGTTCCACTTGTGTGTCTCTGCAGCCCAGCAGTGTCTTGGGACCCTTCAGTGAAAGAAACCTACTCTATGCATTTCAGCCATGGTTTGGCAGTCACCCTGGTTACCTGAATGTTTCAATTCACACAGCCCTGAATTTGCATTTTAGCTGTGGCTATTCTCTGCTATCAAAGTATTTGCAAAGTTGCAGAATAATCTTCTCATATCAAAGTGCCTCATATCATCAGTCTTGACCTTCCTCCTAGATGCTTGAGATTGCAACAACATTGTGTTTTCATTCATCTCTATTTTTGGTGAGCATAAGGCTTTATTTTGCTTTTGGTTTCAAGGAAAAGGAAGTGATGGGGAGGGAATGGAGAGATGGAGAGTAGTCATTACTTGCTGATCACCAGGAACCTGTAAAAAACTGTTCATTCAAGACATAATTAGGAGTAGTGATAAAGTATAAAATACAAAAAATCCTCTGAGATGTAATATGGGACATTTATTTAGAGTAACTTAGTAGAAAAGCCTGAAAAATATATATTGCTTTATGATTGCTTGTGCTTTTTTTCTTCATTTGTCCTTCTCTAATACTTCTTGTCCCCTGTTGAGCTTTTTCTAATATTTTGTTACACAATAAGACCAGGAAGGTTCATAAACCTCTAAGGCTAATCTCAACCTTGCATTTGCTATCTTCTTTAGAAAAACAAATCCAGATAAAGCCTTCAGCTGAAGTGACAGTAGTCTGGTGAAGAGTCATTGCACAGGAAAACACGACCAACAATGACTAATGGATCTGTAATCATCAACCAGCTAGCCTATAAGTGGTAACCGTAAAAGCACAGAAGACGGAGATGAAGCATCTGATAAGAGAGCCTCTATCTTTAAGACATGGCTTAAAATCCTTAAGAGATGGTGGAATTAAAAAAAACCTTTTTATTGTTAACCCAGTGAGAAATCCTAAGTACACTCAAGTCTTTTGGCTTAATCCTTCAAGTTGTAATTTAAACCTGCATCTTCCTCTTCAAACCTGTTTTGCTTTTGTACTTTCCTTTGTGTGAGAGACCAAAGATACTTCTATTTTACATTTCCATTAACCCTGATATAGAAAACGCATATATGTTTTCTTATTTAGTTACCAATTTATAGACCACTGGTCCTGGAACAGAATACAGACCCTGCTACAAAGATTTGTTGATGAGGTGCCATTGACCCCACTTGGACAGCTAAAATAACTTGTGTTTAAGGTGTCAAGGAAATAGAAATGGGCAAAATATTGAGCTACTGAAAATGGTATTCACGTGCAGCATTGAAATGTAATCATATCTATTGAATCATTTGTCCAATAAGTCTGGATCTTTATAAAATACATATTTTTCATCTGTGTTCAAGAATGGACATGGCCAAGGGTTTATAGAAATAGCAGGCTATGGCAAGAGACCTTTTAGTAAGGTCTATGCTTCTGTAAATGCTTAGTGACATTCTCCCCTCAGTATTTTTGCTACACATTGAAAGAACTCCATGATGTTGCTGACCCCTCCCTTCCTTTGTCTTCTGGTGAAAGAAGACTACAGGCCACCCAGGTTAATGAGGAGACCAAAAGCTTACAGAGACAAGGAGGCAGAAAACCTGGTGTATGTGACAATTCCCATATATGAATGTATTACATGATGCCAGGTCTCTGTGGGACATACCGGCTGTGACTCTTCAGTAGCCACAATGAGTCTTTTCACTGGCCTTACTAGCATATTAAAGCCTTTAAAATATTTAACAGCATTAAGAAACAGTCTGGGCTTTTGTGTACTAGTGAGCATACCTCCATACCTCCATTTCCACTGCCATTCACAGATGAGCTCCAACACTGCAAAAGTAGAGGTTGTGCTTACATTCTCCACCTCCAGAACAACATCTTCTTCGCTGCCAGACTGAGGTAGACCGAAGGCAAACCCCAGACTGCTATTTAATAAGACTGTATCTTTCCACAAGATATGATGTAATATCCCATCATTCACAGTGTCTCATGAGGCAAACCGTGAAAACTAAGAAGGTGTTTGAGCTGCACTGGATGTTTTCCTTTGAGGCCTTGGTGGAAAAAGGGTATTTTAAAAGGAAAATGATAAATAATCTCATTTTTCAGAGAAAGCTACCCAGTGTGATGGAACTGCAGTTTTCATAATTTTTCATATATAATTTTTGTAGGAAGCCAAACTGTTTAATAAAAGGAGGTGGATGGTGAGGAACAGAGTCATAGTTTCACATCAAGTCATTTTGTAAGAGAAAGGTTTCCTTTTGATTTTTCTTCAAAAAAGGCTTTGTAAGATTTCTAAATAATAGTAGTGCAGTGCAGAAATAACCTCTTTTCTAAGCTTCCTGGAAAAATTGTCTCTTTCAGGGACAAAAAAGACTTAATAGGATTTGGAAAAAAAATAAATCAACTGTCAGCTTTAATCATCAGTAAGGTGAGTAGGAATTGCTCTTGAGCAACAAAGTTCTGTTATACTGCACCTTAGCATTTTGAACTAAAATAATTAGAATTTCTCTTCAGTTATTTAAAACCACACTTTCACTAGACATACAAGTGATAACGTGATTTATTTTAGACAATGCTAGTGGGTATTAAGAATATTTTGATTCAGGTTTTCATACATTGAAGTGCCTGCAAGGCAGACAAAAACATCTTCATTATTTCCAACAGAAATATATCACACAAGGTAATTTAGGTTTCTCATTTCTGTTTTAGGATATGCTTAGGCCAGCTTTGAACAAGTTCTAACCATTAAAGAACTGCATTTTTAGAACACTTGAAAAAAAAATAAATATTATATTCCTGATTAAAGACCATCTGAGCTTCTCATCTCTCATCACTTGATGCAAAGTCTATTACTGCAGCCATTCTTTTGAGATTTTTTTTTTTCTACATTGTTCTAGTTTTCTTTAATACACCTTATTGATGGTTAAATGTTTAATAAGCACAGCATATTTCATGAACAGTGGTAAAAGAACATTAAACAGATTTATTTTCAATGATATATCCCTCCCAAAACCTTAAGTATAATTCCACTATATTCTAAAAACAGAGCAGCTAATTTGAAATTAATGGAACCATGTTGTCAGAGAGAAAATTATTTTTCATAGGAGACCATACCTTTATTCCAAGATACATGATTGCACTTAGAGACCTTAGGAGAAAGAAATAATTCAATGACTCCATACTGTTGCCCAGAACAGGCTATTCACAGAATATCAGTTTACTGTAATGACTTACTGCAAACAAGGGGTTTTAGGTTCAAGTGGGGCATACCAGTTGGCCTCTACTGCGTTTGTAGGAGTATTACTTGTCTAATACAGATATAAATAAGAAATTACCTGATATTTGAAACTCAGAAAATAAAAATATACACATTTCTAAAACAATAAAAAGTCTCACCAAGATTCATGAAGCAAATAAGGAAGTACCATCTGAAACCAAAACTATTCTCAATCCAAACTGAAGTGCATCCTGTTGCACTGAGAAACCAACCTGATTTCTCATCCCTGTTCTGCTCTTTGCCTACTGTCTTCTTTCAGTGAAATAATTTCATTTTTCTGGGTCAAGTTCTTACAATAATTGACTGCTTTGTAGATGAGAGCCGTAAAAGTTCATCTGAGATGAAAATTTCAATGTACAAAAGTTGAGCTATCTGAAATTGTTATTTTCTTTGGAGGTCTCAGAGCAGGTTTCATGAATCACCTCTGCAGACTAAAAATATAGTTTTATTTTTCAGACTGAAGTGTCACGTTGCTCTTAACGTCAAGACGAAGGGAGAAAAATGAGTATTTGACAGTTTTCTCTTGAAACTCAACACTTTATTATTGCTGCATTTTTTTTAAAGGAGTTCATATGGTTTTTTAAAATGCAGAATTGTAGGCTGAAGGAAGTCCTGATCCTGCAAAACTATATTGCATGCTTAACTCTCCATGTTTTGGGACATTTAATTTAATTCAATAATGCTATTTACTGAGCCAAAGTTGAATTTAACGGTAAGTCTTTGCAAATTTAGGTCTCTAAATAAATAGTTTCTTTGTGGCTTTATTAATTTCTCATCCTTTTTCCAGTTTTGTTCTTTTTAATAATTCCATTTTAGATGTGACTGGGTAGACTGCAGTCCTCTTCGATATTGTTGAAGTAGGGTTGACAGATTTCTTTCCTCAATTAATCAAGTTCAAACAAGCATATTTAGTGACTGAAACTGCTTTTACAAGACTGTAAATTTATTGCTGATGTCATATCTTCAAAACAAGTCCACTAGCCACTGAACAGGACCAAAACTCAAGCAAAATCAATCATAAAGGAGAGAGATTCAGTGCTTCTTTATTCCTGTTGTAGTTCTGTTTCTTATGCTTTGCAGAGTGATGAACTGTAACATAGTCAAAACATATATTTGAGATCTGTATTTCTTAATTCAAGAGGAAGAGGTTCTATGGATACAACCCAAAAGATCATTTTAGCAGTTAACTAACGAGTTTGCACACTTGCAATTGTTGGACAATGTTCTGGAATAGCTATATAGCCAAATTCTGCTCCAGACATATGCAGACAGAGTCTCCCACTGAGGTGCATCATATACAGAATGAGAATTCAATTTTCTTGGGCTTGTGTTTTGCTAACATTGCTGTTACAAACTACAAATCTGTATCCACAAGCTAAATCTGCTGGTCCCCTGTTTTAGAAGTATTATGTTTTTAGTTAAACAAATACTTTACATCAGACTCCATTACCAGAATTGAATGTATTACTCTGACCCAGGCTAGACGATGAGGGTAAACCCAATGGTTACTGAAATAATTTAAATGTCTCTGCCTCTTAAGTTGTCAACATGGTTTGAAAAGATACAAACTTTTTTGTTAACTGCTAAAATGGTCTTTTGGGTCATTTCCATAGAACCTATTCCTCTTGAATTAAGGAACCCAAATTTACTGGGACATAGATTTATTCAGTGAACTTGCTCCTACTCTCTAAAGCTCTTTTCATCCTTTTTTTTTCTGAATAAAAATATGACAATGTTTCCTCGAGCACGAGACAGCTAATTACTATCTCTCAGGGAGCAACAAGTCCAGGAGACTGCTCCTGAGGGGACAATGACTCCAGCTACAGAAATACCCTACTATTGAAGTGCAGCCAGGTGGGCTGATATAGACACTGACAGTAAGCTCACTGATGGCCCCTGGTACCACAAAAGGATAAACGATGACCAAGGTCTAGCCAAGAACAAAGGGTTATTAGACCAGAAAAAAAAGTTACTAAAAAAAAAAATTTATGGAAACAAAAGTTTACCAGGGTGGAGACAAGGTTAGTACAGACATTTAAAGGGTCTATCCAGGTGAGAGGCTATTTAGACCATACAGCTAGAGAAAAGAACAGGCACTAGTACTCCTATAACATACCTTAGAGAAGGAACAGGTCCTAAGGCTGAGCTCAGATGGAGCCCTGGGGTGGAAGTCCCAGGTGAAGGTGTGGGTGGAAGTCTCAGGTGAAGTCAATCACAGCTGTGAAGACCAATCAGTGTCCTGACAGTGTCATTCTTTCCTGGATTCAACTGCATAAGAATATATGGGGTCAAACAAAGTTAGTGTATTAAAAGAATGTGTCTGATTAACCTCATCCTCTCTGTTCCAATAGCATTTAAAAAGTTGATTATGCCACAAAATATGGTGAGCATAAACAGTTTCTAGTGATAAGTTTGCTCCAACTAGGTTATGTTCATGTTATATGCTTGCTTCTTGCAAATATTCGGAGGTGAAATTTTATTTCTAGGAAAAATTCCAGTAAGCATATTTCATTGTAGTACACAAAAAACTGGAAGAAATATTTAGAGAAAATGAAATAGAGCAGGAAAGCATTGTTGTTTAAACCGTTAACTAGAGATATAAAAATTTTATTTCTTTTTTTTCAGAAGGTCTGAGTTGGTCTATAACCAATTAGAGATGTTAGTAAGAATGCTTCTTAGTTATATTACCAATATTTTATTGATTAATACTCCCACTTCATTTGATCTGTGGGAATAGCTATGGCATGTACAGAAGTGACAAAAAATGCTTACTTAGTTCTTTACTAATGAAAGGAACTCTTACTAATGTAAGGACTTCTTACATTATTGATTAAAGAACCAGGTCATTTCTTCCAATAAAACTAATAGAAAACTTAAACAAGTGATAGAAAATATTAATCTTCCAAAACTCTAAGCAGAAAGCAGATCTGCAATGATATTCTTCCCAGTTGTTATTTGAACTCAAAATTTGAAATAACACTGATGGTCTTTTTGTACATATCCTAAGAAAGATGTGTAAGAACACTTCTTACTACCTGTGAGTTCTTTTTCCAAATGGTCCAGTGATGATAGTTTGGCAATATTTCTAGCTATTACACCAAGAATTATATTTCTAATCAATACAAGGTAGTTATTGATGGAGAGAGTTATTCTCTGGGGAGAAGCAGAAAGACTCAAGAAGGCTATGTTATGATTAGAGCTGATTCTGAAGTTAACAGGGAAAAAGAATATATTAAAAATATATTAAAAAGAATAGCTTAGGTTGAGTTTTTCTACTGAGTTAGATCCCAAAAATCCCACTAAAATGGACTAGAAGTTTAGTCTACAACTAGCTTGTGATCAAATTTTCTTGTTGTTCTAAGTAGCAGTAAAGCAAAAATTTTACTTCGCTTCCAAAAATCTTAAAGCCAAGCCATATGGTACTAACATGGAAGTAGCCAAGAAGAACTATAGGAATACAGCAAATCAAAATTCAGCTTTATGCTACTTTAAGCTCAAAGGACTTGTTTCCAATAGCTGTATTGATTTTACCATTTTTCCTTAACAGTGTTGTCAAACTTTTGGAGCCATCACTATAATATTGCAAAAAGGACCAGCCCAGATTTCATGTACGTGAAGTTTTTCACTGTATTATGCTCAAATTCTCTTATTATTTGCTTGCCAAAACTTTTGGTAAAATGTCTTATATGAAATTCCTAGTAAACTTTTTGATAGATCTGTTTAACATAAAGAATAATTTTACCCAGTAAGTTCAAATTTTCTTGCTAGTATGTCTGGTGACTAACAAAAACCCAACAAGCAAACAATAAAAAGAAAATACAACACCCCTGCCTCCTTTTTCTTATTTTTCTTTTTTTTATATATATTATTTTACTTCAAAGAGGCAGAATTCCAGAATAACTTTTACTGCTAGCCTAGCCTTCTTTTCTCCTCTCTGCCTAACCTGTTTACATACTAACAGCCCGACTAGCTGTCATTTCAGTTTAACAACAAATACACCTGAACAAAGTGTATTTTAACTAAGCTGTGCTTCTCTCCTTCCTCCAGCTGCTTGAGTCCCACAGCACGTTTTTTCACTTAAGTCTTCTGGCTCACAAGTCAGACTTATGTTGGCACGTTGGAGATTCAGACACAGAATGGAGAAAATTAGCAGCCAAGAAAGTATCTGACGGTTTTTTTCTGTTTCATATTGGAGGGTAGGGTCTTCCTAATGTATTTAACATAGTCTTAACAAGAAGAAAACCCTAAAGAAATCAGAATAAATCATTTGTAGGAGAAGAAACAGAGGACAAAGAGTGTTTTGCTTAACAGTTGACTTCTGTAACTTTAGTAAGACATTTTATTAATGTCATATTATAAAGAGGGGAACACTCTGAAGCTTTACCAAGGGAAATCAGTAAAGTCTCACAGTCATTGTGGATGGAGGGTGGAGGGGAAATCTGAGGAAAGTGTCAAAATGCCACAAATCCCTCCCAAAAACTAGAAGAGCACCAACACAAACTATCTGTGCCAAGTCTGGTAAGATATTATGGTCTGATCCGGTCTTCTTCATGATCTGGACATGGAAGGAGGCCCTAATGCTGCAGTTCAAAGAACAAACCCATCAGCATTATTACCTCTCCTTGTAGGAGCTTCAGCTCTTTCCAGTGTCAGCAAAGTTTCATCAGAAAACAGGGTAGAAATAGCTGTGCTCCTCTGCTGGCAGCTCCACAGCTGTAATTAATGGGCACTCTGGGAACCAAGGTGGCTTGAAGATGTTCTCACTGTCAGTAAGATTGTTCTATAGAGATACGCTAAGTAAGCATTGGAAACATGCATCAAGATTAGCCTCTAATTCCCACACAAGTTCTTTTTTTCTGCATTGTCTGAAAAGGGCCAGGAAGGAAATGTGGACTTGTGTCCTTACTGAATGCAAAGAGCCAGTGGTCTCTAGATGAATCACTTTCTAAAAAGCCCTGGCACCTTTTACGTGCCATTTCAACCCTCACCTGTCGCTACAGGGCTTTACAAATGCGGGTAAGGCCTTTGAGCCTGCGCAATGGATTTTTTAGGTGAGATGCAGCATACACAGAACTGAACCCACCCTTTACTCCTAAGGTTCATCTGTCAGGGCCTAGTGAGCTTGGATGATGACAGCGAGGTCCTCAGGATGTAGGTTTAATTAGAGTATCCTTCTCTTAGATGGATGGCCTTACAGGGCTAAGCGAGCTCCATCTGCCTGGTTTAGGAATTAGAGTTTCCTTCTCCTAGGATGACTGCCAGAAGGCTAGTGAGCCCATCCTGCCCATGGACCCAGTGCCATGGGAGGGTGGGGAATGGGGAACTAGAAAGGACAGAGTTAAACCATAACCAACCATAATGGTCTTTCTCCAGGTAATGGGGAGTGTGGTCTATAGACAAAGGTGGCACAATAGAGGTGTATTACACCATATTGTTCCTCCAACTACATCCAGCTGTTCACCTAATTCCTTTTAGAAGTCTACACTGACTGTATTATCCCCTTAGGACATTTTAGTAATTACCTGAAACACCCTTTAGAAGGATGCAAAGATCAGGGATTAGTTAAACTACTACATGGGAAAGTACAAGTCAAAATATCAGTCCAAGTGAAACATCATTAATGACCGAAGCCATGTTGGGCTATTAAGTTTTGAATTGGACCTTGAAAATCCTAATTAGCATTCTTGGTATTCAAATAAATGCTTAGACTGGAGAATTTAAAAGAAGGCAGTAAGCCAATTAAATTTAAGAGTTATTTCAAGTTTGGGAAATGAAACATTAAGTATATTTTAGGAAAGGAATAATAATAAGAGCTTGACAAATTGAAAAAATTAGACTGGCATCAATTATGTAGTTGAATAAAGATATATACAGGCACTTAAACAGAGACAAATAATGAGTTGTGAAGAAACAGTAGAAAATGGAGGATAACTATTTTGACTCTAATATCTTAAATAACAGATTATACTTCAAAAAAGATAACAAGAAAGTAAATGCAGACTTGAATTACATTATTAGGAACATTATGTGTAAAATCAGTAATTAGTATAATCCCATTTATTTTACACTGTTAAGAGCCCAGCTTCAAGAGTTTTGTCTCACTTCAAAAAGACAACAAAAAAAGTATAGATTTCACAACTTTAAATGACAGAGAGTGATTAAAAGTTAGGAAAGTGAAGCTGGCAATAAAAGAACCTGACAAGACAAGATAATACAGGGAAGAATAAAATGTCAGGAAATAACAATAAGGATGTTATAAAAAGACAGGTATCAAGTATTCTGACTTCTCAGAGAGGACAAGAAAAAAATAAAATGTGCTTAACTTAAATTGCAACACAAATATTCTGCTTAAACATTAGGGAAAGAAATTCTCAAATGCCAAGAAGTTATCATGTTAGTGCTAGATATTATCATAAAAAATGTCATATATCTACCCAGAGACTTGGAAAAGGATACAAATATCAAACAAATGCTATATGAACATTCTCACGTAAGATTGCTGTTACATGTCCCTTACTATAGGATTCTAAATGAAAGAGTAAGCTATGTGTTATTGCTAAAAGGACAAGCAATTCTTTTAATGAGATACCTTTTTAAGTAAAAAATAAAATCAGAAGCACATAGTCTCAATAAATATTTATGGTTCATTCAGAAACTATTTTAGAAAGTCATACATGACCTTCTATTCTGGTTATCTTGGAGAGTTAGTAAGGTAAATCTTATGCAGTTCATGAACTTGGTATTAAAAAAATCTAACTAAGCAATTTCCTAACATGAAACAAATGTAAATTCAAGAGTAATTTTCATATTTTTCAATTGTTCTGAAAAAAAGAAATATGATGAACAGTATTTATTTCGAGGGAAACCGCATGATTATTAGTAACTGCACATTTAATTTCTGTAGGACATGTGTTTATTATTTTGACATAAACTATGACAACCTTTGCTCCCAAAGCACCCTTTCATGGAATATTTTGAAGACAAGCAGACCACAGATCCCTGACCATAAATAACAAGTAAACCTGCATGATTTCTTGAGAACGTGATAGTAATTCTATTAAGTTCTAAATTCTAATAATTCTACATAATTTACATCTATATCTTAGCTTAAAAGAATTCTGTTAAGCATCCACAAATATTTCTGTTTCTGTTCTCAATTCTATCTTTAGTGTTGAGGTATTCCATCCTATTAGAGAAATGGTATTAAGCACATTTTTGTCAATTATATGCCTATATATGAAGTAACTTCTGCTCAGATGCTTATCAGCACTCAATGTTTCAACTTTGAATGATGACCTGTCTGTAGTTTTTCTCATGGCATCATGACCTTAGTACAGATGCCAGAGTAACTGAATTGTTCTTGCTTGTTTGTTTCATCTGATCCAGGAACTTTGGAAGACTTCAGTACTCTTGTACACATCCATAATGAAAAAAGACCACCACATAATGTTGAGACCACCATGATTTTGCAGTCATTTCAATTAAGAGCTTTTCTTTGCCTTTTTTTTTTTTTTTTTTGTAAATATTGAATTGATATATGTTTTTAGTTGGGAGCAGATTTAAAGAAAAACCAAACATATTAATAGCTTTTGATTAAAACAAATAGAAATGCTCATATTTTCTGACATTTAGATAATTCTGTCTTCACAGCACCTTGATTTCCCCATTCTAAAACATGCAACTGGGAGTGTTTTGAGCCTAAATTATAGTTAGTGTTTGAAATCCAGGATACCATTCCAGAGTGCATTTGTACAGTAAAAAATCCATGAAGCAGTAGGTAGACCACAGGGTCTATGAAAGGAGGTGAACCAGACAGGGTGTATAAAAGTTATGATCTGACATCACTTTGTAACATATGTATCTCTATCGTTAGGAACTGTTCTCTAAATGGAAATGGTCTGTACTTAAAATCTACACAGTAATAAACTATGCCTTTTAATTTTAAATAAAAATCCCAATAAATTCTCAGAATTCCAGATAATTCCATCCTGAAATGGAATTGAGAAGTCCTAAACACAACCAGTTCTAATATCCAGAAATATATGTAGGGAAAAAAATGATATCCATGAAATCCCTCTCAATAAAAATCACTGCAAGCAGAGATTCCTAGTCAAATTACCCACATTTGTCTAGAAATAGTTTTTACTAGAGTTACTAGACTAAAAAAGAAGAATCTCATGAATAATTTTAACTATAAGTTATGATTAAGCAGATGTACTATGTAGCTCATGTACCACAACTGCACACAAAGCTATAAACTCCAAAAGCTTGATGATCAGTTTATGCATAGGTTCTGCAATGAAGAATGAAGATTTATGAGTGGTAAAGTTGTACAATTTCAATACCTACTGAGTTGTGTGTATAATGTACCAGGCTTAGAAATTTGCCAGGATAAAAGCAGAACAGAAAATAAGGATGTATGTCACATATGTCAGCTATTTAATATTGTACTTTATCCTACTAAATACATATCCTATACGTAATGACATTCCAGTAAAACATGAATCATTCTCTCAGCACTTTTTCTTAATCTTGAATCTTTGCTCAGTGGAAGTGGAAACATTGCCAACTGTTTTAATGCAGATTCATAAAGAATGAGGATTAGCAAAGCATCAGTTAAGAAGGTTATGCTGAGGTGATGTGAAATCAGAAAGGACCATCTGCTATGTTTTGCATAGCTACAAAAAGAGTTTGGCCACAGTCATCCAGATGAGTGTTAGAAGACCAATTATAATCCTAGATATTATTTTCTTTTGTCTTAAAATTATGACTTCCACATAATATGTCTCTCCACTCTTTTTTTCCAGAACAGTGAAAATACTTAATTCAAATTCTGTGATTTAAGCATTCATATCAACATTAGTAATAATAAAAAATATAGGAAAATATTGAAAAGCAATAGAATGTTACCCTACATATTAAAGGTCAGTTCCCCTATTATTTAAACAAATTTAGGAGAGGCAAGTACATACTTATTATTGAAGAGTATATTGACCCCATATATTCTGCTGCTGGGACCAAGTGGATTTTTGCAGTTAGTCAGAAATTGTTACTCTTATGAATATTTTACAAGGCTTTCTAGTTTTGTTGTAAACTACAGCGTGGTGAACAGCAGATGAAACTCAACATGAAACTTCTATGAGTTTCATGTAGAAGTATTATGTAACATAGGTGCTAGCAAAAGTACATAATGTGAGGACCAAACAAGGTAAAATACTTAGAACAGGTTAGGTAAATGAAGAAGTGACCTGTAGAAGATTATTAAGTTTGTTCTTTTACTTACTGATAGAACCGAAGATTTAATCCATCTTGTCTAAATTTGAATTGTTTTACTCATCAAATAGGCATATTCCTCTTTAACATCTCACACTACCCTGTCTTAATTTACTACAGAAAACCAAGGACTTATGATGAACACATCTGTTGTACCTGGCAGACCAATTTAGGCAGTATTTCACACCACAGAACTTGCAGATCTAGCCAAGATTTGTCAAAACGTAACAGAGAATCTGTAAAGATGACAACTTGCCAAGAGCAAGATTTCTTCTTTGTCTAGAAGCTGACGAATTTCAGAAGACTGACTTCTGTCATTACCATGTAGTGACATTGTTGCAGGTCAGAGGGGAGGGAGAGGAATCTTTTCTCCTGCTTGAGCTCAAGCCTGGACATAAATGTATATGTAACAGCTCTAGTAAGAAGAGTAGCCAAGGCAGTACACTGAAAACAGTGTATGTGTGTGTGTGTGTGTATGTGTGCATTTGCAGAACCAGGATCTGAGGAAGAGCAGCATATTTCATGAATCTCATTAAAACAAACAGATATTCCATTCAAAAGTCTTCACCCAAACAGTAAGAAAAAAATTTTCCTAAGACATCTGGGAAATAAATATTCAGAAGGTAAAAATAAATACAAGTTAAGGTATTATTAAGCTGCAGAGTATGGGAATAATGTAAAACTAGGAGAGTATTTTGTCATTTCTTCTTGATTTATGACCACCTAAGAAAGAAAGTTGACAGCATGAAGCAGAAGAATGAGAAATCAAGAAAGACATCTGAAGTGGTTTAATATATGTTAATGAAGAAAAAGAAATAATCATTGTGGGGATATAACAAAAACACAAGTTAATAGGTCAATGGGAAAAGAAGCATATCAGTCAACTCATTCACATTACTATTTCTGGAAATGGAGTTAAGACATTGTCTCTGACTAGTAGTACCATCAGTGATTAGGTATTTATGAACTATGGATTAGGAACAAAATCCAAGTACCTGGCTGAATCTTTACTCAGGAAATATAATTCCCAAACAATCCTGGTGGACTTTACCCAAAATTTCACTTTATTCAGATCATCTAGCAGCTTGTCACAGAACAGGTCAGTGATACAACCCCCATTCAACACTAGGAACAGATGGCTCTTAGGAAAATAGGATACAGTCAAATGTTCTGTATATTATTCACTATAGTTCTGGGGGGGGGGGGGGGGGGGGGGG
>NW_020884931.1:798164-980710 GCF_003945725.1 Corapipo altera
GGGGGGGGGGGGGGGGGGGGGGAAGAGTTGTGTTTATTTTGTCTGTTTCTGTATCACCAAAATTTGATGTGCCTTAAGAGTGAATGATGCGATCTTGAAATATTGTCACACCTTTCTTTAAAGAACTTACTTCAAAAGACCACATGTCCCAGAATGCAACTAAAAAAGTATGCAAAATACTAGGAATGTCTCCTCTAAAAGCACAGAGAATTGTTTGCTTGTAGAGCTAGATGCAGATGACTTTTCAGTGAGGAAAATTTTGAGAATCTGAAAAATAGTAGAAGACTGAAATCCAAATATTGTCCTTTCTGATTTTTGAATGTGCATGAGAGTTCCACAATGTGATCTTATTCAAAAAGGTTAAAGTAATTTGTAAAGTAGTTATTGATGCTGTAATCGATGCTTTATATATGTAAGTCTATATGTGAACTATGTATATTGTTTCACCTATATGACCTGTCCATCTTTCTTTTTTTCAGTGATGCAATGAATTCAGTCAGGCAAAAAAGGTTGAATTAACAGTGAAAATGCAGATGCATGACAGCACATATATTATTCTAGTGAAAAAAAAGAAAGTTCACTGACAGGGCTTCACAGCTAAATTTGTTTTCCTTGCTTGCCTCTGTTTAGTCCTATTACCGCTAAATGACAGACTGGGAACATGAAAACCAAACAAAAACAAACATATGAAGAATCAGGTTTTTTTCAATTTTATGACTGGTGATGGGTGCTTTTTTATGCTAGAATTAAGTGTTACCTTCATAAAATGCATTCCCTGAGTGAAATAAAGATTCTGTCAGTGACTACAATGCTTTCATTCTGTCAAATGAGGGGAAAAGGAAGAAGACTTCTGATGGTGCTAGAATCCCAGTGGCAGACAATTACTGAGAGAATTTTTTTAAAAAAGTAAAAATCAATAAATTACAAAGCATTGATTAACATCATATACCAAACATACAAAGTCAGTCGGTTTCATTTCATGATCCACATTCTTTCCTCAGCGTGAGACTGACCTTTTAAAAATGCTGTCTTTTATTCAGGGTTTCAGAGACCACACAAGTTGACAGCAGCAGCAACAGCTATTTTGATTCATGGTAGAAATCACTACAGTTTCTGCTTGAGACACAATAGTTATAAACACTGTTAAAGCTAAGAAACTTGAAAAAAAAAAACAAAACAATAAAAGTCGTTGCTGTCATCTAAGTGGCTGCTGGGGCAGGTGCAGTGCTGCTGTCCCCAGGCCACCTCCCCAGCCATCTCTGTGCTCCAGGTGAAACCACCATCCCAGACGGTCAGAGCCCAAAAAGCAGCCACCACCTTATCTGCTCCTGTCAAAACACTCTGGGTTAGCACAAATGCTTTCAGTATTAGCCTTTTGGTTGGATATTGCGAAAACTGAGACTGTTTCTGTAGAACTGAGGGGCTGTAATGCATATAAGCCTTCCAGCAGACCAGGGATGTGGGCTGGGGAGAGGACCGGCAGCCTGAGAGACAAAATTGCTTTGCCTGACTCAGCTGCAACCATAAATCTGACCACATTTTCTCCTATGCCTGTGAATATTTCAGCCCCATAAATCTTACTTTTATAAAAGCCAGCATAGGTGGCGGTAACTGAAGAGCTGTGAGCTTGAAAACAATATTTAAATAGAAGTAAGTACCCAAAACCTTAAATTATCATTAAATATATAGATGTACACTTGTCGTTTTCTGATGATTTTTGTATTTCTTTCTCTTCCTGCCTTTTTTTCTTTTCTTTTTTTGTGGCCTAATGGCAGAAAAGTGAAAAAAGCTTCATCACTTCTGAGATGGGGAACCAGTTAAAATATTTTTTCCGTCTTAGCTGCACATTCTTAAAAAGCAGACAAAAGAAATTTCCCCTTTCTAATGTAACTCATCAAACCTAGGACTGGGCAGAAATTTGAACTACTTAAGACTAATAGGGATGTAAAACTAGAGTTTCCTTTCTTTTGACAGAGCTCTAAAAATGCACTCATATTTTTTAAGAGAAAGTTGAAAAAGGTAACCAAATCCACAGGGTCACCTATGCAACCACAGCTGTTACAACCTGCCAATTCAATTCTCATGCATAGTCAGATCTGCGAAAGAAGTGGAATTTCAGATCTGTCCCTTATAACATGTCTTAGAAATCCCTGCTTTCGGTACACCATTCTGATGGCCACTATTCCTAAGTGTCTGATCTTTCCACATGTATGCAGTACAGGAAAATTTATACTGTGATCTTGTGAATTATTCTTCAGAACATCAGTATGGTTGTATTAAAATAGCTCCTACAGAAATTATCTGACAACTATGTAATTAAAAAAGTGTACAAAATCTACAAAACTGAGTATTTTAAAATGAAAATGGAACCATGACCTTAATTAAAGAGTTCTTTCTTGCCATAAAATTCCACTGGGGATTTTCAAATGCCATTTAAAGATCATACACAATTCTGCAACCAGCTTCATAACTTTCTACTTCTACCTTACAAATTTTCTTTATTGCCTTTTAATTTGAAATATAATTCCACAAATGACCCTACATAAAGCTAGTGCTGAGTATTAAAGGATTTTTTGTTCTTTTTTCTAAAATCTTCTTTTTCTTCTTTTATATATTGCATCAGTTCTAAATTCAAGTTTCCTTTAAACATGTAGCCAGATTAAGAATAAATACATTGTTCTTTTCTTCAAGTTGCTATGAATGAATCCAAATGTGCTATCAGCTAAATCTGATGAGAAACACAGATGTTCTGAACTTTCAATTAATATCTCAGGTGACTGCTGAGCTGCAAACAAATTCATTTGATGAACCATAATCCCAGTAGAATAAAATATTCCCTGATAAATATATTATTCAACATCAAACCTTAACTTTCTAATTTCATCTGAGGACAGTATAAAATGTCTCTGACAACGAGCTAAAAATTAATAAAATATCTGTTGCAGATATTCATTTCTGTTTTCTGGATATGGAGGTTGCTAGGTGATGAAAAATAAATTGATTGAATCAAAAGAAAATGCTTATGGGGAACTATGAAACAGATTGCAGGGTACAATACTTTGAACATGAATTAGCATATTGCCATGAAAAAGAAGGCATTTTATAGAATTATAGGGCTGAAGATTTGATAAGAAATTACTAGCAGAAGACATGAGCACGACAATTATTCCGGAGGCACTTAATCATTAGTAGCATAAAGCAATAAATAATCAAGAATAGGAGAAAGAGAATACTGGAGAAGATGTAAGAAATCAAATAGCCTGGATGCTTTTTAGGTTTAGAAAAACTATAACTGAAACCTGTTTTGACGTGATTACGGCAAAATGCCATTGAGAGTATGTATTCATGCAGGCACAGTCAAAGGCAAAAGAATATGCCTACAATTCCTTTGTTTAAAAAGCTTCATAAGCTTCCCCAGCTAATTAGAGTCTCTTTAGAATACTTCATTTCTTGAGAATAAGAATACACTCTCAATGGCAAAGACCAAAAAAATACACCAAACCATCATTAACTGAACGTTGTACACGAAGTCTGTACATTTCCCACGTACTGTATTAAGAATCTCCTAAAAGAACCACTGTACTTTGTTTACTTTTATGTATATAAAACATCTAAATTACTCAGTGTAACAATCAAACTGTATTTCTAACCCTGCATAAGTTACTGGCATATTTAAGGCCGATTTACCTTCAACCTTGGGCACCATTATAGTGACCTCCTTGGTCACCAGAGTAAAGCAAAAAAAACACAGAACTGAAAACAATGGACAAATGTGAATTTTACTTTAGCAAAATATGCCAGAAAATGCAGTATGTATATGGAAACCTTCTAACAAGACGTCAGCTATTAAATAACAAGCGTTATTGAGACAGATATTATTGAAACTCATAGTGACATGCAGGATGAATAAGCAATATTCTCATTCTCCATTTGTTGGAGTACTTTAATAGTGGCAAAGCCCATGGACATATGTTACCTCTAAAGCTTCTACCAATGAGACAGATCTTCAACACAGCCCAAGGCTTCTTGGTGATAGTCTGTTGAAGGAAAATCTGGCCCAATCTGGTCTCCCAGGTATAAAAGAGACATGGGCATGCTGGACAAAGACAATTAAGGACTGGAGCATCTCTCATATGAGAGAGGATGAGGGAGCTGGGACTATTCAACCTGAATAAGAGGCTTCTGTACCTTTGCCTTGTTAAGGTATAGATGGAGTCTTCACTTTTGGTTTTCTTTATGCCACCATTTAACTTCAGAACAGCACTGGAACTCCTTGCAGAAATGAGCTTTTGTCTTTCTTAGTTCTCAGTCTTTAGCAGGATTCTGGGCATCCCACTGGCTACTAATAAGATCAAAATGAAGCAACTCCTACATTTCAGACGTCCTTTTCTTTTTGTGTAGCTTCTTCCAGATTATTTGTGTGCACTGTCAAAGTAGTTCATGCCAATAGGATTAAAATACTTACCATGTATTCATGGACTAAGTTAACCCTGTGGAAATTTCACACCAACACTTAAGTGCAATTCCATTACACTGGCATTAGCAACCCTGAGAATTTAGCAGTTGGGCTCTTTTAGAGACTATGGGTCATGGAGTAAAGCAAACAGCAAGCTATGCGAATGCAGTTTGCCTGTTAAACCCAGACAAGCAGTCCCAGGGCTGAGACATTATGTTCTGCCTTTCTGCAGGACTCAGTAGCCTGGGGCAAACCCATTCCTAAATTGCACCTACCTGGTTTCCAGAGAGCTTGTAAGGAACAGTTTGCAGATTTCTGAAAAACACCAGGTAAATTCTCTGTTAAATAAATTCTATGTTATTAGAAACGCTTAGCTTAACTCAAGAGTTCCTAACGCTGACCTTGCTCTGCACATCTGGTAGTGATGGGGATTTTCTTGAAAAATTTTTGTAGTTCAAACAGGACTTAGGCCAGGTGGCTAAACCAACTTTTCCACAATGACTAAAACCTGTTTTAGAGAGAAATATGAAGGATTGCCCATTTCTCATAGCCTACAGACAATAGTTTGCTAGTTCAGTGAGGATATTAATTTGAAATAAGGCAGAACCACAAAGCAAAACAGATCTGGTATCCAATAAGCCAATTTATCTAGAGGCAGCTTTGCCACTTTTAAAATCTTTATATGAAATCCAAATGACATTTGGACATTTACAATGGCATACCTGGCCAACTGATTCACACCATCAAAAGGGACCAGATCTTCCCTGATATATGAAATCCAGCTCTGAACCAAAACCTGATGATGTCATCTCTGGTGATGCTTTCCTAAGTAATCCTCCTACTGTAACCAATTAATGGTCTGTCATATATAAAGACAAAAAGTATACAGTTTGCTGACATAAAAAATATACAATTAAATATTCTCACTGGAAGAGCAAGGCCCTTGCCATTAGCTGGTAATCCCCCTGTCTCTGTAGGGAAGAAACAATATCAGATTATTAACATGTCATGTAAACCAGGAGAACAAATTTTTGACCATCCTAACTACTATAAATACTGTCTCAATATCTACTTAAGTGAATAATCAGCTCAATGTTGTTCTAATCTTCTGAAGATCTTGGCTTTTTAATATAAT
Source organism: Corapipo altera (assembly GCF_003945725.1). Lineage (NCBI taxonomy): Eukaryota > Metazoa > Chordata > Aves > Passeriformes > Pipridae > Corapipo > Corapipo altera. The sequence goes on from NW_020884931.1 coordinate 803,756, forward strand.
TTAAGTCTGAAGGAAAGAATTAAATGTAAATAATTTAGAAATATGCAGAATCACAGAGTGGTTAAGCCTGGAAGACAACTCTGAAGATTGTCTAGACAAAACTTCCAGATCAGAACGGGGTAAGCTACAAGAGTTTGCTCAGGACTGCATTCAGTTGTGTTTTAAATACCTCTACTAATGGAGACTCTACAACCATTGTGGGTAATCTTTTCTAGCTGGACTATCACACTAATTTTTTTTCCTTAGTCTTGAATGGAATTTGAACTATGTTTTGATTTGTACCTGTTGCCTTTTCTACTTTCACTGGACACCACTGAGAAGAGTCTGGCTCCATTCTTCACACACCCATCAGGGCATTTGTACACACTGGCAACATTCCCCCATGAGCTGTCTCTTATTCAGGCTGAATAGTCCCAGCTCTCTTATCCTCTCTCATATGAGAGATGCTCCAGTCTTTAATTGTCTTTGTCCAGCATGCCCATGTCTCTTTTATACCTGGGAGCCCAGAACTGGACTCAGCACTCCAGACATGTCTCAGTAGTGCTGAGTAGAAGAGAAGGATTACCTCCTTTGACATGCAGGCAATGCTCTGCCTAATTGTGTCCAGGAGGCTGTTGGACTTCTTTGCTCAGCAGTGCACTGCTTGTTTGTGCTCAGCTCGTTGTCCACCGGGACTCCAAAGTCCTCTTCTTTCTTGTCAGTTCAGGCAATTTTAAACCACATAACTCAATTCACCTCACCCAGCCTGCACTCATCAGCTAGCTGATGTCATGCAGCATCAAAACCCTTGCTACAGTCAAGATAATGCTCTCCCCTCATCCACTGAGCCAGTCATCTCAACCATCAGGTTGGTCAAGCATTACCGAACTAAAATAGTTGTACACCATGAGAGATATCAGAATAACAAATATAATTACCATTACGATCATGGACTGCCATCAGTCTGACTGCTTTAGACTAAGATATGTTTCAACCTCATCATTATGCTGCTCTAATACTACTCAGTAAAAAAGCCTCAAATTCTGGACAAAAAAGAGAAATAGGTGAGTAGTAAAGTAAAAATTCAACTGAAATTTTGGTTAAAAGCTCAATTAACCTAAAGCTTCAGATTAACACTTCTTTCAAGAAAGTTACTTTCCTAGCCACTTCTCTACTTGATTTTATTTGAGCCATGATCATGGAAGTGAATAGTGGTTCACATGAGACAACATGTACATATAAGTAAGGAAAGGCAATATATGGTTGTGGGACTAGAGGTTGTAGCTGCAGATTCATTTCTTCTTGATAATTCATTAGAATTAGGCAAAATTAAATTCCAGACATCACTATGAAGCAGTGATATTACTGTCCTTTAAGAGGTTATACCTGTAATGTGTAATTTTGTTTTTAATGTAGTGGACATACTGTTCTATAAAATACACTGTTTTGAATAAGAAATTTCATGTGACATTTTCAGAAAGACCTTGGTTGGCCTTTGGCATTCAGGAAAGCTAGCAGCACTTTAATAACACCATGTCCTTTCTCATAGTACTGCTCTAAATGGTAATAGCAATATTTACTTCTGCCTGTTTTATAGTTCTGTCAAATAATTTCATGTCTTGCAAATGAGATAATAAAATCAATTGATAGCATTAAGCCATTTTATTTTCTCTCAGACAGATGTTTATTCAGTGACAGTTTAAAAAAAAAGAAGTCTTCAACCATCTATAATATATACAGCTGAGATCACTAGGGCACTGAAAACAGCTTTGTTAAGGATCTGTAGTAGAAAGTTTACTGAGTCACAGTAGATCTTCAGCCTAACCAATCTGCTCTCAGATGCACAGGTTTGTATTTCTTTTTATTTGTAAAGTAACATTTTGAATATTAGAAAAGTTCAATGTTTAAAATAGCGAGCACACACATTTTCATAAAGCCATAATCTAAAATATTATGTCTTTAACTTTCAACGACATGTTACTGCAGTAGCATAATAGTCTAATATTCATGTATTGTGATATGATATTTGGTAAATATATGCAATGAAATAAAAATATATATTTTTTCAGTTTTGAGCAAATAAACATAATACCATGTCATAATACTGACACAAGCAAAGGATGGGATACCATCCAGAGGGACCTGGACAAGTTCGAGAAGCGGGTCAGTGAGAATCTCATGAGGTTTAACAAGACCAAGTTCAAGGTGCTGCGTCTGGGTCGGGGCAACCCCTGATGTCAGTCCAGGCTGGGGGATAAACAGGCTGAGAGCAGCCCTCACGAGAAGGACTTGGGGGTGTCTGTGGATGAGAGGTTGCACATGACCTGGTAAGATGCACTTGCAGCACAGAAACCCACTTGTATCCTGGGCTGCATCCAAAGCAGTCCAGGTAGCAGATCAAGGGAGGTGATTCTGCACCTCTGTTCTGCTCTGCTGAGACCCCACCCGGAGTGTTGTATCCAGCTCTGGGCCCCCCAGCATAGAAACGACACCGACTTGTTGGAGCAAGTCCAGAGAAGGATCACCAAGATGATTGGAGGCATGGAGCATTTACCCTGTGAGGAAAATCTACGAGAATTGGGATTGTTCAGCCTGAAAAAGAAAAGGCCTAATTGCTGCCTTACAGTACCTGAAGGGAGCTTACAGGAAAGATGGAGAGGAACTATTTACAAGAGCATGTAGTGACAGGACAAGGGGTAATGGTTTTAAACTGAAAGAGTAGGTTTAGATTAGGTATTAGGAACAAATTCTTTACTGTGAGGGTGTTGAGGTAGTGGAACAGGTTGCCTATAGCAGTTGTGGATGGCCCATTCCCTGGAAGCGTTCAAGGCCAGGATGGATGGAGCTCTGAGCAACCTGGTCTAGTGAAAGGTGTCCCTGCCCTTGTCAGGGGGGTTGGAACCAGATGATCTTTTAAGTCCCAGGCCATTTTATGGTTCAATGGCAATCACAAAAATGAGCAGTATACAAACACTATGGGACTCAAAAGTACCTAAAATAGTTCTGAAGTTGGAGGAACTTATAGCTAAATAATTTTTTATTAGCAGTATTGACTTTGTCAATACTGAAATTTAGAAAGTTCTGATCTTTTGCACAGGAAGAATAAAATTCAAGCATTTCAGTAATGGTAAAAATGTCAAAGGTTTAATATTTTTCTTATGTATAGACTGAAGATTCAAAAAGTTGCAGTAATGTTTAAAATTCTACTTTGGGTGAATATTTTTGAATATGTTTTTATTGTTCTTCACTAGGAAGTCTTGGGTTTTTTTTTTCCTCAAGTACATATGGGTGATGGAGAAATGAGGCTGCACACACACACGCACACACACGTACACACACAGAATTCGATTTCGATTTTAGGATTTCTCCACAGCTCTTTTTCTGTGTTCCCCTTTTACTCATATTCTTCTGTAAGCAGCACCTGGTGTTGTCTTTTAGTCAACCAGAATTCCCTGGATCATGCTAAACTCAGGTTTTGATCCGACACATTAACACTCGCATCATGTGGTGGCTGTTTTCAGTCGTGAGAGAAACCATACATGCTACCATACAGACCTTAAGTGGTTTTCCACTTTGAGAAACACAGCATTCTCTTTGTCAAAACACCCGTCAAGGTCAATCCTCCTTTTTGGTTCTAATTAACCAAATGCAGGTGCAGGCTGACTGAGCTTGTTCCCTGAAGTACGTGCTTTTTATGGAACTATAGTGCTTAAGTACCAGTCTGATAACCTTTAATTTCAGGTTTACATCATCTTGAATTTATTTTTATGTAATTAAACAATTTATGGAATTAAACAATTGAATTTAAAATTTTGAAAAGAGTTATTCTCTAATGTAACTGAATTATCAAATACATAAAAATAATTTTCTATTTCTTTCATTCCATTTTCTATTTTCTTTCATTCAAACCTATGTGTAATTATAAAACCACTTAAGGTAGTGTCCATTGTTACTTTAAGAAAACTGTGAGAGTTTTGCTGTTGAGCTCAAACAGCTGCAAAGTTATAACTCCAGTAAAACTTAAAAGTTAAAATTCTGAAAGTAAATTCTGGTATGCCAATTTGTATTTGGAAGTCTTGTACATGAAGAAAATAACTTGCATCCTTCCAGACTTATGCAGCATGCCTATAACAAACCTAGAAAAATATCTATATCTATCACATGAAACATAGCAAACCATATGAAAATGTAATGCAGTGTCCTTAATCAGAAGACAGTATCTTTCTTCATTTTTTAGTGTTTATCCCTAAGTAAATATACCATATGTTATTTAAGTTAATAGTTGCTGTATCAGATGGTCTAGTTTTTCAGTTCAAGGTAGTAGTATGGTTAAATAAAAACACTACTTTTGTAACTTAAAGCACCAGAATTTGCTAGTAATAATTATGTACTCAGGAATCAGATTCACAAGTTGTAAATAATTTGACAGTTACTGAACATTAATAGCAACAACTAAAATTTTTACTCGAATTATCCAGAATTCACTCACAGTCCTCTTGCCTGTCACCTCCTTGCAAAACCAATGCTAGAACTAATTCAGTGATCATAAACACAAACACAACAGACTCAGAAAATGGTTTACGGGCAACTAATAGGCTAAACATATTCTACAAAAATATTGCTCAAATAACTGTAAGTAATAGATATACCTGCAGAAACCAAAAGGGGGTCATACAAAGATTGTTCAATGGAATAATACAAAATATTTGTCACTTGGTCTCTTAACTGAACTTTAAAGTATTGACATTTAAATAAAAATGTAGAAAAGAGAATAATCTATAAAAAAAATGCTTTTAGCTCTGTTGTCACTGCAGTAACATTGATTATGTCAATACTGACAGTGCATGTGACATAAATCACTACATTTAAGTCTTCTCACTTATCACAGACTTATCACAAGCTGTCTGTGTCAATGAGCAGGGGTCATATGTACCCACTTTCCCAGCTCAATTTTGGGATGACAGAAAGAAGAAAAACTGTCAAATGAAACTTTGAAAGCTCTTCTTTCTTCAGTGCTGTAGGACTAAAAGGGCCAAGGCAAAGACATGAATTTGAACATCAGTATGAGAAATGTTACAGCCTGTACAGACTTCACACATGCAGCTTCTTGGTAGTGCATTATTGAGTATTGCAGCGGATGCATCAGTACATACACTTACCAAGGTGTTGAAGTTTCTGATCAAGCTCATAAGAAAACTTCTTAGTTCTCTTTTTTCTTATTGTTAACTGTAATGGATAATACAATGGAAATAAAAAGTTGTATGTGCAAAATGTATCACTTCAACAATCAGAACACAGCTTTTACTCAAAATCAGAGCGAACTATGCCCATAAAATTTATAAAATGTTCCTCAACACAAGAATTTTTACCACATAATGTTGTGAAATTCCAATTTTCAGCCAAGGCAAAACCCAGCAAACCTTTGTGTACCACCATGAACCATTATGTGAGGCCTAGCTCCAGCGGGTAAATGACACTGGAAGTCACACATATAAGTCATTAAATGCAAAACTGAAACTTATCAGAGAATAACTTTCTGGATCCCTTTCCCCACCTACGGCGTGGGGCGGCCCAGTTCTAGTTCCGTTTCCATCTGAAGAACCATTGCGACGCTTTGAAGGATGGGGAAAGGGAACTCCAGGGGTTTCTCAGGGGTCTTTTCAGGCCCTGAGCCTGGAGGGGAGAGGTGCTCCCCCTCCCCCCCCCCGGCACGTGGCCCCATGGCCGGCAGGGAGACAGGACACAGGACACCGGGTGTGGAGAGGAGGCAAGAGAGTGTTTATTGTTGGGGATGTTACATTTATAGGGTTTAGGAGGATTCACAGAGTAACCGATTAGAAGTCTCAAAGGGCTTACAGGAACACCCAATCACAGGAAGAGGTTAACAAAGGCCAATGGGAAACACCTCAGGACACCTTCCCAGGACATTCCTACATGGATAACATGGGGGGTGCTGGGAAGAAGCATGTGTTTGCAAAGAGACCACCAAAAACCATTTTAAAACCTGTTTAAACTACAATTTTCCCATATAATGCAGGTTTAGTGCTACATAACTTAACAGGATCTATATGATAACATAAATATAAATGACTTTGAGGCTCCAGATATTACTACTTATATGACTTTGATGAAATGATTAAGTGGATATGGATTAAGATATGGATTAAGCTTTAAATGTATAAGAATTAACCATTTTAAAAATCAAAGGAATAACAAAGCCTCCAACCCTGTCCCTCATTATTGCTAGATGAACTGTAACCAGCTGAGGGTCCTAAAATGTACTTTAGTGTTTGCCTTTTTGTTTGATAGCATTGGTGGGTATTTAGACAACAGAAAATACATTGCATTTACAAACATTTCAAAGTATCTTTTAAACAGATGACAGACTTCACCTTGAACTTTTCAGTTACTATCCAAGTAAGTTCAACATCAGACAAAATGAATTCACTCATCTCTTCCTTTATAACTTCTGTCAAATATAGGTTTCAGCACCACAGCAAATTGTAAATTTATACCTATGTATTCAGATGTGAAGGCCCTATTCAGGATTAAATAATACATATCTTGAGAATATATTATTTACTTCAGGAGACATAATGTGATTGATGCAATCAGACAATACACTGCAGCACATAACAGAGCAGGAGAAAGAAAAAAACTCACAAACCCCCAAGCCAAACCAATTCTATTCCTGAAACAGGAAGAAAAAGAAAAGAATCAGAGTTTCATGAAGAAATCCAGGCACCAAGAAGTGAGGAAAATAATAATTCTATCTTCAGTTTGTCATAAATACTCATTGTCTTTAGTTTTCCCAGTTTATCTAGATTCAGTTTCAAATTATTAATTTTTTTAACTGAAACAAAAACGCACATCAGATTTGTGGGACTATCTGAGTATATATACCTATTTCAGCAGATATGTTAAAAACTAAAAAAGTTGAACATATTTTCAGTGAAGTCTATTTGGGAAAGTGTGTGGTGTTCAGGATTTACTCAGTATTTAAATTCATTTTAAAAGATCTCATTTTCTTCCTGTCCTACCTCAAATGGAGAAAGAGAAAAGGAGTTCCACTGCATCTTAGGAAACATCATCCCTGAAAGCACAAGTTATTTGACTCTAGTGATCTAAAAAGTGGAATCCCTAGAAGATGCTATCTACTGCCTGCTATTACTGGTGGACTAGAAAGTGCTTTGTTGCTGTCAGTCACTTTACCAGACACACCTATATAATTTCACAGTTTTAGAAAACAAGTTTTCTTAGTAGTAAATACCTGTACCTTTTCTACATTGTTATTCAGTGGTTCATCATCTCCATCTGGCACCTGGCTTATGACCCAGTGGGATTTATTAGGTTCCAAATATAGTCCAAAAAATCTCCACCCAACTTACTATTTTCTTTCTTTGCAATAAGAGACAAGGACTGCTTTTCTGATATCTCCATCTTCTCTTGTTTCTACAGTTTCAAACTTCTAATTTTTACTGACTGTTACTTTCTTATTTCCTCTTTCCTTTGACTATAGGATATTTTTTAAATAGCTATTTGTTAGCTTAATTTCACCATCTGTGATCTTCAGTGGATTGAGCTATACAGAGAAGAAACAGGCAGACTTATCCAAGGCCACAGAAAAGAATGCCCATACAAGTGAGAAGAGAACACAAGTCTTGAACCTGAAATTGATATTTCAGAGGAAAGCCTTCACCTCTGTATGAAGATGTCTGACATCTACTAGTGCTAAATATGATGTAAGAATGAAGTATTCTTATCCTAATTTATCTAAAGCATTTATCCTGGACTGTGGAGTTGTGATGTACCAAGTGTTCTCAATATTCATTCACATTCCCATGTATTATTTCCCTCTCTCTCTATTTTTCTCTCAAAGGTTTTCTTAGCTTCGAAATATTACAATTCCTGAAAACCAGTCCTCTTATAATAGTTTTTACAGGCATTCTCCAGTATGTGCAAATAGTAGTACCTTTTGATGAAAAATTGATACTTTAAAAAGGTAGTTTATCCTTTTCTCTAATTTGATTTGACCAGTATGGGGCATTTCTTATTAAACTGTTCTAGTTAACACATTAATTTGCAGGCATTCAATATCTAGTACTTCTGAGTTTTCAGTAGCCTTAAATCAGGTACTGATTTCTTTAATATAGAAGACCTCTTTCTCACATGCACACAAACGAGTATTTTAAATTCCAGACTGAGGAAAAACAGTATACATTATTCCAGTAATGTGAATCACCCTGATCATTATCTTTGATAATACCACCCATATGAAATGTTTCATACTGCTGAGAGTTTCTACTTTTTTTTTAACATTTAACATTTAACATTGATAAGCAAATTAAAAATTGATATTCTCCACAGTTTTGTGAGCTTGTACTTATATAGGATTTGTTTATGTAGTGTTCTCCAGGATGTTTCTTGCCTGTCCCTATAATCAATATTCCCCTATGAGAGCAGGCTGACCTGTTCATTCAGCTGTTTTTTTTGAGAAAATACAGTACTCCCAAACACATACTGTACATACATTGGTTCAATTCATATATTTTGTGTCATCTGTTTTTTGTTTATGAAACCATAAGGGCATCTGCAAATACAGTTCATATTTTTATCCTATGCAACTGCCTTCTGAAGAGGTGGGGGGTTTTTTTGAGTATGCAGTTTCATGTGTTTCCATAACTTATTTATAATAGATATCCTATATAAAGTTTTGTAAAATTACTTTATACTTTGGACCAACTTTGTTTTTCATTACATGAATGTAGAACATTTTCCATTTTTTTTAAAAAAAGACTTTTTTCACTCTGTAATACAGAACTCTTGTTGAATTCTTGTTTCTATAACATGCTTGAATACCTTCCCTTAATACCTGCTTCTTCATGCCAAATACTATTCACTAAATATATTCCCAGAAACTCTGTGTTTTGTCCTTCCAAAACAGTTATCTCACTATATGATTCATCAAATCTATGATAAAAATGTAAAACTCCTAGCTAGATAGAAGGCCTCCTACCTCTCCTTAGCAGTTGGTTATCAAATCACCAATCTGTTTCTTTTTCTATCTAGTGCTTCTGGCAGGGATCTCAAACTATGTCATCTCAAGAAAAACTTTGTTTTCTCAAATGGTGTGTTGATGCTTTTGTTCCAGATTACCACTCTTCTCCTTCACAAATATAATATTATGCTGCTGCAATCACTTTTTTCACTTTGAATTGTTTTATAGATGAGGGCTTCATCAATATGTAGGTTACTGGTTTAATTCCGACAAACAGGGGGAAGGAGAGATGAAGTGGGAAGGAATAGAAAACACAACCTGTCCAAGACAGCTTAGTCATTGCACTTGATTACTCATTATCTTCTTCTGTTACCTGCTGCAAAGCCATCTGTTAGTGGAAGGAACTCTACTCTGTTTCTCCAAATTTGCTCAAAATCCCTTGTTTACCATTCTGTTCAAGCAGTTTCCTCGGGCTTCTTGTACACGTAAAGTTAATTATGTTCTTTTAAGTTCACATGAACAAGGTCAAATATCTGCCAAAAAAGATGAAGAAATTATGGGTGTTTTCATTCCGGAATGAACAAAAACATTATCAAACTCCCACAAATAAAACACATTAAAAAAATCACCTTCTTCCTCCATTTTTTCCCAGTCATTGAGGTATTTTTCACTGAACATATTTCATGAAATAGGAGAACTACAACTTTTAGTCACTTCAGCAAATAATTTAGGATATATATTTCTTAGATACTCACCTGGACCATGTAAGGACAGATGGTGTTCAAGCTTTACTGTATTGAACAGTTTAACTTAATAATACGTTGAACCAAACTTCTTTTAATGTTGAAGTAATGAGTTAACTCCCGATCCAACATTTTGATTTTCTTGAATAATATTGTTTGTCTTTAAAAGTCTATTAGTCAAAAAACAAATAATGTCCCATAAAACTCAGCACAATAAAACATTATTACAGCAGCTATAACCTTATACAACTTTCCTGACTTGAAAAATTCATATTTCATTAGATAAAAGCTTTACCCCTTACAGCTATTCTAAATTTTTCATTGTTTTTATCCTTGAAACTAACATCACTTCTACTCAGAATTTAATATTTTCTAGTGTAAAGTACCAGCTTGATTTATAGTTAAATACTTAATTTGTTTATCTGACCATCTGCAAATAATGGGTTTATAAACAGAAAAACAATATCTATTTGCTTGCTTGAGATTTTTTAATTACATAAAAACAAGGATATTTTCCTTATTCAGAACTGTCTCTCCACAAACACTGTTAAAAAATCAGTAGATAAATAGAGAAATAGTAGTCAAATTTAATCTCCTTTTGTAAGAATACATATTTGGATTGAAGTTACTGGGAACTGGGAAGCAATCAAACACATCAGATTAAGTGTTGCACTGTAAAACAGGTTTTTTAACTTTACATACCAGGTATACTAAAATGGGAATTTCCAAAGATACCTGTTGAATTTGATAATTTTATTCTGTTAAAAGACTATTTTTGTTTGACAGTATATTTCTCAATTTTGTCTTTTTGAAATACATTTTATTTGACAAATGCTTGTTTAATACTTTCTAATGAACAATTTGCTGTAAAAAAATAATTTTTTAATGAAAAGATCCACCTTGTGCTATTTTTCATATCTGTCTTTGAACTAATTTATCCCCTGTTGTTCACTTCTCCAAATCAGTCCATTTTAAGTGAAAAACTACAGTACTTCTTATTTTTCCTGCAGCCCACTTTTTGTACTATCTATGACACACACTAGACACGTAAATTGTTGAAGGAACTGTTTGCAAAATTTAGTTTCTAGCCAATAAAGAGGCATGAATTAGAATTAATAACAGCGAAGACTACTAAAAAGCATTTGAAGGTCCTATAAGGGGAACATTTTAATGTAGCAACACAGCTAAAAGAATGGAGTAACAAATGGTTTCCCATTATTCTTATTAAGTAACCAGAGAGTTTAGATGCATCAAGGTGCCATCCTGTTAAATCAGGGGAACACTAAAACCTGGAATATAAAAAAGATTTACTCAAGAGATGGTTCAGCTGAACATTAAACCACTTGCAACTGAAAGGTAAGACAGATACAACACTCTAATCATCTGTTTCTACATATGTGCAGGGGTTTGGGTATCCACAGGGGGGTTTAATTCTCATCTGTGTTGACTAGTTTATACACTGTGTTTGATTTTCTAAACTTCTGTTGTATTGTGCATCTTAAACACCCTAAAGAAATGCAGTCCAGGGACACTTTTCAATATTTTAGAGTAGCAACATCACTGAAGCCTTTTACTTAGCAAGTTTACATCCAGAATATCTTGAAGTGTACAAAGTCCAGCAGCTATTTCAGGTTTACAATTTAATTTGACTTCATTCTGATGGGGGGGGATAAGTCTATTCCAATTGTCATTGTTCACTAACAGAAGAGGGAAATATGTGATAAATCTATCATTTCATTAAATAAAACTAGTAGATTGATCCACTTCTAAAAGCAGAGACATTTCACTATATCTTCATGTTAGGAAGAGAAATAGCAGAATTAAAAAAAAAAAGAAAAGTTGCAAAGTGTTGACATTTCTAAATTATAGTAGTGATTAGGGTTTAAATTAAATAAAACATAGGGTTCCAACTGTCAACTTTCATTTAACATAATTTCAGAGATGGTTAGGTAATTTTAAAATTGTAATACTACAAATGCAGATCATCAGAACTGTAATGACTCAGTAAATATTGACCAAAATCAGAGCATCAGTACTACAGTTCAGGTTTTGAACTTGCCATTAGATTCCAAGCAGTAACAGACATAGATCCATTGTCACAGCAAACCAAAGGTCGTGATTTGATCATTAGATCAGTATTTCTGTCTTCCCTAGATTAGAGGGTTCACCTTCATTATAATATGACTTTAATTCTAAAAGTAAAATAAATTAGAAAATATTGTCATCTAGTTGGTGACTATTATTCTTTTCAAACTAATGGAAGTTTTCCTTTATTATTAATATCTTCTGTAAATTTGTCTTTCCTTTACACTTTATTTAATCTTTCCTTTGTCTCCAACTTAGGGAGCTGAACAACATAGGTTTCATAGAACACAAAGAACTATGGTTAAAAGCTTGCTTTAGACTCCCCTTACCAATGCACAGTTTTTCTGCTTTCTCTACATTTAATGTACATGAAAAATCTGTTCCAACTCTCTGAAAAAATTCTTCCGTGAAAATGAGATTCCGTTACTAGGTCTAACAAGCAAGAAGGAAGAAAAATCTTTTTTACTTTTTCTACTTACTCTGTCTGCTCTATTCTCTTCAACTGTCTTTGCTTTTCCAATTCTGCATTGACTGGTATGTCTGTGTTTTTGCTGACAACTTTATTCTCCCTTGTCCCAGACTCATTCAGAGTCTTTTCCTGTTCCGTCTTAAGGACAGTGAAGGCCAAGTTGTTCCTAAGAGTTTTGACCAAAACCTCCAAAATCTTCTTATCTACCAACTTACTCTTTCTTCCTGTCAGCCTCACATCTGTTCCTCACATCTAACCACCAGCCCATTACAAAAGAACAGTTGTTATCCTTAAACCCTGACAGCTGTCTCTGTTTCTCCATCATGTTCATTTTTTTTCCAAGCATGAAAACCTTGTAATAAACTAGAAACTTAGAATGTTCTTTTTTTTCCTTTCTTTTTTTTTTAGCCTCCATTTTCAGATCCCTAACATGAAGATATTTTGCCAAGGATTTGTCTCTAAAATTGTCTGTTTAGATTCTAAACAAGGAGAAATATTATAGAGATGTTATCAGCCGTACTTATTGGCTCATATCAAGATTAAAACGGCTTGATGAATGACAGACAAATCAGCAGAAACAATTTGGGGGAAACAAGCTTGGAAAAGGATAAAAAGAAATAAGAATACAGATAAAAAGAGAAAGTGGTAAGTGTGTGTTGGACTGTATTAATTTCATCCTATTCTTTATTCAATTCAAATTAGGAAGCAGGAATTTTTTTTTTTTTTTGCATATTCTATGGTTTACATGATGCATTCAAACTCTGCTATCAAAATAAATTCTGAATAATTTGAAATTTTTGTGGTACTGAAAAGACTCCTCTCCTATTACATCACCACCAGCACAAGATTTTCAAAGCAAATTTCCTATATATTTTATCCTAGTAGGCTTCTGCAGGCATTTTAGGTTCTAGGTAAAAGCAAAATATCCTGTAGGTAGTGACACAATAGTGTGCCCCTTTCTCAAGTGATTTATTTTACTTGAACTTGAAAAGTGCCACCTGCAAAATGCCTGTTTCCCAAGAAGACTGGTATTCCACCTCTTTTTTATGACATTAGTTTCTTCTCTTATTTTCACGAAATTACCATTAATATCATGTGGACATAGTTTTTGCAAGACAGTAAGTGACTCACCCCAATTTCTAGAAGGATTTCTGCCTCCACTGGCCATAACATACACTCTCTCTTTTTTTTTTTTTTTAAAGGGGTATTAAAATATGGATAAATATATTTTTTTCATATATATATATATATATATATATATATATGGATCCAAAAGAGGGGACAAAAATACCTGAAGTGTCATTCTTAGCTGGGGCGGTAGTACCATTGTAGGGTCAGAAGAGGATGGAGGTGTGGTAGATTTGTGCTATTCCAAGCTGTATCCCAGCATCCTGTTGGAGCCAAAGCAGAGACTGGATCTTATAAAAGCCAGCAACTGGACCAGAACTGAGTAAGAGTTTGAGCAGGGGGTGCATATAAATTAGAGCTTGTGTTTGCTTCAGATCCGAGATGTGTACAGGGTGTTACCATCTTCCTGGTAAGAAAGGTTTAGTTTATCACACATACCTGGATGCAACCCTGATGCAAATCATGCATGCAGACACACAGGACATACTGTAGTCTGGTAGGACAGATATCTCCAGGCAAATAGCATGGGAGGTTTCCTCATTTATTTAGATTTATTTAGTTTGTTTAGGTTTGGTAATAATTAGCTCTATAATGAGTTTAGACCCACAATATTGTTGTGGATGTCTATTTTATACAAAGCTTCTCATCTGAGATTCTAAAGCAGTAATATGTATAGGTAGTATACAACTGTAATCCTTCTACCTATATATCTCTACCATATATATATATATATATACTAGATATATAAAAGGTATATACTTATACCTTGTATCTATATGCCACCATTTAGGCATCTTGAACTTCTTTATAGCAGATTTATGTAGCTAAACCAGGGTTATTTTGATACATTACATGAGTATTTTTATACGAATGTTTTATTATTTATTCCACTCAAGATATATTGCTTTGGGCTTCCTTAATTTTGAAACCATAACCCAGAAGTAGTCTCAAACCTATGATCACTTACATTTAGTTGGCTTCTTTCTAAATGTTTTTAGAGTTTTATTGGATTTAATTTTATGCATCCTAGTTCAGTCCATAAAATTAAAACATTAATAACTGTCTGTGAGTGTTTAACCACATTAATTCTTTTTTTAAATGAAGCTGTTCATTAAACTAAGTGATTTGCACATTGCATGGCATGCTACTGTGAAAGAGAGAAAGACTCATTCATATATGATAGCGCTCATCCTATTATGCCTGAGACTTGTGTCAGCACTTCATTTGCAAATTCTATTTTTACTAGTTCAGAGCTCAGCTTTATAATCTTTCTGTGGGCTGAAACTTGACAAAGAATAACTCCACTCCAGACTCCATTTGAGTTCCAAATTTAAAATAAAATCAAGTTCATCATTTCCACAAACCTTTTACACACGCATGACAGATCAGGCTGCGTTCTTGCCAGCTCTCATAAGATAAGCAGGGTTGAGTCTTTGAGGATAAGATGTCCTGGAAAATCCATCTTTCTTTTCTGTGAGGGCGGTGAGGCACTGGAACAGGTTACCCAGAGAAACTGTGGATGCTCTATCCCTGGAAGTGTTCAAGGCCGGTTTGGATAGAGCTCTGAGTAACCTGGTCTAGTGTAAGAGGTCACTGCCCAGAGCAGGGGGATTGGTCCCTTTCAATTCACACCATTTTATGATCATGTGATTTCAAGATCTCACTTTCACTGCACTCCGTGTTCAAGAAATAGATGCATCTCGTGTTATGTTTTCTATTTACTTTATTTCTTTCCTAATATTTCATAATATTCTCTTTCCTTTCTGACATTAATGAACTTTGACATTTTTTCATTATCCATGAAGATATTTTGAGTCATAACATTAATACTATCATAGAATCATTTAGGTGAGAAAAGTTCTTTATGATCACTGAGAGATCAGACCAAACGATCTTGCTAACGAACATCCCACAAACACTGCCAGGTTTATCTCTAGTGACTCTGGTTTTGTTCCTTTCCTCTCCTTTAAAGCTCTTTCAATGAACCCTGCTAAGTCCTGTGTAAAGATTCTTTTTCCATCTTGGAGACATGTGTACCCCACCAGTTAACAGCAGGCTTGGGGTCATGTAAACTGACCCATGATCAAACCCCACAAATTCCTATCTGAAAAATCCATACTGGATAATAATCTCAGGGCCTTACCAGGGCAGGAAGCTTTCTCTTCACATCCTCAACCAGAGCCCCAGGGAGGCAGTGGACTTCCCTTAGAAGTGGGTCTGCTCTGCATATTGGACAATATTCAGTTATGAGTTCATCAATTTGTTTATGTTGATTCAGCTATTCCTGAATTGAAATGGCAGATTAGGTTCCTCATTTAGTAATAGAGATCTTTCTGCAAGACTTAATAATCAGGTTTGGTTTTTCATTGCCTAGAATAATTGTTATCTTTATCAAGTTATGTAATTTCACTATTCATATCCACTTTCAAATTACTAAGGAAGATATGGAAGAATAAAGAAATATGAAATGATCCATCACTGATTATTTCAGGACTCATTGGTTACTTGAGCCCACCACGTGTTACTCAGCTTTTTCCACTGTCTTTTAATTGGTTATTAATTCTTCATTTGATCTTTGCTTTTATTAATTTAGTTTAGCCAAGAGTTTTAGGAAGGCATCATGTCAAAACCATTTTTGAATATCCTAATTCCTGAGAACCTCCAGGTCACCTTTTTCCATTCTCCACCTGTGAGTTCAGGGAGGCCTAATAAAATTGCACAGATGTAACTTCATTCTTTCAAAAGCATTACTGACTGTACAACCATCGTATCATATTTGTCCATATGTCTTATAACTCCGTTTTTCATTATGTTTTCTTCCAATTTATCCGGTAGATAAATCAGATTTTCCTGTCTATTGCTCTTGAATAGTCTCTCTTTCCCCACAACATAAAAAAAAAAAAAGTCACACTGCATATACAGTTGTTTGTTCTTCAGGTCCTGAGGTTGATTTGAAAGCAACAGAAACCACACAAAAGTTAATAGGTCAAGGAAAATTTTATTAGTTTTGTGCATATACTGTCCAGAATGATAAGTAGTTACTACTTTCAAACTTTTGCCATCAATGCTTAAATTTAAAACAATTTCAGATTCAATACCACTAAAAATATTAAACTAGTAACAACTACTTTCCAAGAGTACTCCTTTCATTTCTTGACAATTTTTTAACCATATAAATTCTGTAATGCTTAATATATTTGAAAGAGAAGTTTTATTCATAGGGTTTGGTGGTTTTTTTCTTTTGGTAATTTTTTGCTTTCCTTGCTAATGAATTGCCATGTTAAAGATTTAACTTCCTCGTTTGCCTTTTACTGTTTCTTTCAGTTGGGCATATCTGTTATCATAAGATCTTATGTTTCCAATATCTTTCTGTTCTCTTCTGTTAAAGATACAAGTTTTTCCTCTACATCCTTTTCCTTCTTCTGTTTGTGTAGGGAATACATCTATTCTGAAAATTCACTGTCACATCTTTAAATGAATGTGCTGCCACAGCTCTTCCAGCCTTTTGAACAGGTATTTCAACCAACTGCTTCATTTTCCTCTCTGAAGTGAAATACTGTCACACTGGACTCTTTCCTTTTCTACAGGGATTTTAAAATTAGATACCATCCGGTCACCTCTAGAGAGAAGTAATGTCTTCCTAAATGCTGTTTAGGTGTTTTCCTTTTGGTCCATTTCTCTGAGAAGCTTTTTTTTTAAAATTTAGCCAATTTACATGACAATGATCAAAATCTCTTGCTACAAGCAAAGATTCTATTTTTTGGAACCCTGCCCACTACACTCCTAATAGGGTGATTAGTAACTCTATACATTCTTGTATTCCTGCTGCTACACTCCTCTAAGCTATCCCCAGATCTTTAGGCTCATATAAACACTTGATATTCCTCAAGTATTCTTCAGTCCATGCTTTCTTCGTTTCTTCATCTTTTGGAACCACTCCCCATGGTTTACTTCAGTATTTCTAGGTGCTTTACTCCACAATATTTAAGTGATTTCAGAGATTATAATTTATTTTTCAACAAATTCTTTCAATGCCCAACGTAGCATCAGCTTTATCTAAAACCAGGCTTTTCGGTTAATTCCATTATTTCTGGATTCTGATATTTGTGCAGAAGTATATGTTCATTTGACCTTTTATTTTTATTTCTCTGTGGTTGTTAAGTATTTACCACAAGAAATTTATTGATTTTGGCTCTATCTTTTGTTGTTATGTATATTTTTTTTAATTAACATACCCCCAGAGAATGAAACACTTGCTGACTTTCAAGCAGTTTTATTTTAATGATTAGATCCAGGTTTCCTAGTTTGACATGCCAGAAGTCTTATTCCATTTTAGCTTTAGTGAAGCCAGTCATTCCTCCACAGGTTCTTTCTATTTCTCTTGGGTTTTTTTCCTCCTGCATATTTTTCTCAGCCATGGACCATTTTTCTTCTCTTGGAAACCTTCCAGAGAAATGGTGCTGTACTTCATGGAAATCTTGATCTTAGTTTGTACTTGAGGGTTTAATTCATTTTTTTTTAACAAATGCAAGTTCCAGATTCAGGTGAAGGACTCATAGAACCATCTGTAAGAAAGGGCCGCTTTAATAAAATATTTAGAAGAGTCCTAATAATTTTTTTTTCTTTCTGAAACGTTCACCAAAATCAGCACTTTACTGCAAAAGTTATGTCTCCATCAGAAGATCCTAATTTGCTGAAATTATTAGTAGAATAATTCCTGACAAACAACAGAGGTATTATCACACCTTCATGTATGAATGTAAGAAGAGAAAAAGTAAAGTCAGAGAGAACAAGTTTGATAACCTTTATGTGTAAAAAAGAGTGATTATAGTAGTTGAACAACTATAGTCACAAGGTTATCAAAGTTTGCCTGCTCATAAGTAGTCTTAAATATTAGTCTTAGTAGTGGAGGTGTGGGACTACTGACGCAAGAAAAAATAAGTATTTGATGTAGAACTGGAAATTATATCACAAACAAAATGTTTCCAAATTTAAGAATATGACTTATGTTGCTATTTTTTGACTAAAATTTTTCCCCCTTATTATTATATCTACTCTAGAAGGGTCCAATTTTCAATTCCAAACCTAGATTTTCAAGAATTATTATTGTTTTAAAAGAAATTGAGGCCAAATTAATTACCATGGACTTAAGAAATTGTCATAAACTCCTCGAGGGTTTGATTTTTCATGTAAGTACACTTTCATAAAGTGTACTTTAACAAACCCTTCACAAAGATTTCCAAGAACCTTGTGGACAGACTACAAAATGTAAGGACTCCACATGGAAATAAAGCTTTCTGAGTCCTTGAACACCATTTGTTTTTAATATCTGACTATTTAACATAACCTGACTAACCATGCTGCTGTTTTGACACTGTCAAAAAGTAGAAACCCACAAACCCACAGATCTCAGAAGTTCGTAATAGAGGCTTCCAAAATACAAGAACAGGATGGTACCAGAGTCGCCAGTTGTATTAAAAAAACCCACAAAACCTGTCACTAATAGCTGCACCACAGGGTAGTTTTGGTTTTAGAGTATAAGTGGGAATCGAAAAGAACTACATAACAACCTCTTGATGGTCATTGTGATTGATAGCATCAGCAGAGGCATTTTTGGGGTGCACTTGGGAGGAAGGAGAGGGAAAGGAAGGAAATAAGAGGGAAGGGTGAAGAGAGGAAGGCAGAAAGGAAGACAGAGATGAGACTGAATTTGCGATGGTAGGGCTAATTTCTGAATTTTCACCATATTTCTGAGTCTCCTCTGAGGCTTTAAGAAAATCAGGTATAAGGCACCACTGCTGGTGGTAGTGTCAGAGTTTTGTCCTATGCATTGCTTTGCAGTCAGAATATGCAACAAAGAAAGAAGATTTTTGTCAGATTTCTGGCTTTGGTATTCACTGCACAAAGCATGCATGGAGGTATGGAAGTCAGAGGGGGTTCGTGGAAACAGAAAAAAATCAGAATTTGTGCTGGAACAAATGTTTTTAATAACAGCTTTCAAAATTCTTACAATGCTTTTTGTTAATAAATCTGTACAGATTGAAAAGTTAGTTACCTTACTAAAAAAACAGTGTAGTTGTTCCTGCCTCAGTTTTCAAACTGTAATTATTTAGATGCACACTGAGGCATCTAAAAAACAAGTCTTTCAGAAATGGAATTACTTACTTAAAAGAAAGTATTGTTAAGACAATCCTGAAAGCTTTAGGAAATCCTTCTTATACTCTAATTTTTAAGAAAGAAAAAAAAAAAGACAGAAAAAACTAAGTAAATTCAGGGTCCAAGCAATAGTTTAGTGTCAAAGGAGAGAGGAGAACTTTTGTCTCTAATGACTCACCATAGCCTTCCTCAGTAGCAATGCATCGATCAACACTGAATGTAAATGTATTATATCTGCTATTATTTAAAGTATTATAAATCTGATAACCAGACTGCTCTTAGTCTATTCCACTTACATCATGAAAACCATTCCTTCAGATCAACTTTAACATCTTTAAAACCTACTCATAATACGAAGTCCAAAATCTAATTTTTTTGATACTTTGCAATTGGATGGACTAAATCTACACATGATCAGTTACCACAGTTTCTACTAATGAGCAGTAACTTGGTAAAGTGTGGTAACTCACTCACTTCCAGCATATGCTTAAATACCAAGAAAATATTCAGAACTACCCTGATTCTTTTCTAGGTAAGTCTTCCAGACTGCCACCCATCTGCTGCTACCAAAAATACAAACTCAGTGATACATTTGATTAAATGGATTCTGCTGCCACCATTTCATTTGAAGTTTTGGTGAAAACAACAGATAACAACTTCATACTTCTGTAACGCTCCAGATGGTGATAATTCTTTTCTAAGCATCCCAGGACTGCAGGTAGAAGTATGTTGACAAAACATATCAGTGAAATTTTAACACCACTTGACGTCCAAAGTTAAAGTAAGTATTTTTATCTGCTTTCAGTATTTATTACTGTCATACACTCTTTGTTGGTTGGAAGGCATTTGGCATTATCTTATATCTAGAAAGAAGACTATCAGTACCACTTTTACACTATGATTGACCTATCAACACCAAAGGATGTTCAGTGAAATCTGAGTATTTTGTTCAAATATGAGCGACATGACCTGTAATTTCCTCTGCCATAAATAACTGGATAGGTCACAAATTCTTCTTAAGGCAGTAGTTACCAAATAGATCTTTGGACTTACATACTGTGCCATCACCTTGACCTATACTGGGCAATTGCCTGTAGCATACTGACCTGATGAGTTTTTCAAGATTTGATGGATCCTACGAATTACACAGCACAGATACATGTAAAAATTGATCCAATTCTACTGAAAACTCAATTTTGAGTTTTGTAATAGCATCTGGAAAAGAACTTGCCATAATATTACAACAGCAGCTTACTGGTACATTGTACCAGGTTCTGCAGATCTTTGATGAGGTTTTGACTAAACTCTACCTCTCCTTTCTGTTGAAACAGATCCACACTCTCAGTTTGAAGTCTATTTGAAGTGACCAGCAATGTGGTTTACATTTGAGTTACCCTAACAGGTTTTTGTAACAAAAGTAAAATAAGCAGCATGCAGTGGATGAAGGTCAGATATACTCAATGTTTCTAAAAATTGTCCTCTTGTAAATTAACAGTGTCTTAAGTTTCTTACCATTTACACTTAATTATAGTGAATCATTCATATTATATGAAGGTTAAAGAGTATATTGTTTTCAAATCTTTATTACTTTGGAACTCTTTACAAACAATCTGCTTTGATCTCTTAACTTCCAATCTGTTGCTGAAGCCTCTTCATGCCAGTAATTGAACACAGTTTTCCAACTCAGGGGCTCTTCTCACTGGCTTTTTTGTGGTAAATTCCTCTAAATGTGAGCATTGCTAACCCTCCCCTACATGCACAAATATTCCTAGGCATCTGTTCTGCAGATGACAGCCATTCTTCTTGAAAGCTAGAACATACGCAGACTTTGGAAATGTACAGTCTACACTGGAAATGTACCATATACAACTCTGCCAAAGCTGGCAGAACCAACAGCAACAGGTCCAACTTTTCCGGTGTCAAATCTACTATACATAACATCCATTTGTCCAGTATTTCCAAATATCTACAGCCTGAGCTGCCAGACTCCCTCAAATGCAACAGATCTTTGCCAGAAGTGCTAGGGTAATAGATCACTTCTCAAACTGGTTGTCTGAACTCCAAAAGCCACAGCTTACCACTCATGTTCCTGGAGCTGGCAGGTCTGAGTGCAGCACGTGTTTCAGTGTTGACAGTCCTTCCAAAAACATTTTACAGACAGTTGTTTTGTTCATGGTTGTGTTACCCAGATTTGTGTTTTTACAGAACTCACATGCTGTTCTGCTGGTACAGCAGATCCACATGTATGTGAACCCTAGACCTCTGTATGAGAGGAAAAAAGTTGTTTCAGCCAGAAACTGGTACTGACCATTGCTCAGCATAAACAAATCCCAATGAGACTGTGCTTATAAGAAAGAGTCATTAACAATGCAAGGCATTGACACTGGCAATTTTTCACTGACATTGATGAGTTCTTGAAGTTGAGTTTTTCATAAAATAATATGGTTTTCACTGCAACAGGTCAGTTGAATTTTTCTCACACTCTAACTGAATTTTCAAACTGAAAGATGAGAAATGTCTCTTAAATAACCAGGGTTTAGGTGCATCTGGCTGAAGAGCTGAGGGCTAGAAACTATATCTCCTCTCTATGTTTGGCAGACGAATTGTCAACCACGGATACTTCCCTTTAGCTTTTCTTAAAAGATACCATTTTAAAAGTTTTCTAGTTGGAGATGGAAAATTTTCAGCTTCCAAATTAATTGGGAAGATCTATTAAACCAGAAAAATTGCTTTTGAAGATGATCAAGCCTTTGAAATGGTTGGCTGCATGGCCTTGTACAAGTTATTTAATATCTCTCCTACTGGGAAAGTAGAGATAACACAATTGCCTAGCCTATGCTGCTACCGTGGATCAGCTGAAGACTCAGGTGTGCTTAGCAAACTTGGAATGTTCTAGCATTCCTTGAGATCTGCAACAAGTTTCATAACACTATGAGAGGAGTGATGTGTGATCATGGACTTGCAGTCTCCAGGTGACAGATCATTTGATTAAAGGAATAAAATGAGGTTTAAAATATAATTTTGCATGCATCAGGATGTGGTATGATTTTTACAGGCAAAATTGGAAGAAAGTCTTGAAAGAAAGTTGTCTAATGCTATCAACTCTGCTACACTTTTTCCCAAGACGCTTTTTAAAGCAGTTTTAATCAGCCTAAGGAGTGTGCAGTATTTGTAAGCTTTTGCAGTCATTTTCATATAAAATTCAGCTGAATTAGGTATTAATGGGTCAAGACTTAAATAGGATAGTGAGGATATGTCTTTGTTGTTTTAAATATCATATCACATTTTACTTCATGCATATTACACATACAGAAAATAAATTGATTACTCTTTACCCTAATTATCCAAGATGTTTGGCAGTTGAAGGAGAAACTGAGAGGTAATATTTCTTTAACAAACTAATAGAGGCAGCTGTTGTTCTAAAAACATGATGAAGAGATATAAAATCATATTACTATAGACAATGGAGAGACCAGTTTTCATCTTTTACAAAATGGTGTTCCCTTGATAAAATGCTTGTCTAAATTTACAAGAAGCAACATTAAATTTTAGCTCCATTTTAGAAAAACTGGTTTTGCATCGCTCTAATTTTATGGATGTGACTAATCCAGGTAATTTAATTGGGTCTACTCATGTAGTTAGAATTATGTGTACTTAAGTGCTGGTGTGATTAGCTTCTTGATGACGCTGTGGTGAAATCATGTCCCATTCATCTTGTATCAGATGTATTTTGTAAATTATTTTGATGCTAAATATTGTATATTATGTCAAATCTGAAAAGGGAATTAATAGAAGATCATTGGCTTGTTGCCATCACTGCTTAGACAGTTGCAGAGCACCTTTTATGGCTGTTACAACATGAACTGTGGGAGGCTGATTTTCTTGTATAAAACTGACTCATTTTGCTAATAAGAGGGGTTTTATTTTAGAACTATCTCTGTGAAAGTATCCACTTACCTCTTGACACATATCTCATAATAAGATTCTTTTTTTAAGTGGAATATAGTATTTCCAATGACTGTTCCAAGCTATACACATGTATATAAAAATATTTTTTAAAGTACCTAAAATAATTTACCTACATTTTCCCCATTTTTTCTCTTATCCCTTAAATGTTTACTCCAAACCGTATTCTAACCCATATACCTAATATACCTTGACACATTTCATATTCCCTTGAGTCTTATAATCAGAATTATTGACATATTCTCCACCTCAGTGAAACTGATATGCTGATACTGAGCACACATCTGCAACTCATTCATGCCATGAGAACAATTCTAGGAATACAAAATTATTCTATAAACAGATAAAAAGAAATTGGCAGTGCAAAATCTATTAATACTCCTTCAGTTCTAAAACTGGAGTGACAGTGTGCTGTGCCCAGTAAAAAATGTGGTTTTTTCTCAAAAATAAAATACATGGGGAAAGGTGATGGATAACTATGCATTGCCCAGCTGTGACATTTTCTAATATTAACAGAACAAGTATTATACTAAACCATTAGAAAATATTATTCAAAATACAAGTCTATGCCACATGTCAACACTCTTTGAAGACAAGGAAAAGGTGCCGACTCCAGTAAAAACTGGTTTAGGACCTAAAATGTGTTTTACTATCAAAAAGACAGAATGTGTAAGAGCATTTTCCAATATTTGGCACTTGTATGCAGTTAACATGAAAAAAACCAAAAATGCTACTATATATTTGCTAAATCGATTTTACCTAAATTAGTCTCATAGTGAAGCAACTCATCCTTCTGCTAAAATTGTACATCCATATTATTGAAATACAGCTAAAGAAGTTTAAATTTCCTCTTGAAAAAGCAGTACGGTCAATGAATAGTGATTTCATTCCTTAAAACAACACATTAGAGGAAAGAAAATTTACCGTATACAAAATATCGGTTGACATGCATTCCATAAACAATAAAATCAGAGACTTTGTATAAATGAGAATGAAAGAAACTCCTCACAGATGTATGCAAACATCTGTGCATGCTGATAACTTGATTTTACCATAATTGTATGTACGCAATAACCTAATTTTAACATTGTATATGGAATGCTCATCAGGGCCTTTCTATAGTCATTTGACCATGGAACGGCAAATCCATTGTAAACCATGTTGCCATGGTAAAATACAAACAAAAAGCTAAGTAGAAGGTGAAATAATTTGGAGCTTCCATAGTCAAATATATTTTTTCCTTGAAAATACATAGAACAGAGAATACACAAAAGCTAATACATAAATTAATTCTATGGTAGTATTTCAACCAGTATGTAATTGCTACTTATAAGAAGAGGTACGGAATGAAATAGTGTTAACTAATTGATATCCATCTCTTTCACTACTTTCCCACCATGAGCCCCATAAGAGTTCATTATTTGCTTCCTAATTGTCAGACAGTGGGTGGCAAAGACTCTCCACCCTTTTCTCTCACTTTATTGCTGTTTACTGGGGCACTGACTAGGATTAGGAACATCTAGTTCAAGATGCTATCCTAACTCAGCCCCAGGTGAGGTTAGAATTGCACTCAGAACTAGGTCATAGGAGACAGGTGCCTTTTTCACATTATATACATGAAATTGTATCAGAGCACAGTGGGTCTGTTATTCCATTTAAAACACTAAGAGCCAGGTTCCCTGCTGTAATGAATAATGACTGAAGTTGAAAGATGAAAACGCATACAAATACATTAGGTTATCTACAAGTTTGGCAGTTAAGTTGCTTATTTCGAAGATAAGAGATGTACTTGTCAAGGTTTTTTTCCTGACTCATATAACAAGTATTTAACTTAGTCTTTTTCAGTAAAAAGCATGACTAATATTTGGACACCTTTCTGACAAAATATAGCGATGTAAATTGCAAAATATACAGTTTAGAATCTGACATTTGGTTTAGAACTTTAAATTGCCCCATCAGCAACAGAATGTATATAAAATAGTATCAACAATATCCTTTAGAAGTTCCTTTAAAATCTTACAACAGAGACATTATTTTAAAACTTTGCTTACAAGAACAGCATGATATGGAAGACTGTGTCTAGCCTGAGAATACGTTCCCAAAAGAATAAAAGAACATGCGCTTAAGTTTCAAACTTAAATAAATTCCCTTCTAGCATTACACTGGGGAAAGGCACTTCATGTGAAAGAGCAGTTCCACTTATCATTCTGAAACCCTGCTTACAAGGTTAGAACCTTTGTCATCGCTAAATGCTGAGGGGAAAGTTTTACCTTTAATGATACACTAGATTGGGTATCACAGCAGATGTTATCTCTTCCAGCATGCCCTATTAAAAGATTTCTAGTATTGCTATGGAAATCACTTATAACTATAAGATACTGTACATCATTAAATGCACCGAGTGGGCTGTAATGAAAGTTCTACTGAATGAAATGCTACTCTATCATTTTGATAAAGATCAGCATGGATCAATATCACTATCTTTTCAAACCATTTTTATACACATTTTAGTGACATTCAAAGCTACTTTTTGGAAATGGTATTTGTATTCTGTTAAACTTACCTGTAGCCTGTCCACCTAATAATGACCTACTTTTTTAATTTTTAATATTTCCCATTGGTTCACCAACTGGTGCTTTTTATTATGTGTCATAAGTACCACTTACATTTTCACCACAGGTTGTCAGTACTATTTATTGAGTAACCCAAGACAGCAGCTGCTAACCTTTTCATTAAAAAATCACAGGCTAACTAGACAGACATCAAATCAGAATAGCAATTATAAACCTTTATGCACCAATAATTCAAAAATTATAAGATCCCTTCCTTTAATACTTGTAATTTCAGGGTAGTTGCTGACATCTTAAGGATTTTTCTGTGACATTATATGTGGCAATGCATAATACTTCTTTTCTTCTTTATCTTTCTGGGTATTAACAAAGCATTAAGAAATAAACTGATCTGGCAACCTGAGAATCATAAGACAGTATCAAGGAGATAACAAAATATTTTCCTAATAATTCACCTTATTTCACAAATTTATGTCAGAATACCAGTTAGCTCATTAGAAAAGAAAAATGGGGGTTTTTGTTTCGATTTTTGTTTGTTTGTTGTTTTTTGTTTGTTTGGGTTTTTTTGGTTTTGTTCACAATTTTTCTCCTCACTACTAAGTACTTTAATTTTTCTCAATACTGTGCTGTTGCAAGGGTCCTTCTTTTCTTCCAATTGCACAGTTTATGATCAGCCTCCCTAGATGCTTCTATAACCTAGAGGATGCATCTTTCTCTAACTGATCATACACTTTCTTTTATGTTTTTGCCAATGTTTAAGGGGATTGGGCTAAGGCAAATTCTGAATACAGATTCTGCAATGTGTAAGTCGAAGGTCATCTTGAAAACTGCATATCAAGGTATCTAAAATAAAATTTGGACTGTACATAAAAGTTGTAGTTTGCTCAGAAAAGTCAGGCCTAAAAATCTACTTTTAACAGATGATGACCTGCCTTTAAAAGTTACATGTGTACTTCCTATTGATACATTTTGTTGAACTGAAACTGATCTCAAGACCCAGAAGAAAGGTAAGGGAACAAATACACAACCATGGATGATTTCAATGTTTTGCTCCAGGATACATGATCATTGTTTACTGCTACACAAAATCCAGTGCACTCACCTTGGAGCTTGGCTGCCCTCCTCACATATCAGAGCTCCAGGGTTCACACTTCAGTGTCTCCTATTTGCCTTATGACTGTGGGCCTCTGTCTTCACTATTCCTGGGTAACAGCTCCATTACTGCCTGTACATTTTTTCCACCTGGGTAAGTGCCAAAGACCTGCAACTGCATACGTGCCCCTCTTCTACAGCTCCCAAAAGAAATCTTGAGTGTGTCAGCCCAGAGCTGGATGACAGACAGATAGGAAGTTGGCTGCTTACTCTCACTAGCTAATTAAACACAGTGTATCCTCACGTGGGCTAAAAGCAAAAGGATTCTGTATTTGGTGTCAGCAAAGAGAACCTGCCCCTTCTGTGATACATGAAGGGGCTCTCAGCATGGAACAGTGAAAGAAAATATTAGTTGCCTGTAAAATTATAATAAAACACTTTCTTTGTGGCAAGTATTTGTGGATTTTAGAATAAAGCATGTAGTTCTAGGGTATCTGCATTGCAAAAATAAGAAGGAAGGGTATTTCTGTGAATGGAGGGTCAAAATTTCATTTGCTAGAGTCCTTGTGATTTTGTCAGAGGAACAACACTCACTTTACAGCTACAAAGAGTTCACCAAAAAATTGCATGTAGACTTCTACAGGGAACAAAAACATAACAAAAAGTTATTGAGTCTCCAGTGAGCTTTGAGTTGGGAAGAAAGATCTGTTCATATGAGGGAGTGTATAAGGTTTCAGAGGGAGTGTATAAGGTTTCAGAGAAGAGTTGAAGTTCTACCTAGCTGTCGTAGGTTAACCTGTTCTTTCCCATGCATGGCAGTAAAAGAAAGATGTTGAACAAGGGAAAGGGAGGGTGTTGAGCCTAGGGTGGTTGGCACACACAAAGGAACTAGATAGCAGATCCACGTTTCAGGCTGATAATCCTCAAAAGACCTGGGGGGGGGGAAGGTGATGAGGTTTTTTCCTGTCCTCGGAAACGCTGGACACTTCACTTTTGCCCTGACTAAGGGAGGGTGTGTGTGTGGAAAGGCTCCGAGTTTGCTTTGCTTTCAGCCGGGTCATCTGACTGCTTCTGACCCCAGTTCACCTCTGTTCTCCTGAGCCCTCTTCTGCCCCCAGCCTGGACTTGTTCAGATTCCATCGGAGAGGCTTGACGCTTCTGCGAAGGAACCTTTGGGGGGAGTCCTGGCCGGAGCCAGCTGCCGACAGCATGGGCTTGCAGGAAGAAACCCTTTTTCCCCTTCTCCCCTTCCCCTTCTTGGTGTGGGGGATGCAGATCTCCATTTCAGCTCCTCCCGTGCACCGGGGCAGAAAGTACTGAACTGTTTCCTTTTTGAAGGGGATTTTTGGGTACAGGGTTATTGTTTAGTCGTTTTTGTGTTCTTTTTGTTGTTCTGCCAATACACATATAACCTTTAATAAAGGGCTGTGTTATGGTTTGCTTCGGCTGAGCACCATATATCTACTGGGCCTGCGCCCAGCTCCCTCTGGAGGACAGAGGAGGGGAAAGAGGGAAAAGAGGGAAGGAAAAAGAAACTATCAGAGATCAAAACTGCTAAGAAAAATTATCTATATTTACACAGAAATGGAAAACGCTATAAGTAATATGTGTACAGAACTAAAAATAAAGGTACTTCCCCACAACTGACCCTCCTCCCCTGAACAGGTTGCCCAAAATGCTCTGTTCAGCTACCAAAAGAGAAGAGACCACTGACTTCCTTCCTGTTTCTTTTATATCAGAGTTGACATAGCAAGGTATGGAATATCTTATTGGTAGAATAAACATCAGATGATCTAACCCACTTCCATTTCCTTCTCAGGGAGTCTCACTAACCCATCACAGGCTGTTATTTTTTTTCTTTCCCCATACTTCCTCAGTTGGAGCCTCGGATTTACAATTGCTTGGAGGGAGAAGCTTGGTCTTCCTTATAACTCATCTTCCTTAGCAAAACACTTTAGTTTCATTAATCTGAGACACTAGCTTTTTTTTATTTTTCCTAACATCAGCACGTGTTTCCTTGCTTTTGGAATGAGGGTAGTAGCTTCACATGGTGGACTGAAATGTTCACAGAGTCCAAGCATCTTTCTTGTAAGTTTAAATCAGAATACCTCTGTCATCTGGCATTCACAAACATGTACCCTGGTGGTAAAAGCTAGTGAGTGGATTTCCCTGTGTGTTAATATAAGCAGATGGAAGTAAGCAGTGGGAATGAAGATTGGAAACATTGAAATAGAGTGTAGATAGATGGAATTCAGACCTAAGCATGATAGAGGTAGCAAGTTATCCCTGTTGCTGAAAGGTTTGAGTGACTTTCAGATAAAGTTTCTAAATTGCTTGTCTGTTTCAAGAGCACCTTTTCTTTGGAGTAATCTATCCTAAATTCTCTCTGTCTCTTCCATTGGGGACATAATTTCTAATCTGTACTCATTAGAGGGTCCAATGAGCCATATCTGCCCCCAGATTATCCCACAGTTCCCTACCCTTCAGGAATTTTGCATAAAGGATGGTTTAAGAAGGGTTTCTATGCACATGGATGTCCAATGGATACAGGAGAAAAACAGCTTTAGACAGCTCCCCTTACAAGCCCACTGGCCTTGGCTCTGCCATTGCCAGTGAGAGCTGTGATGGGATGGCTGTCTTCTCTACCACATCCCTCTTGAGGTTAATGCACCACTGGAGCAGACTTGGTTGTATAGGAAAATAAACTAAGAGAAGAAAGATTAATTGAACTGTTTTAATAATATTTGAAGAAGTGGTGAAATCTAGAATATGGAGAAATGTGTCAATATTTGCAAGCATTTTAATGCAAAGAACTGTGGTAAAGTGTATCTTCTTGTACTTTAGTTCATCTGTCATTCTTACTCTGTCCATGTACTGATGAACTGGGAACCTTATCCTTCTTCACTATCCTGAACTCTTTCAACTCATTCCAGTCCTGTCACAACTCACTTTTTTTTCACTCACACATTGCAGATTTCTAGAGCACTCTCTTTATGAGGAAGCTGCTGAGCACTTTTGGCAGACTTTTCCCCAGATTCTCTGAAAATCTCGGCCTCCTGGATTAGTTCCATCTTTTGAATGCTCATGTCTGGCCCTGGCCCAGACAGAGCACATTTGTCAGCTCAACCAGGACATTAATATTCACATTGTGTCCCATCCCTTACAGCCAGTATTTGAGCCTTGAGAATATTGGAAAGATGCCTCGAAGGATGTGAAAGGATATTATTTCCTTCCTTAAATAGAAAGAAAAAAAATAAATTATATCAGAGCCACCAGTACACTCAATGATTAATTTTTAAAAGCAGAAATCTCTAGGTTAGATTAAGAACCACAACACCAAATATTGCATGTGCAGTTGAGCACACTTAATAGCAATTTTAAGTTACCTGACTCCTAAATTATTTGAAATAGACATTTGTGCTGTTCTAAGCATACACAGACATGCATAGACTCATGAATAGTTGTCCTTCATTTCAGAATGACCTGCCATGTTTCTTCTGATGCCTGTCTCTGAATTGATTAAGTTTGATGAATGGATAAATACAACTTAAAATCTCCAGGATTTGTCTGTTTATAAGTTAGACTTATTTTTGGGGGGGGGGGGGAGGGGGGGGTTTGTGTTTTTTTTTAAGTAGAGAAGTCAAAATATTTTCTTCAGAATTATAATTCAATTTATATTTTAATTATTTCAAGAAGCTCTCACTGTTACATTTAATTACTTTTCTTGAGCCCCCTCTTTTCTGCTTGCCTAAAATGAGTGTTTTTTCCTACATGAATATGCTGTAGAAACAGTTGTATGATGCATGATTTGTTTGGGGATGAAGAAATTCACCCACAAAGTATAAAATGAAGCATTAACCTCTTTCAGCCAACATTATCTCTGCTGATCTCTCTATTTGTTCCACAAAATGAATTTCTTAAATATATATAACCTTTTATTTTCTGGAATATTTTAGAAATATTTTAATATCTTCATTTTTTCCCCTTAAATATAAGTACTCTGATAAAATTTGCAGTAAAATAATTGAAAACATTTTCATTAACTACATCAGAAATTGATCAACAGACTGCATTTACAACATGCCTCAATGAAATGCTGAGATACTGCTTAATACATTACAGTAGTCGTAAGCAAAATTTTTTTCATGTCCATCCACACAATTTTATTGTTCTGGAGAATGAGGCAAATTATTCCAAAAGCTAAAAGTAGATTTTCATTTTGCATTCAGATAACTGTAAAGGATTCAAGTTTGAATTTGTTTGTTAAATATTAATAATTAACATTATAAATAAATACAGTGTTAGGGAATGATTCAAGAAATAACTGAAACCTCATAGTCAAGCACACACAGGCATCGGAGTCCAACTGTGGTTTAGCTTGCCTGGCTGAGAAGTCAGAAGAACCACTTTCCCTTCTCAGGTCTCCCTCAGATTTCTAACAGGCTTCATCCCTGCTGAAACCAGGATTTATTCCATCCTGAAACTGTTTTTTCCTATGGTAACAAGGAACCATGCTCCACTGGGCAATGAAAAAAAGGTCTTCACCGTGCAAATGCTTTTGAGGTAGAGTTCTACATGCTCTTGACACCATACTTTTGTCCAAAATATTACACAAATTGGTGCAATAGGTTTCAGTCTTTTAGGACAAACATGGATTTTGCTAAAGAAGTAACTCCTTTTTTAGATGGCAATGTGCTTTTCAAAATAGGGGTACCCAATAATGGCTTCCAATAGAAATGAAAGGTTCTGTTAACGCTACTGGAAGTTACACTGGATCATGAATCATTATTAGTGCTTGCTAATTGTGGCCTTTCTTTAATTTAACAAGATAATAAAAATCAGTGACCTCTTAGAGTGTAACAAGAAAGAACAAAATTCATTTTATGCAAAAAATGGATTGTGCTACAATGCTACAGTCTTACAAGGGTTTCTTATTTATAGACTTTTCTCTAAAAGGGGATAGTCATCACCTTAATATCTTGCCATCTTACATGAATATGTAGATTTATCCTCAGAAGACCTCTAAAATATGGAACAAATTAATTCAGTGTTACAAGGTGACAAACTATAGCTGAGGAAGTCACATGGGAAGCCTGTGGAAGAAGCAGAAACTGACTTTGTGGAGTAATAAAATTCAGTGAAAAAAACCAAACTTCAATATGTTCCATATTATTTAGAATAGGGAAAAAAACACTCTGCTAAATACTCAACACCAAAAAAAACATAAATCACCAGATTTTTTTAACCAGAAAGAATATTTTATTATATGTTTCTTACACCAATCTTTCATACAGAAAGTTTTCAAGTTGGTATATTTTTTACCCACTCTGAAGGAAAACCAAAAACATCAACAAAGAAAAGCCAACCCAAAAAACAATCAAGCTTCCTTTAAAAATCAAAGCAGGAAGAACAGTCACAGCAGTTTTCAATCCTCAGCCTGCAAGTAATAGGTTTTCCCTTTCTCTCCTAGTTTTATTGGAGTTGATTCCATTTTCTTGTCAAATTGGATATCCACTTCTGAAAAAGCAGGCTTTGTTTGCTTTAGGGTCTATTCAAGGAGAGCAACATCCTACAAGAAGCCTTATGATATGGTCAAAACTGATGACCTACTACAATAATCTTGAGTGGAAAATGAAATATTATTCTTGTGAAGTCTCTTGGGACTTCCACTTTTGTTTGAGTGTAATAACTCTCTGAATGAGATGGATCCCCTGAGCATGAGCATATCTCCACTGAGTTCCAAAGGTCTGTGCCAGTTTATATAAAATACAAATTCAACCCCTTTGGTTTTTTTATATTACTGAAAAATGCCATGAATTTTCTAATAAATACCTTTCTTATTAACTGTTTATCTGCATATGGTTTTCTCTGTCACAAATGTATTTTTAACTAAAAAATTATCTCTTGAATGCTAGTGCTTTGTTTGTGATTACAAAGCACAAAGAATTTTAAGCCAGAAAGATTTAGAAGTTCTTCAGTAACCAACCTCTATTGCTGCAAAATTAAATCTGCACATATTCTATTTCATATTTCATCAGTGCAAACACTTCCGAATGCACTTCAAGAAGACCAGTATCTTCATGCATTGAGTTTTAACATAAATCAGAATACTACAGTGTTCTTAGATGTGAGGAAAGTAGCCAGAAGGGCTAGCAGGTAGAATTCAGGCTGGTAAAATAAGAGGAAATCATTAACCAGAGATAAACCTCAAAACGGTGCTTTTGGTCTATGGTATTTTTCAAAATATTTCTCACTTAGTTCTTTTAAAGACTTTCTACTTATGTCCTTAGAGGAATGTGAAAGTTCATCAAATGTAAGAGAAAGGACAACACTTACCAAATCCCTCTGAACCACTACCCTCTTGCTTCTCTCCAAAAGTAAACATTTTGCATACTGGAAAACAAAGGCACAGAGTTCTGCTTATTTAGGGTGTCAGGTTTGATTTCAGTGAAGCCAAATTAAACTATAGAAAGTTATATAGATGGCTAGCTTGAATTTCAAAAACAAACAAACAATCAATTGCTCTGATTCCATTATGAAAACATCCCTCTTGCTTCTAAACAGGTCCATTTTGATACAAATAATGCAACAAATGGCAAATGTGGATGACGTAGCAAGGATAAATTTCTGTCTTTACCATTATTCCTGCCAAATTCTGAGTGACATTAATCTCTAGTTACCTTTGCCTGGTAACTATCTAATGTCCTGGTTATTCCACTTGTTTGTGTTTGGCTGTAAAAATGGGACACTGAAGACTTTGCCCTATGGACTAGCAAGCACATACATGCAAAACAAGGGAGGCAATTACAGTTGTGCTATAGTTGCATTTCCAATGAATTCCTAGAACATTTGTGACTGATTCTGTGAGAGGCAACCAAAGGCCTTTGGAAACAAAAAATTATAGACCAGTTTAACAATCCATTTAGCAGTAGAGTGAGTAGTTTAATTGCATGTGAATTCTCCAATTCAAATGTAAATTAATATATAGAGAGTATATTTTAGAGACACAGATGCAAGTGATTTACTTGTTCCTTTCTGTTTGTATCATAGTTAAATATAACACAAGTTTAACAAAATAAAGGATGTCCCTGGCTAAGAAACTAAATGTTGATGGATCCAAAATTCCTGCAAATGAATGTATCTAGTAAAAATAAAATCCAAACGCATGAAAAAAAAAATAAAGCAACTGAAACCTACCAATAATTTGCCTCAGAAATATCAGAAACATCATAAAATAAGCTTGGAATCATTGGTTTCCCATCTGCCAGGCAGAAGCACAGTGCAGATCTGGAAGCTGTATGAGTTGTTGATAGAACTTGACACGATCTCAAAGTTTCAGAGCTATGTCTGATAAAATAAAGCGAAGAGAATTACAGAGCAGTTTTAATAGTGATCTTTCACTAGCAATGAAACTAAAAAACTAAGTGTCTGCAGCTACTTCAATTTCCTTAGAGCTCATGGATACACTGTATTAAAACTGGCTCCTATAAATAATTTTTCCTTATTTTTTTTTAAATTTCTTTGCTCTGAAAATGTTTGAAGATATTAAGACATACATCGACTTATGTAGCAAAATAATTTGTAAGGAAACATCAAAAAATAGAGGCTATTTTAGCACAGTTAGTATTGAAACATATTGAGTGGGGTTTTTTTTAACTTTTGGTCAGAATACTTAAGTGGAAATTTGAGTAAGTTGGATATTGAACATTTTAATAAAAGGCAAAAAGGATGGTAAAGCTGATTAACTTTCTAAAATGTGACTGAATGTGGAGAACCATTGAAAATAAAATTATTTATTTTACTTGCCCTGTAAAGTAATTATCACAAATATCACAAATATGTGTCATATTTACTAGCACAGTAAAGAAGATGATTTTTAAATAGTTCTTTTTTTCCATGCTCTTCTTGCATTTATTTTGAATGACAAATTCAGTAACATGTTTTGTCTGTATCCCGTTTTCCTAATCAACTAGTGATGCCCAGGTACATCTTGATTCTCGTTCCATCATTTAAATCTTGAAACGTGCCACCACACATTTACATAGGTAGAAATCTGCCAGTTCATGGCTGTGTCCATAGTAATTCCAAAAGTGCGTGTACTCCTGAGCCCTGTTGGTCTGAGTTTAATGAAATTAAATTTATTTGGCCACACAAGTTCTCCCCACCTGCCTCACTCTCTTTTCTGTATCTGTGCTGCATGAGTACCCATCTTTGATTTCAGTGCTAACAGAAATCAGCTTGAAGTATATTAAGTTTCAGATAGATTTATAGGAGGCACGTTACAGCAAGTATGATAATCAACTGCCTAAGCTACAGCAAAATCCCAGTTTCTTCTTGACCTGGGTAAAACCAACTGAAATGTAGTTACAAACAATACTTTTGAGGTTTAGCATCAGCTCTGATTCAGAACAGACTCTAGATGGTGATTTACCATCTGTTTCAGAGTCACCTCTTCTCTGGGTTTACCTGAAATTCATTTTGGTGGTGAACAGCCTGGGAGCAGGCTGCTGCTTTGGACAGGCACAAAGAAGTAATGCTCTTCCATTCCAGAAAGAGTATCCAGCAATTTTGAACTTTGGTGAAGAATTTCTATACCTGTTTATATATTTTTTTCTGAGCTGCAGGAAGAAATGAAAGCAACATCCCCCAAAAGATTTTGCTGCTGACTTTGCAACAGTTTATGAATCTCTCCTCTCAGATCCTTTCTCACAAAACCTTTGTAGTTCTGCGTTTCTTACATTGGCCATGGGGCATGGATGAGAAGGATCAAAGTAATTTCACCAGCTGTTTCATAATACAAACAGACACAAGCTCATAGAAGGTAGCCTCTCATAGTAAAATCCATATTGATAAAAGCAACAGAACGTGAGCTCCAGTCCTTATTATTCAATGGTTGGGTGCATAAGGAGCATGTATTTGCTCTATAATAAACGTGTTACTCTTGTAAATATATCTTATATGAAAAAAAGCTGCTTAAAAACACAAAGAAGAAAACATGTCAGAAAAGGACTGAGATCAACCTTATTTTTATTACTTCAGTGAAAATCAAAGAGCATATGACCTATCATTGAGCTCATTATACTCTCAAGTCACATATTAAGGCACAGACACGGAGATGATAAATTTTTTCGCCTCAGATGAGCAACTATATCCTCCCAACAATAAAGAGCCAAATTTTGGACAACAGCCCAATCTTCTGTTGAATAAGTGAAACAAAGTCTGCTCACTCAAAGTTTTAAAAACAGGATCCTCTCTTGTAGCAAATAGAGAAACTAACCAAGGATGATGTTTAAGCTGGGACAACCTTCTCAGGATTAGCATTTATTGAGGTTTTCATTATTTTAGCAGAAAAGAGTAAGTACAAATAGTCACTGTAAAAGAACATCGCACAAAATCTTTCTTAATGAGACGTGTTCTTGTTGTTTCTGTTCTGTAAAGTGTTTTTAATCTTCAAAGTTGACTATCTGGCATATTTCATAATAGCAATTTATTTAAATTGGCCACACAAGTACATACAATGCACTGTTATTTGCAGAACTGTCTGCTTTTGCAAATTGCTGCTATTGCATTTAGGATTGATTTATAGACATAGGGAGACTGCCAAAACAGATTTTGTACTACTCTGCTGATTTCAGAGCTACTCAAGTTTAACTGGAACATTCATAAACAGAAACAAATTATGTAGATAGAAAATTTTTCTTCTTTTAGACAAGAAAAAGCTTACAAACTCAAAATTTTTTTTGTATTTGAAAAGGTATTTGTGAGGGAATAAAATTTTATGCTGAACAAAAAAATTACAGAACAAGAAAATTGGGAATATGACACAAGTAACAAAAGCCAACAAATAATCTTAAGTGCAAAAGACTGTATCATTTACTTCACAATATGCAAGTTGAATAGTCTTGCATGTTACTAATGGAGCAAATGATGTATGTGAAAAGAGCTCACTTTCAGGACAGGTGTGAAACACATTTCAAGATAAGAAAATAAGCCTTAGAGAGCTATTGCTTGTTTCTATTATTTGTCACCAGACTTCTCACTGTGAAAATTCCCATTCATACTTTAAAAAGGAAAATATTCTGAATGCAGGTAGTGCAATTTGATTTCTTTTTTTCAAGACTTAAATTCAATTTGCTTTTGTATCCTCCTCTTCAAGAGTAGGTTGGCAAGCCAGTTTTTGTCCAAATGCATTCAAATCTCTCTGCTGTTTTATCCCTCTGGTGAGCTTGTGTGAGTATGTCAGAAAGTGGCTGTGAATTTCCCAATAAACAGAGTTTGGGAATAGTCAGGAAACAATTCAGTTAGATCATTTTCTACCCACAATAGCAAAGGCACAGTGAGTATAGACTGAGCTCAGGCCGGGTGAAGAGTACAACTAACAGAATCTGGTTGCTACTAACAGGATCTACTGGAGCCCCACTAGTGTCACCGAGTTTTGAAATTACTTCAGTAAAGGTAATTCTAATACATCAGTAAAAGAGACTAGTTTGCAACCTGTATCTCTTGAAACTGTTAATGTTGCTTTAAAGCTGTTACAAATTATGCAAGTTGAACTGTGTTTCACCCGTATGATAGCACAGCAATAACACCCTCCTTATCTGCTGCACGATGGTTTGTTTAACATGCAGTTAGGCAGAACCAGCTTTTGAAGCCCATAATGTCAACAGAGGCACACTCCTCTCTAACAAGGAAGTGAATGAATAAATGGAAAATTCAATTTCTCTTGTTACTAAAATACCAATTAACTGTTATTGCTCGTTTTGTTTTTAAAGACTTACAGGTGGGGAGGGGGAAATAAAAAGTTTTAAATATCTTCCACAGGGCTGAGAGTTTACCAGTGAACTTTCTTAGAGATAGCTGCTTAGTCACTGTCACATGGAACCATCAGGGCTGGTAGAGACAAACACAATTTCAAGCACTTTCCACCCAGGACTGGTGGCAACAGACGTGAGATTCTGCATGGCTCCCATTGCTTCAAAACACTGCACATCACATCAGAGTGGTCTTCAGGAAAGAAAACACTTTTGCTTTCAAAAAAACCTACTGGAGTGGCAGTAGTTTTCCAGGCAAAAATGAGTGACTTGGTAGAATGCAAAAGAAGCAGACAAGACATCTCATGGAAGTATATAAATAAATGCATTTGGCTCTTTTGTGGTCAATTGTTCTCCATATTGAATGTCTGGAAAACTATATTCATGACATCAGGTAGCATCTAAAAAAAAAAAAAAAAAAAATGAAAATTAGCAGGTATTGAATGTATTTTCAGAATAAAAAGAAAGATAAACAACTTTTAGTAGATGCTTTGGAATTACCCATACATATATAAAAATTGAAAGTTGGCTTGGAGGGATTTTTAGATTTTCTCTGATTTTTATACATAATTATAAGACAATAAAAATTACAGGTGTTGTTTTACAAGGTACTACAAAGACCTTCTTTTGCTACCCAGTTTTCAGCAAAACACAAATAACTGTATAAAGCACTGAACTGACTTTTCAGAATATTTTCTCATCTCTCTTCCACAGTAGAAATGAAAAGTTGGCAGAACTCTTCAACTGTGATAAAACTGAATGACCCCCACACCAGTAAAAGGGATCCTTTGGTCAGTAAGGGTTATCCTAGTATTTTCTGAATCTGTATGCAAAAGTAGGTCCTTGAATTCTTGCTTAGAAAGGGGAAACTTAGGAGAAATATTTTTGTCTCCTGTTTCTGCTTTATTGTTGACCCAAGTTAGACCATTGAAAAAGGCTGAATACTAAAGAAAGAGTTCTCCCTCATTTTGCATACAGAATATAAAGGGAAGAATAGATTTTGAGTATCTTGAAAGTAAAGAGGTTTGAAAAGATAGGGAAAATTCCAACAGTCTACATAACTGCGTCTGTAAACTGTGGTTTTGCCTTCAGCAGACTTCTGCAACAGCAAGCATGATTCTTTATACATTTAGAGTCATACATTCACCAAAAATTTTAAAAAAATACATATAAAAAGCTTGAAATTTTTAATTTCATTTTTCCCCACAATATATTAACAACCACTCAGCAGCATCAAATAGAAAAATTACATAGAAGCATTACCATCATGGTACATTTGATAAGCGAGTTATTACAACAGAAAAGATGAGCTTTTTCTTTCCCAGCTACATCTTGCCCCAAATCCTTGCCTTAAACATGACTACAGCCTAAGGAGGTCCCTAAACTTACCTGTTTTGGACCAGCGATACTTGAATGCTGGAACAGCAGGAAGACACTTTCATTATACAGAGTCACTACAGTTCTTTATATTTTCATCTAGTCCAAACCAAATAACTGCTATACATCCCTTCACATTTTATATACCACTTTATTATAAAGAATCAAAATGGACCCTCAATGTCTTTAGAAAGTCTGTAGATTAATACTAATTGTAGTGGGGTTTAAATCATCTTTATGAATAAGGACATTATCTGATATGTGTAGAGTTAAATGGAGTTCATATTCAGTAAGTAAAAGAACAGTCAGGTACTTAAGGTCTTAACTGATGAGCAAATCTACTTTAAAAAATGCAACTTTCAAAGCTCATGAGTTTATGAGATTTTAATTAAAGCGATCTGCTCTTAATTTAACATGTACCCTAGATACCCAGGTAATGAATTCAGCAGATTTGAGGATGTGGGGTGTATTTTTTAATTTTTCACTATTATTCTAAGGCTGTTTGCATTGTAGTACTAAATCTGCTTCTCATGGACAGTGTTTTTAAGAGAAACAGAGTTAGATTTATAGAGTTGCTCAAGGCATGGGTTCAATTTTCCCTCTTCTGCTGTGCCTGTAATAAAATTCTGGACTAGAAACATTTTTAGAGCACTATGCTTGGTTGAAGCTTGATTATTTGAAATTTCTTTTAAAAATTAAGAAACAAGGGAAGGGTGGCCTTTTCATGAAAAAATAGGATTGATGTTTTAGATGTTTCAAAAATCCTTTTTGTATGTTGAGCAAAATAAGTAGAACTCAAAATTTTCAACTTGACTAGAGTTTAAAGAATGTTGGCTATATAAGTATTGCAATGGGAATTTCTGGGTGCCTACCTTAATCAGAGTCCATCTCAACAGAAGAGTGTAACTTTAATTTAAAAAAAAAAGGTAGTACCTTCTCTTTAAGCTGTGTTCCCACTCTCATGTTTATTATTTCAACTTTTCCCCATGTTAAAGATTTGTCATGTGTAAAAATGTGTAAACATGCCCTTGAGGATATCATATATGGCAAGCATTTCCTATGAACATAGGGATAATGACTGAGAGGATATGTGCAAAAACACTCCAGCAAAAGAGAGGTTGTGATAAAATGCCTATCACAATTCAAAGTGCCTTAAAGTATGTTCTTATTTTACTTGAGATTATATATCCAGATGATAATGGTTTTCTACTTTGCCTAGTGTATCATTTGACCCCTTTTGTATATTCTTCTGCAGTCTAAGCATTTCACCCTCAGACTGTTTCTCTTTGAATTCTGTTTAAATTTTCCCTTTACCCTCAACCAGTTACTCCTTAAGTGAAAATCACGATGTAAGTTCCCAAAAAGTTAATAATTTCCTCCTAAAATCCAGAGTCTACTCACTGGAAAAATGACACACTCTTTTGGAATTCAAGACTCCTGATCACATCTTTGGTCCGTGAGGTTCTACAGTTTCAGTATAGTAACGACCAAGATGTTGCAGAAGACAGGAAAGAAGGAAAATAGCATGTATTTGTTTTCTCTTTTGGTTTTTGATAGAGTTGATTTTCATAGCAATGTCACTCCCTCTAGATGTAGATATTTGTGGTAGATTGAAATTCTTAGAAAAACAACCTGTCATGCCATTCTTTTTGATGCTCTTTTTCTCAGAAATGTAGATAAAATGAGTTTCATAAAGAGTATACTAATTATTTTTTTCTCCATGGCAAAATCCCAGGAACTAATGACCATACTCAGAGCTGTGACAATATGTCACATCTGGAACACCAATGTTAAAGGAAAGAATAAGTATGGGCAAAGGTATTTGCCTTAATCAAAACTATTTGCCTTAATCACTCCCCACGGGTTTATGCTAAGTAGTCTCCTATGTCACTCTAGGGGACAATGGGATCAAAAACCAACATAGATTTGGATCCAATGAACAACTATGCAAAAGACATAGCACCTCAGACACCTTAGATGTCCCTTCAAACTCCCTACCAATACATTATTTCAGAGACCTTTCTAATCTTACTCTCTGTATCTTTCTGAACACATTCTTCTTTATTAAAATCTGTAAGAAATTATCATAATTCACTTTCACAATATGCAGTAATCTTGGTTGAGAGATTTGTGGCATATGAATGTTTTTCAATTTCTTCTAGGTTTAGAGCCAGAGGGAAGGGGAAAAGGTTTCTAATTTAATATTGCTGAGTGGCCCTCAGCAATACCAGCAAAGGAAAAAAACTCATCAGTAGCAATAGGAAATTACATTTTAAAAGTCTTTCTTTTTTTCAAGTAGACAACTGAGCCTCAAGTAGTGATCCTTAATACCTACTGTCTAGGTAGCAATTCTCTGTTACTCACATAGGCATTTTCAGAAGGTAGCAACCTGGCATTAAAACTCCTGTGCAAATATCCCAGGAGCAACCAAATTTCTCTCACTTGTTCAGCTCACCAGCTCCACTGTATATACAGGTACATTAGCTATGAAGAGATTAATCTTTGATTACCTAAAAAGATTGATCTATTCTTGGTCATACAGAAACAATGGACTTGGTTTGTAGAGAGACTGAATCCGTAACTGTACGAATATATACTTTCCTGGTTGATTCAGGATGTATTACTCAGCAGCTGCTTCTTGTATTAGAAATTTGAAATTTTTCAATATTTAACATCTCTTGAAAATCTCTAAGTGAGAAAAAAAATGAAGTATGGGGAATGTCACACAATTCACTATAATTGGTACCTTTATCCTTGTGACTAACAGGTATCTTTCATAAGAGCTATAACTATTTTTTACTGTATCATTAAAGTTTCAAACAAAAGAAGTTCAGAGAATACTAACATTAGAAAGAGGTATAGGAAAATACCTGGGTTTTAATTCATTTTATGTCCCATCAGTTCTCCAATTTACACGCCCACAGTTGGAGTGTGGTCCAGAAATGTTTCAATGAATTTGTAGTGCTGGTGATTTTCTGTGACACACAATGAGTTCTTTAATCCTATCTCTAAATTAACCTTGTTTGAATGGTGTGATTAATCAATTGACACCATTATCCTTAAGACAAATACTTCAGGCAAACTTCCACTAACATTTCTCTTTTCATTAATACCCAATTCAGAATAATTGTTTTCACATCTTCTCATTATTAGTCAGGCTTTATCTCCATTCATATCTGACAAGAGGACAGGAGGACCAGAAGTAGGACAAGTATTGACATATCCTCCAAGAATACAACAGATTAATTATCTTTTTTTTTTTTAATATAACTGCACTGTTTTTCTTCTTCATTTGTAACACTATAATGGGAGGCCACTGAACTTACCAAAATAGTCTTAAATCTTCTTATTATAAGTTTGCATGAGTTTAAAATTCATAAGTATACGAGTTTAGGTTACTGTCTATCTATACAATAATTTTGTTCCTCATGTTCAGTTTCAGCTGCTATTATAAAAGCCAATCTGTACAGACTGTCAGGGCTCCTCCAGTACATTTAAATACCAATTAGAGATTATCACATCTTCTGTAAATTTTTTTATGTGTACAACTTCTTTAGAGTCATCAGCATTAGTAAATACACTGACCACTGCCTTCTCTAACTGCCAGACTGCTGCTTGACAATACAGTCATTTTCTATGGCATCTGGTTGTGTATCTAAATGAAAATAAAGCAGAAAACCTACATTAACATTATTTTTTTTTCTGCATAGTTGTTTTTATTTTGTTTTGTTCCCCGTACTCCAGTTCAGACAATGCTACTGACCTGAAAGATTCAA
The DNA here is from genome assembly GCF_003945725.1 of Corapipo altera. Lineage (NCBI taxonomy): Eukaryota > Metazoa > Chordata > Aves > Passeriformes > Pipridae > Corapipo > Corapipo altera. The sequence goes on from NW_020884931.1 coordinate 846,906, forward strand.
AAGAGACGGGTAGAGTGGGATTAGAAGAAATATGCTAAAATATGGAATTCAACATCATAAATTAGTGTATGTTATCCTGGATATAAAAGATTGAGGGTGATGAGTGACTACTACTAATCCATCTTTAAAAGCGTATCAGAATGGTAAAATACAAAGGTCACAGGGAGATATCTACACATGGTAGAGAGACAAGAAAAATGGAGACATCATTAACTTTTATTGTAAATACGTAATAAATAATAGTGCTAGTTCAATCACTGTATACTTGCAAATACTGCTGTTTGTTTTATATGCTTATATTCCTTAAAATTTCAATGTAATGCAATATGTATCTAATAGCAAATACCCACACATTAACTTGTTAATCAGAAATCTATTTATACCTTCAAAAAGCACTCTGAGACATCACCTCTGACAGCAACTGTAAATCATTTTATGCTAATATTGGTTTACACAGTTGTGCTGTATTTAACTCAACATATAATAACTTTCCAAACATTTACACAGTATTTTTGATTCAAACCATTCATAACATAGCAGACATGGGTACCTGGGACCTATGCACAGAAAGGTTCAAGATGCAGAAATAAATTTTTAAAGGTGTTCCAGATTTTCAAGATGAAATTACCTGGCTTGACCTAAATAAAAGTGATATCAATCATAAAAAATCTCCTATCTCCATGAATAATATCATCAAGTACAATTTTGTTTCCTGTTCCTTAGCTAGAGTATATATTTTATGACAAGATATCATATTTTTCAGTTTTGTCTCTGAGGTTTCTTGGGTCATAATGCTATCTGGAATAAAATCACAGAATCATAGAATGGTTTAGTTTGAAAAGGGCATCAAAGATCATGTAATTCCAACTTCCCTGCCATGGGTAGAAACATCTTCCACTAGAGCAGATTTCTCAAAGACCCATCTAACCTGACCTTGAACACTTCCACAATCCACTTCTCTAGGCAACGTGTTCCAGTATCTCACCACCTTCACAGTAAGGAATTTCCTCCTAGTATCGAATATAAATCTGCCCTCTTTTAGTTTAAAGCCATTCCCCCTTTTTCTATCACTGCATGAACTTGCAAGTAGTCCCTCTCCAGCTTTCTTTTATGCTCCCTTTAGGCACTGGAAGGTGCTCTAACATCCCCTCCCAGCCTTCTCTTCTCCAGGTTAAACGAACCCCGCTCTCTCAGCCTGTCTTCTTAGGAGACAAGCTCCAACCCTTGTGGCCTCCTGTGGACTCACTCTAACAGGTCCAAGTCGTTCTTTTGTTTGGGGGCCCAGCACCAGACACAATACTCCAGGTGGGGTCTCACCAGAGAGGAGTAGAGGTAGAGAATCCTCTCCCTAGACCAGCTGCCCACACTGCTTTTGATGCAGCCCAGGGTACAGATGGCTTTCTGGGCTGTGAGCACACACTGCTGGGTCATGTTGAGCTTCTTGTCCACCAACAGCCCCACCAAGTGAGAGTTTTTCTCCTCAGGGCTCCCCTCAATCCATTCTCTGCCCAGACTATATTTTTGTTTGACAGCTCACTTGACTCCGATGCAACCACGCTAACTAATGAACCCTGACAGATTAATGATTTCTTTTTAAATGTGTTTTGTCAGATGTCTTTTATTTCTTTTTTTACTAACTTTTAAGGAAAAATTAGTAGGCATAATCATCCTTTCAATAAGCAGTGCAGGCTTGATCTTCTCATCTTATTTTCATACAACCACTATGCAATATTTAGGCTCACTCTATTTCTCACCCATTCCTGATGAAGTATAGCAATCTTCAGTTCCCAAAGACTTTCTGAATTCCCAATGTACAAAAACCCCCAAACCAAACAAAAACCCACCCCACTATTTCAGCTTTTCTAGAAACAAGTGCTGTTAATTTACTTGATTGATACTTCAAGGATTATGATATATCCAAGTATAAATTGCTTTCGTTTTCTTTTGGAACCTCTAATGAATATTCTCTGTGGTCTAATGCATATAGCAAACCTGAGGTAAAGCACACTGGAAGGGTTTGATGAAACTTTATAGGAAACATTACATGACACATGAATATGAAACGAATGAGAAGGAAGTAATATTTCTATACCTCAGATGATTATGCAGCTTACCAGATTTCAAAACTCAGAACCTTCTCTTACTGATAAGGTCTTTTTAACTCTTTTATTTCTTTTTAATTTATTTATTTATTTATTTATTTCCGAACTAGACATTACATACAGCAAAAATTAGGTATTTGTAAGTTAACTTACTTTTAGTTGGGAGCTGGATCTTTTGATTATTTGTCCACCTTTCGTAGCATTTGGATATGTTGACCATTTGCAATGTAAATCTTACTCAGAAGATCTCAATCTATGGGAAGTTACCTAAACGAGATGTAAAAAAATGAACCTTTTAGTAGGTGAAGTTAGCTGTGCTAAGGAGGAGTTCTGTAACTAGCACCAACAGTCTGATTTTGGCTGTGAAGCCTACTCCACATTTCAATAAATCCGCTATACAACTCTTCTTGTTAACTCATCCTGAAAAGTTCCTTCACATGAAGAGCTGCATTGATTTACAGCACTTTGAAAAGGACCAGAGGTGGTAGCAGATTCTAGCAACAGGGACAGCATTCTTGTAACAACTAATTGACAAGTCAATATACTATCTGAAAGTATTAATTAGTGAGGGATCTTTTTTTAATTGCCCATAAAACAATGAAAATAAGACAGCAAAGACTTGTTGAGTTAATTCCTACATCCATAACTTCCACTTTGTTACCTGAAATAGTTTTGTTTTATCTACATAAACTCATTGGTATTTTGCTTTCTATAATTAGCAGTCATAAACTAGAATTATTTGTTAAAACTTCAGTGAATCAAAAAAAAATCAAACTAGAAGACTGAGAAATAACAAAAAGAATTCATTTATTTTCTATAGGAGAAACTAAATATTATTTCTCCTCAATGTATCATTGAAGTTAAATCTCTTCATGTGAAGATTGAATACAAAACAACAGCAGAAAAGAAGAAAAAGTGTTCCTGGTACATCTGTGTTGTATTTTCAGAGGTAAATGTGATTTCAAATTCATTGGAGAGAGAAGTCCTGTGGGAAGGACGTAAGTTCATTCACAATTGGAGAAAGGAAAAAAAGAGTCAATATTTTTACCCAGGTTGTTTAGAAGTGGAACTCAGGTGCACTGAATGTATATATATATGTGCATATATATATATATGTTCTTTTTTGTGTGTAAAATCTACCAACTGCACTGACATAAGTAAGATGTAGCAAAACAAATTATAATGTCACTTTTATTGAAGTGATATAAGACAGGGAAATCCTGCCATTTCCATGCTATTCACCTACAGATTTTTGGTCACCTGCATGGCTACTGATTTTCATTGTAGAAATATGAATTTTGCAAGCAAGAGCATTCACCACACTATGGTTGTGTAATGCAGGCATGAATAACATGCTACTTGTCTCAGTTTAATGAGACTGAAGTGTTTTTTTAAGGAGGGTGAGTATGAGGAAGATCAAACTCCTCCCTCTAAGCAATTGTAAATCCGAAATTAAGAGGCTCCAATTGAGGAAGTACGGAGAAAGAAAAAATAACAGCCCTTTATTAAAGGATATATGTGTATTGGCAGAACAACAAAAGAACACAAAAACAAACAAACAATAATCCTGTATCAAAAAATCCCCTTCAAAAAGGAAACAGTTCAGCACTTTCCACCTTTTGATGCAATTCTAATCACGATCAGGAGGGGCTGCTGCTGGATCACTGGAGGAGCAGAACCTGCAGTTGCTCGGTGTTGGTCAGCAGGTCTGTTGGGCTCTGGCAGTCACCACATGGGGCCCTGGTATGTGGGAGGAGCCAAAATGGAGGTCTTCCCCCCCTACATCGAGAAGGGGAAGAGGAACAGGGGATAAAGGGGCTTCTCCCACGAAACTCACGCTGTCTGCGGCTGGCTGTGGCTGGGAATTCCCCCCTTTCATCAATGGACACATGCCACTGCCAACGTGGGAACGGAGGAGGGAGAGGGTGACCTCCTCCTGAAAAAGTTCCTCTGCAGGTGGGTCAAACCTCTCCGATGAAGTCTGAACAGGTCCAGTCTGGGGGCAGAACAAGGCGCAGGAAGACAAAGGCACACTGGAGCCAGAAAACAGCCAGATGACCAGGCTGAAAACATAACAACCTCGGAGCCTTTCCACCCACATCCCTCCCTCTGCGTCAGGGCAGAAGAGAAGTGCCTGCCATCTCCCAAGGAGTGGGACAAAAACCACTCACCCCCACACACACACCCAGTCTTCTGACAGCCATCAGTCTGGAATGCAGGCCTGCTAGTTAGTTCTTTTGTGTGTGTCGATTACCCCAGGCAAACCCCTTCCCCCTCCCTTGTTCAACATCTTTCTTTTACAGTGATGCAGGGGAAAGAAAAATTCCCCGCTTGGTTTTTTAGAACAAGTAAACCTATGACACTACTGTATGATGAGAATACCTGGCAGCCATGCTGCACACTGGAGGCAATGCTGGAGGACGCTGAACAATGATGCTTACGATGTGTCTCACAGTTACAATTGACAAACCAAATATGAACAAGGGGGAGGTGGTTCATCACAATGAGTAGGATATACCTAGCCAAAAAGGTTAAGTAAAAAGTAAACATTAATAGTGTTTCAAAGGCTGAAACACAACCACAGAAGAGTCTTAACAGATAGGATAAAAATCCTGGTAAAGAAGGTCTGTTATCTCAGCTGAGGTAACACCATTCTCTTTCAGACATCTCAATCTCAGATGAACCTAACTTTAGCTGATAATGTTAAAACCCCAGCTTCTATTTAGCTCTTACGTCTCTGCTGAAATCTAAAAAGAAAAAAAAATAGGTGCAAATATGCTGAAAGAATAGCTAAAAAAAATAAGTTAGTGAGTTGCTATTCTCAAGTATTTGCCACCATAGCAATTCATAGGCAAAGGTGAAATTTCCTAGAGTAAAATTTTCAGGTAAACCTGAGTGACTTTACCTTTTGAACCCTTGAGCTGCTTTTTAAATTAGAACTTGTAACCTTCAGCATTTCAAGTTTTCAGAAGATCTTAAAGTCATCTTGAAAAAAAGCTTAATTTGGATAAATGTATCCTTGAAAAATGTCTTCTCTTTCAGGTGGAGGTGTCTCTATTGTATTCCTAAACTTAATGCTCTCATAGTAATCTTAAAAAGGACTTCTATAGAAGGCATCGCCTAAGTATAAGCACTTTCTCTAAAAACAGGGACAAGATTGTCGTTTTAATGAAGCAAATAGAGATTTTATCATTGTTGTAGAGATCAGGATTTTACCAAAAAATTTACCTTGTCAAAACTTACACAATTTTCTTTAACTAAACACCATTTTTCCTCTCCCATGTTTGCTAGAATTTCTATTATAGAAGGTTCTTGGGGATGTCTTCATGCTTCATAACAAACATCAAAATCAATAAATTCATGTGGATAATTTTCATATATAGAGGTAATTTCAGAGGGAGCGGTGGAGTAAGTGCCTAGAGATATGTATCACGTGTTAGAATTATAGTTCTACAATTTTCCACAATTTTATCTTCCGTTGAACAAGAAGAAAGAACAGTTTATCCAAGACTTTTTAGGAAATGTTAGGTAATTTCAAGGTTATTTTGCATGAACCTTTGGTAATAGGTTAAATTTTCCCACTTAACTTTCGAACATAAAAGAAATGCCTACACTGAAAGATATTCTGTCCCTGAATATTGTGGCCTCTTTCAGCTACATTTCTTGGGTTTAACCCCTGTTTAAAAGGGTGATTGAGACTGTAAGGAACCTCATCATGTCACCCACTTCCTGATCAGTGCTCCTTAATTTACAGGAGTTCAGCTTGTGCTGATATCTCTACCAAGTCCATTCTACACTTACAACCTGGAATCCTGAAATAATTTTCTCAAAACACAGGTGTGCAGTTATATTTGAAAAAAGGAATCAAAATTAAATTACTTCACAGTTTTCCTCATTCAAAAAAAATTGTATTGCTGGTATTTGCATATTATAAATCATTTATTGGAATACATTTGGATTAATCACTTTGCTACTTGAATTTTAAAAGAGGTTTTTTCTGTTGTGATACACTTTCTTCCATGGGATGAAATACTGGATTTATCTGGTATGGTACTGTAAAACCCAGAGGGCTTTTCTCTACTCTCAATATCGTTATATGGGCCAAAAGCTCATTACACCTGGCAAGGTAAAACAGTTTTGTTGCCAAGTAGTTGGTATATTTTACTGTATTTAAAAATATGAGCAAATAAATATGGATGGTGGCATGAAGTCTTCTACATAAACAGAAAATAATCAATGTGACTACCATATGAGTGAGAGATATTGTTTGTTTTGGCACAGGAAAAACTTGTTTACATAATCATTTGAGGGGAAGGGGAAAGTCCTGAAGCTTCACAAAATCTGCTACACTGTATCCCAGTCTTTCCTGCGAAAACCATGCTTTTGCAGCATTCATATTCTTAAGCAAGTTTCGATACATGGGATATTATTTTTTTTCCTTTGAGAACTATCTGTGAAGGAGACTCATTTGTAATACCTGACAGTGAAAAAGTAGCCCTCGAATGTATGACATCATTTACCTGCAAAACATTCCTGTCTTGGAGACAGACTGATACTCTGTATGACAGTTTTCCAAATAAATCTCATTCCATTCTGTCTTGTAATTGTTGCATTTCTCAGTGCTGTCTATTAAGACTTGCTAAAAAAAAGTCAATTATTTTCAGCAGAAGCCATGCTGTGTTCTGATTAGAAAGGAAACTGTGGAGGAATTAATGATTTTGAGGCAATAAAATAAAAAATCCTGCTCATTCTCTATTGCACTAATCTTACTTTTTAAGACATAATTCAGATAATTAGTCAGGTGTTACTGGCTCAATTCAGAACAACCACTGTTATATCTTTTATATTAAAATCAAATATGTTTTTAATAAATGATTGTATTTCAAAGCTTGAGTAGTGACAGGAGTTCTATTAGCAATAGCAAATAATTGGATAGTGATAAATGGAAGTGTAGTAAAAACTCTGGGCAAAATTACCCCTCTTCACGCAGCGAACACCACTCAACTTATGAATCACTGAAGCGTTGTGCTTAAGTCAATCAATGCCCATGATTTGTATTCTCCATATAACTTTCAATACACACGAATTTTATACACTTTTAGCTTATCTACCTCACTAAACTGTGACCGTCTCCGCAGTCAACCAAACAAGAACAAAAGTATAGTGATACAGAGGTACTGCAATATCTATAACAAATATTCAGGGTTTTCTGGACGTCAGAAGGATTATTTTCTAGAGACTTCAGCAAATTTTTTGTAAGATTCTTGTTTTTGAAACTTACAATAAAATGTCATTTTCCTATTTTTTTAACATTGTCACCAATTTCTAGAAAAGCGAAAGTTCTAAAAAAGAGGGAAATACTTTTGAAAGCATATATTTTAAAAGTAAATGTAACCACCACATAAAACTGCAAAACTATCCACAGAGAAGTTGAAATAATTCTTACTCTGTATTGGGCACAGGGAGGAGCTCAAACAGAAGTACCACAGATTCCTGCAAGAAAAGCTAACCAAACAAGCAGGTCTGTGTGAGCATATATATGTTCATAAAGAGTCAATTAGCCAAGAGGTTGCAGTAGTCAGAGATAGTCAAGTATTCTGCTTTTTTTGGGAGAGACGACACGGAAAAGGCTTTCCTACAGATTTAGCCAGGTATGTGCAGAGGGAAGCATTATTTAACCACGTAGACTAAAAGGAACAGATCAGCCAAGAAAGAATCCTATTCATTTAGAAATTCCTTTGTACCTGAGAGAGAGTATTTGAACCTGAATTCTTCACACTGTAGCAGATACCTGCTGGGTCATGAAAATTATATTTGATAATCAATATATTTTGATAATTAAGTGTAGATTTCTCTGTTTCAGTGTGGATTTAAGTTTGACTGAAAGCTACCTTCCCAATGACAAACTTAAAAAAAAAGAAAAAAGAAAAAAAGAGAAAATCCAAAAGTTTGGGGGTTTGATGATCCATACAACTTGTAGATTTCTGAGCATTTCCCACATACTTCCAGACACCAACAATCACAATGAGGGATAGGAACTTGAGTTCACATCATGGAATTCACAGAAACCGTAGCTCAAAAATTCATTCACACCGCATTTTTTATAGCTTTCATGAAGATACTTGCTTCCTAAGTTTCATTTCCCATTTACAGAAGCAGCAGGTCTACATCTGCCTTTCTGAGCCAGTAGATGAGAACACAAAACATGTTTTGCTTCAGCAGCCTTTCTTTAGTTTTGGGTGGGGTATTTTTATTAGTTCACTGAGGCCTTATGATCCATTTGGTATTATCATGAAACAACATAAATTATGAATTACTATGGCATACAGAATTACTTGTCTAGAGATTGACTCTTATGCCTTGTAGTCTGTAATACATATGGTGTCATACCTTTGCATAATGCAAAGTACACTGCACTATTTCAGTTCACCCTTTCCTTTATAAACTCAGTCAAACAAAGCACACTTATGTCACAAATACTGGGTTAAGGGGTTATGGCTCAGCCTTAGATGCTTGTTATTCCCCTCAGAAGGCAACTGCTGCAGATCAGCTGGTATTGCAGCATATACAGCCTCTGCCTGCTCCAGTTCTGTCAAAGGGTCTGAGTTAAAAAAAAAATTAAAATCCCACAGATGGGATGAGAGGGAAGCAGATGCATAGTTAAGCTGTCAGATCCAAAGGGTGATAAATTCTGCTTACAAAGGCAGAGGGTACAAAGGAGACAGCAACAAACCATCCAAGTCAGTGATCTAGGAAGCTGCTCAGCTGCAGACGGAATAGGAACTCTGACCACATCTTTAGATGTGCACTTGGGTGGTTTTTGCCAGTAGATTTCTAGTCTCATGGGACAAAGTCAAGTTTTGCAATGTAAGGAACTGCATGGTTCACAAAGGTATAAAATACACCTATTATATATATTTGTATACATGCTATAAGTATATATCTTTGCCTTTTTAAAATTGTATTCTTAGTCATATAAACTGGGATTATTTGCAGAATAACAAATTAATCAATAGGGTGAACTATGTTTTTACAGTACTAAAATTATTAGAGATATTACAATTTACAGCTGCTGAAATTCTTATTCTACAGGACATTTCAAATCACATTTTCAGATTCTTGCCCCAAATGAAGTGAAGATACTTGGTATATAAAGATAAATCTAAATAGTTTTCACTAGTATTTTTACAAGTTGTGAATATGTAAAATTTTAGCAAATTGTTGAACATCATACAGAGAGAATAGATAGTGTTGTTTATAAAACCAAAGAAGAAATATTTCTCATCTACTTTTCTAGATATCAGGAAAGTATTCCAAACCAAAATGATGACTAAAATAATTTTCTCTGTTCTATGTCTGCTTCCCCTTTTGTATTAATTACACTTCCATGTTTATCTGACACCAATCTGCTTTTAAATCACTAATTAAAATATGAAATGTGGAAAGCTATTTTTAAGCACAGAATTCTGTTGTTAAATCAAGCTGAATAATTTCCATATTCAAAGAGGTGTTACCATGCATTTCAGATCTTAGGTCCAAAATCCAAAATCGAACAGAAACCAAACAGAAGACACCAGCTTTCACATTGCTTTTGTGAACAAAGCTTTATGCTCTGTTTGCAGTCTTTCTTAACAGTTAACCAAAATCACTCTCCTCTGGGAACTATCCTGATCTAATTAGTAATTCTGGAGCATGACCACAAATACAACCACGTTAATCTCATCTGCATTCAAAACACAGGGAAAAGTCTGTCATTGGAAAGAAAGAGTGCTTCTATTTCTTGTCCCTACACAATTCTACTCTGTCTCTACTTTGCTTAGCTGCTTATTCTGGATGTTCATTTTCTGGTACCAAAAAGCCCTCCATATAAAGTTCACCCACAAAATACTCTTCTTCTACAGGACATTTCAAATCACATTGTCAGATCCTTGCCCCAGATGAATTGAAGACACTTGGTATATAAAGATAAATCTAAATAGTTTTTTTGCAAGCTCACATGAACACATAAGACTATAAAATACACCAAGAATAGTCTGAAAATTATACTAAGCAGTATCTTAAATCTACTTGAATGTACTGGATCTAGCTCATGAAGGGACAGAGTTTGGCATTTAAACAAAAATGCTTTCATGTTCCATGTTGTTTGAGAATACAAGCTCTCACTGAATACAGGAGAAGAGCATCTTTCACAAATGTTTTTAGGAGATTTGCCTCATATTCCTGAATTCTAATCAACATTTTTTATATAACATTTTTTATTAAACAATATTTGCAAATACCTCTACAATGAAATGGAATGTAACTTTTAAAAAATTATCTCATTTTTTCTACTTGTACAGGAACGTTTTCTGTTTAAGAGCTACATTTTAGGAGATAAATTCTACAGTGATAGGTTCACTGTAACATCAACATTCCCCTGCAAGAAGGCAGTACAACACCGCATGGACTGCACGTTAGAGCTCCAATAGGTAACATCAAATATGATGTAGTAAATGCAAACCACTTTCATTTGGGTGTGGGGAGAGCAGCTCAAAATAGTTCATAGAGACACAAATGTGCAGTATCCTGTGGGCATCAGATAGCACAAGCACTTATTCTGTCACTCTTTCTCTGTCCATTGCACTTACTTCAAACTGTGTATTCAGGCTTCAAAAGGAGAGCTCCTGTCACATCAGAAGAAAACATGATTTTTTAATCCATTCAATTCCTCTCCTCTTACCACATTGTTTTACTTCAGACCATACCAAACTGTATCAAATTACAGGATGTTACAGGTATTTGCAATATGCTGCATCACATCATTAACCAATGCAGACAAACTAAGGACAGATTTATGTATGTACATATAAAGATAACTGGCTCTGATCGCCACTGTTCCTCCAGCTGCAGTTTAGTTTCACAAATCACTCCAGGGATATACAAAACTAACAGAAAAAATCCATGCACCTTTGTACCTGTCTTATACTGACAACTTGCACAAAATCCAGCTACACATAAATAATATTGTATGTGTATCTAACTTTGCAAATTTCATTTTAATAATACAGACAAACACAGGGATTACAACTTTTTTGAGTCTTATTCTTTTCCACTTGTTGTCATGGATACTACATCTTCTCTTTCTCTTTTCTCTCCTTCATCATATTTGACTTTTCTCTGTTGGTGTCCATGGTGACATCCTGCTATCAGTACTCAATGCATGTCCCAACATCCACATTTTTATAATAGGCTCAGGTATTTAAAGAAGTTTCCCTTATGTGAGTGACATTATTGCATCTTAATCTCTCTTTACTAGTAAGAAAGAAAAAATTCCCCTTCTGTGTACTTATGAGATATTTTCAGTTTTATTCACTTGGATAAACTCATGATCTGCAACATCTTATTTTCACAGTGGCCTCTGGGGACAGCTGCCATACATTCAATCCATCACACAGGAAAATGAGGATGAAGAGCAATCAGGCAAGTGTTTATGCATCAAAATATAATTGGCTAAATATTTCAGAGATGTGGAGACAGCACAACCAAGCAGGCAGTGCAAGAAATTTCATAATCTGAGAAAACCAAGTTAGAGGATTTCAAAAATACACATTTCCTCCTACAATGCACAGTTCCTTTCAAATGATTTACCAATATACATCTTGGGGGGGAAAAAAGCACCCCAAAATATCAAAACAACCACTAAACCCAAAAATCCTAATATTAAACTGATGCATGGGATTTTGTTATTACTTTCCCATTTGATAGACTCTGTTCTCAGAGGACCCAGCATGTACAGTCAGTAGAGGGACAATCTACCACTTAGGACTGGCTTGAAGATGTTTTTTGCACATCTAACTGATGTGAAGGCACAACTTGTACTAATGAGTTGGGGTTTTAAAGATACAGGGTCGTGTTGGTCTTGTGGCTTACTTACTATAAGGACCTGACAGTTTTGGTTTACAAGACAAACAAAAAACCAAACAAACAGAAAAAGGTCTTCTGATATGATTTTGTAAACTAAGGGCAAAGTCCTGGCTCCAGTGAGTCAGTGGTAAAGCTTCCACAGCTTCAATAAGGCTGAGACCCCAAATGGCACTTTGAATTTTTATAGTCAGTGAAGTGTAACCTGGGCATGTAAACTTCAGCCCCAGTGAGGCTCTGAAAGACAAAGCAGAAGTGAATCACTGTGTTAGACGTTACCTGGCAGGAGCTCTCAAACATTACCATGAATATTTGGTGGTAGGAATCCTGGCATGCTGCTGTAGTCAACACAAAGAAATAATTCTGATCTCTCTTGATGTGATAAAGTAACCAAAAAAAAAAAAAGAGATGTTTACGGTTCCATGAAATCGTATTTGTCAGGGTACAAGTGTAAGAATTTTTAAGTTTATGCTATTCACAAGAAGTATTTCCTAGCACCATAAATTGTAGAAATTCAGTCATGGACACTGTAAATCATATTTGCTGGTTCCTCCCTGAGATGCAGTCCAGAAACAATTCCCCTAATTTCCTTCACTTGTTTTTCCATCTCCCCAGGAGACAGCTATTCTAACTTGCTTTCTCAGTACACTGAGATCTGAAAACTGGCTGCTAATTACCATGTGTTTCAATTCTGAACTGGTGATCTGGGAAATCAAGTCATGGTCTCATATGTACAGTAAGATCAATAAGCTACCACCTAGACTGCTGAGCCATGATGTCAGTATTGGCTGTTATATAGTTCATCCACCCCCTGGTTTCCCTCTAAATTGTAATGATCATGTGCTGTTAAATTATTCAGACTGTTCATATTTACCCTATTCTGAAAAGAACAAAACCAAAAAGGAATGTGAACCTAGTAGCTATAGATAACTGATCTCAGTAGACTTTTCAGATAATGTATAAAAAAGGGTATAGTTATTTCAAAGGGTGTTTTACAGGTGGTCTGATTTCAGCTTTGAAAAAGGGAGGAGACAAGCGTGATTTATGGCTATTTCCTTATTTAAAATCAATAGATTTTCCCCCTACAAAAATGAACTATGCAGATAAAAGCAGAATCACTGAAAAGATAATCTATATGGAAAGAGTAGTGGTTTTTTTTCTCATATAGGATAGTTGATTAAGGTCTATTGAATGCAATAGAGTTCAGCAAATTCACACAAGTAGTAACTCAGACAGTCTTCCATTATGTGTGTCCTCACTACCTGGTATCTCACTAATAATGAAGAACCGAGAAGAGGAAGAGTAACTTCATGTTTGTGTTTAGGTTTCTATAGGTAAAGAACAGTCTTTATATGCACTTATGAAATCACTAGTTTTGGGAGGGTATTTTTGCAACCCAGAGAAAAAGGTAACAAAAGTAAATTTCCATCTTGAATTACCTGCTTGGTTTTACAGAAGAAAACCAAATAAAAAGACAGGGAGAAAAGAGAACACTTACAAGGCAATACAAAATAGCTCCCTCATGGCTGGAGTGAAATTAAACTTGCAACAGACCAGATTTAACCAGGTTAAAAATTAAATACTATTACTGGCAAGCAGCATTTGCAAAGGATTGTACAATTACGGACCAAAAAGGCAGGTTAATCCATTTTCAGTTTCATAGTTTGTGATACTGTCTTGATTTTTAAGGCATTTTCTGACATTGCTCAATTCTATTATGATGTTTCAAAATTAAAATCCTTTGTTTGTGGTCTCTGTATCTACTCTAATGCTAAAACCTTAAGCCTCTCTAAGGTCATTATCTGATCCCTCCAGTATATCCTCTTTGAAACCTTAAAGCTCTTATATAGGGACCTCTTACAGGCCCACACATGTGCTTAAAGACATGATAGCCTTGACTGAAAAAAATTAAGCCCTTTGCTGATAGTCTTCTTGTGGTGGGTTAACCTTGACTGGATGCCAGATGCCCACCAAGCCACTCTATCACTCCTCTCTTCAGCAGAACAGGAAGGGAAGCAAATAAGATGGAAAAAAAAATATCATGGGTCAAGATAAAGACAGTTTACTAAAGTAAAAACAAAGCTCATACACAAGCTTGCAAATAAAGGAAAAAACCGTAAGATTTTGTTCTCTATTTCCCATCAGCCAGCAATGGTGAGACACTTCCAAGGAATCAGGGCTTCAGCACTTGTAGCAGTTGCTCTGGAAGGCAAATAACTACTGCCCCTCTCTTTCTTCACCTTTTTCGTAGCTTCTGTATCTGAGGAGAGAACATAAAGTATGGAATATCTCTTTGGTCAGTTTGAGTCATCTGTCCTGGCTACGTCCCCTCCCAAGATTTTGCCCAACCTACTGGTAGGGTGTAGGGGGCAGAATGTTGGAGAGAATAAGGTAGCTCTTATTCTTCACTAAGGGGTAACTTAATGTCAGGTTAGTGCAAATCTCTTGGCCACTATTTGTTTCCAATCCAATGTCCTGAAATCCCATCCACTCCACTCACATACATACATCTCATAAACACCAAGAAAGGTCTATGCAGGAGCAACAAGAAAGAGAATTCACTCTCCCTCAGTTTTTTTTCATATAGATTTCACCATCAGTGCTCTCTTGTCAGTGGAGAAGGTTCTGTGAAATCACCAGAAGAGAAACTAGTGACATAGATGGGTCTCAGCAACTGGATATGCTTTCCTGACAGAGTAGATGGAGATATTTTCTGTGATATGCAGATATATGTCTTGGCACATACATCTTGTAACATCTCCAAACACAAAATAAATTTGAGATCAGATATTCCTATCAGCTTGCTAAATAGCTGTTCAGTAAAAAAACAGATTCCAACTAAACCACAATTTAAAACAGAAAGTGCTAACTCTCTGTGGATTTGTTTTGAATTCTTAAAAGATTTTGCCAACAGAAATATAGAGTTGTAATACCTCATGGAATCTGGTTTTCTGCTTCTCAATATTTTCATTGTCTACAGTGGGCTTCACTCCCATGCACATATTTCCCACGTTCCACTATAATCACCAACTCCTTATGAGAACTGATAGATAGGTACCACAGGAGATATAACCTAACCTAAGACCATAATAGAGAAGAGAATGGAAACACAGTTTCTAAATTACAGTCCCAGAAAGCACCGAGGTAGCTTTTCAAGGTGAAATATTTTAGGTTTAGATATTTCACCAATATTTTTCATGGAGGAAAAATATCTGACAGCAATATTTTAAAGGTAAGTAAGGCAAAGAGCTGAAGAGCTGACAAAGTGAGATTAGTTTTTTTCCTGACACATTTTTTCGAAGTAGTACTTTCTGCCTGTATTTTTCCTGTCCATTAGAATGACCTCTGGGTTTTTTTCTCCTACTTTCTTTTGGAAGATAATTAACCAAAGCTAAAGTCCCTACTAGTGCTGACTAGCTGATGATTTCTGACACAAAGTTACTTGAAAACACCTCCACCTGATCATTACAATAGCACTGTTCTGCTTCACATAGAGAAAGGCAACTGCTTTTTAAAAAAAACTTGCTTAACTTTGGCTTGCAAGCTTAAATGAAGGAAGTTAGGGCATAAAGTGCTACACTGAATTCAGGAAAATGTGATGTAGCATAAAGGATGGGAGGAAAAATCCTAAGCATTCTCACAAAATGCTAATCAGGGTTCTTAAGGAAAATTTATGAACTGTAAATTTGTGTCCTGGAAGTGCAGACTTCAAAATAGGCTGCTCCAAACTATCATCACATCTTCAAAGCTCTCTTACTCTGTCTTGTTGAACTCTTGCCCAGTGGAGAAGATACTTATATTCAAGCAGGACAGAAGCTAATTAAAGATTTATTGTGTAACTTCTTTTAGATAGTAATAAAATCCTTTTCAAAGCATTAAGTGTGCAGAAGCATTGTAATAAATAAAAGAGCTTTCAGACTCCCATCTCCAATTTCTTTGTCTTTAAATCCCTATTGATGGTGCCGTAACTACCTCTATCTACTTAGACATTGTTTTGGAGACTGTGTGTCGTGCTGGACAGCTCTTAACACACAAATGAAGCCAGCACTCAATAATTTTGAATTTCTTGTCCAACTGTGCTCAGGGCCACAGGAGTATGCAACAGGATTTTGAATGCTGCCATTTGCAGTCCTTAGTTGAGCTAAAACCCCGTTATTTCCATATCCAACAATATGTATGTTATACTTGAATTTATTCTTTATGTAGTTTTTTTACTTCTAAAAGGTAAACCTTTTAGTATTACAAATGACAAAGTAGAGGAAAAAAAAAGCTTATAGGAAGCTTGAGATGGTGAATCGAAACAGCATATAGGGCTGATATAGGTCTCAGCACTGATCAAATTTTGAAGGGAAAAGGTAATATTGGACTGTTACTGTGGGAAATGGGAACTTTTCTGTACTACTTAATAAGGAAAACAGCAATATCTGCAAACTTACTAGGAAAGAAATAGGAAGCAAAAGTGAACGTTTTCCCACGCTACCATCCTATCGCTGTTTCCCAAGAGTATCTACTTTAGCAGAGATTTCTTCTTACTTAAAGGTAAAATCTAGGTCTAAACATACATCTTACAAAAGACAAAAATCACTATTCTATCAGGCATTTTGAGACCTGGCTAAACCTAAATTAAACATTTTCTCTTCTCCCACATGATAAAATAGCTGCTCTGAATTCATGAAGTTCTTGAGCACAACCAAACGTATGTATGATTTAGATCATCTCCTTTCTCTACTGTTATTCAGATACTCATATTTCCAGATTTCAGTGACAGAAAATTATTTGTTAGCAAATTGCTCCTCAAGTTTGTTCACTCTAATTGCTATGCCTTAAATTTTCATGGTAAAAATTTGCTCAGTGGTTTAGAAATAAAGGCATTCATCCATGCTTCTATTTAGAAAAGGACTTTCCAGGGGAAAGAAAAGTCAGTATTCAGACTGGAGAATTCATCAGCACAAAACCTCCAACGTTAGTATTTAATTATAGATTCCCTTCTAAATGACAGTATTCAGAAACTGATAATTTTTCTGTGGCCATAATTAGTTGTAATCTTGCAAAGAAAAGATGCATATACTGATTCTGTCTCCCCACATGCTACCTGATTGTATTAGCTGCTGTTAGTCTGTTGGGTTGAAAAAAGCTATAAAACAGAGAGTTCCTCCCCATGAGCTACTTTCTTAACAGGAAAAGACCTGTTTTTCTGTGTAAAAGAAATCTTATTTTTTCTAAAGGTTTATTTATGTGTTGGGGATAGCAATTCTTCTGATATATATGTGTCCTTTTTCTAAGCCTACCTCTCTTAAATCACCTGAAGTCTGACAAATACATCCTTCCTGAGATGCTATGAATTAGAACAGTTCAGCTAAAATCCTGAAGTCCTTCTCATTAAGGAAGGACAACTCCCCTTTCTTCACATCTAGTCCTCTGTCCTCTGCTCTTAACACTCCTCATTTCATCAATCTGCCACGGGCAGACATCTTAAGCTGATACCAAGTTGAAGGCTATTTTATTGCACTCATCTTTTTGGAATTGGTATGATGCCTGAAGTATAATAAAAATTACTATCCAAATGTAAAAGTGATTAATGGGATCTTGGAGACTTATTGGTAACCTTGCCTCGAGCCTAATTATTCATACCTATCACATTGTTTATTTGAATGCCAAATATCTGCAAAAATTCTAGACAGTATATAATGCAACATAGTTTCTAAAAGCATGTGAGATTTTTTGGTCTTTCCCATGGAAAAAACAGTGCTGCACTTCCTGTTTTCCTGTTTTAAACTGCTTTGTTCCCTTCCCTCCCCTCTACTTAGTCCTCATGCCCTGTCCTATTATTAAGGGCTTCTTCCAGCTGTAGACCAGCACAGACCATCTGTCTAATGATGATTTTATACATGGACTACTTCCAGCATGGGATTGCTGCCCATGACGGTCACTCCCAGAACTCTCTTCTTCCTTTTATGCTCCTGTACTTTATGTATGTTTACATTGACCACACTAATGCCATTGGTGGTCACAAAGTAATAAAAACATTATACACCAGCGTGTATTAATCCACATCAATTATGTCAAATCACTCTACTAAACCCACATGCTTTTCAAGCTCAACTATTATGGTAATATTCTACTATTGCTTACTTGTGTTTCTATTCTCCTTTTCTCCCATGGGCAGCTGAGCCACTCAAGGAAATTCACTGCAATACAAAAAGAAAACACAAGAAAACTACCTGCTAGCAGTGTTTCATTAGTATTTATTCATTGATTTTCTTCACTTTAGAGAACAATGGGCCAGAAATGTAATAGAGCTTTTTTAAAAAAATTTAAATTTCACTTTACTCAAATTGGTATATTGCTTATTGTGTTCCATCACTGTTCGCCAGCAAAACAACTCTTCACTTTTTGGGACTTGTTCCAACTGTGATCTTGGATATATAAACCAAATATAAAAAATTACACCATAAAGAACTTTTCTTTCAAAACAAATGGTGAAAGCAAAAAGAATCTGAGGGAGCCTGAACCTAAAGTACAAAGTGCTACTCAGATATGGGATCAGCCTTGCAGCAGATTTAAAAATAAAAACAATTTTAAGAATTTTGAATGAAATGAAATATTTTTGCAGAGTGTTAACCTACAAATTTAGTCCTTAATTTGTTGATTAATTACATGGTGACTTACTAGGTAGTAGATGACAACCACAGGAAAATAATCAAGTATTTCTAAGCATAGTAAAGGCTTAAAATGTTCTAATAATTACCAGTACACCTATATACTTCAGTCAAATGGTTAACTGCAAAAAAGTTCAGAAATACATAAGTGATTTCCTAACTGAAACCAATAAAAGGTCACTAGGATTTAGGAGTAAAGTATACTGAATAACTTTTTGTCTTTCAGGTTTCTTACTGAAAGAATATCTGAAGGAATTTAGTTTTAATTGACCTCAGATTAACTTTTCAAATTATTTCTTGTCAAAGTCAGAACAGAATTCTATTGAAAAAGAAACCTGCTTCCGTATTACAGTTTATTTTTAATCTGTATATGATTTCTGTTATTTTCTATGTTAAAAGAATTCCTTTCAAAATTTATATTGAATTTCAAGGATTTTAATAATGAATATTTTGCTTATTCCAAGTTTTCTCTTCCACGGGTAGGATTATTTGGTTTTAAATTCAACTTGAATTTGTGAATTATTTAACCATGGATCCTGCATTTTTAAGCAAACAATCAAAAAAATTGACTTAAATCCAGTGGAAACAAAGTTGTTGATAACTTCTGAAAATTTAGACTCTGATGATTTTTGAAACCTTTTCAAAATAAGAATCTAGGGTATGATAACTCAATGAATAACTCGGAGTGTCGTAAGCTTGATGGTCAGTGCATAAATCGTTTGAAACCAGCCAAGGTCATTTAAAGTGCTCAGCTTTCCTGAGGCTTGGTGGCACCTCACACACAGCCTTGCAGGAAGGTTTTGTGGCAATTGTTAAACAGCTTCTTCACCCTGACTGCTGACCTGTAAATACCTGTTTCACAGGGTATTTCAGCTGTAGCACACTGACACTATTTTGGCTGGCTGGGCTGTGGAGACTCTGATAAGCAGCAGGGAGGTGACACTTTGCAATACTAGAGTCAGAATCAGGTGGCAGAGCAAGAGACCTCTCTGGTGGCTTTTTCGTGCCCCTACGTGTGCGCTCACACACACACCCCTGGCACGCAAGTGTAATTTGAATGTAGTTGCTTTGCTCTGGTCTGGTATGACAGACCTCCCCCAGTCCTGTGAAGGGTAGAGCAGTGTATCACATCATTAAAAGTCAGGAAATAAAGGAGCTAAGATGCAGTTTTTCCTCTGTTTCCCCTCTTGTGGCAGAGGATGAGCTGAGTCACTGGAGTACACCAGCCAAACTTCTCCCCTCCACGCAAACCAGATGTTCATCTCAGTCTGTGAAAATGTGAAAACAACATTATTATTAAATTACCACTCTTTCACACAAAACAGGAGGCAGTCCAACAGAATTTCATTTCCTACAGACTGGAATATACATTTATCTTCCTGCTCCCAAAAAGCTTCACAAAGCAAGTGGTTGCATTAACCATTCTCATCTGACCCCAAAAAATTAATCACAAACTCAAGAAACTGGTGGCTTGCAGTAGAAGAAATACATTCATTAACCAGGACTATATTAACAAACCTGTCTCCTGGTACAAATTTCACATCTATTCTCATTAAAAAATTTTATCGGACTTTGTTTGAAATGATACACATTTCCCAAATTCTGAGCTTTATAAATTAGATTGAACTCCTTTTAATAAAAGTTGAATATATTCTTTGTATTTTCCCTTTCAGATCAACTGCAATGAGAACTTTTGCCCATAGAATTAAAAAAAAAAAAGACACAAAAAATTTTTGTAGTTACAACACCGACTCTGTCTTCTTATGTCCTTTCACTGATTCTCTGTGCTCTTTGTGGGCTTTTCTTTTGTTTCCGTCTGTAGTAGATAGTGACCACTTTAAAAATTTAGTTATCTCTTCTCTTTTGTCACTTCCACCTCCTCTGGTACTTGTAGTGTCATCTACTCTAACCATGCATTTTTTATTTATTTTTTTTTTAACAATTGGTTAATTTTGCAGGTGCACAGGCTCACGTGAATTATCTTCTGGGTTTTTTTACTGAATAATAAGAGGTTCTGGTTGCATTAATTGCCCTACACAGAAAAGAGCTCTACTGTTCCCTACGAAAAGGAAGTGCACTAGTGAATAAGCTCATAAGCCTCTTACGCTGTCAATGGAGTAAGTAAAACAAAATGCATCCTCATGGCTTTGTAAAGCCTGGCTAAGATTTCTGATGAATTCCTCAGCCAGAAAATGAAGCCAAGCTTGCACTGTTCTGTCATTTAGCTTATATGTAAAAGGGTTTGGGAGCCCTTCAGTTGAAAGTGTCTTCAAAACAGCAGATTACCATTCTTGCCAGTTTAGTTTAAATGAGTTAAGAATTGTAGCTTTCCCCTCTCTCTTCTGCACACAATTCCATTTTAATGTTGCTTGTTTTGACAGTCTTGTATCAGTGACTTTCTGGATAATTCTGGGCTTTCCTTATTCCAAAAAATATATTTGCAATATATGTGTGTAAGTGCATATCTACATATTTGATGTAAAATTTGATTTAAGAAATAGATTGTTTGAGAGCAATCCCTATACAATCTCTGCTAGAATGCATACAATTAGGAAGTCTGAGGTTGCATTAAGTTCAAGACAATGGTGATGTTTTTCCCTTATCCTTGTCAGACTTACAAGCATATCAGGGCTCTATCAAGTACTACTTTTCCAAAGGGATATATGCAATAGGTGATACTGTCCTGAAAGAATCATATAAATTTTTTTTTAAGTGAAGGCCTTTCAGTACATTTAAGATAGAAGAAATTCAGTTGTGGGTCTCCAAGGATCTGCTCCATTCTGGGATACAGGTGAAAACTGAGTGTCAGGCCACACATTAGTCAAAAGTAATTCTGCTCCTTCCCCACCTTAGAGGGACAGTTTTGGACAGCAAGTATGCAAGCAAATACAGAATTTAGCCTGGTAAATTCAGTCTCTTCATATTGTATCAGCTTTCCACCACTGTAGATTTATGACTTTATTGTTGATAGAATGTTTTGTTACTAATGTAAAGACCTTGACAATCAGACATGAGTCAGTGATTTTCTCAGTGATGGTGATGTCCACTCAGACTTGTCCCCATTTTGCCTTATTGGCTCTGCAGAACTAATGGGAATAAAAAGCTTGAAATGTGCATTGCTAACCAAAATGATACAAGATTGCTTTGAATACAACTATGGACTGTTAATTTGGAAGGAAAAAAAAAAAGGGCATTTTGCTGAGGTTTCCAACTTTCACTATTTTTTATAACACATACATGCAGTTTAAAGTTGTGCAGGGCTTATAAGCCCAGCTTTCAGTGCCTTCTTTGCATTTTGAGATTTACTTGCCATAACAAAGTATTACCTTTTCAAATTTCTTTTACAGTATTCAATCACACTATTTCTCAAGCTTGTTTGCTCTTTGATTTCACAGAAATATATTGAACTGTGTTTTTCTCTGAAATGTACAATGGGTAAAATGCCGGTAAACCAACAAACAACCTGTAAAGAAGTAACAAAAAAATGTCATAAACTCCCACTGGAGATCTTAGAATTGCACAACACACAAGTAGATATGACTAGCTGTTAAAACTCAAACAACTGCATTGAAGCTCAGCAGCCCATGATCATAATAAAATCTTCCTATTTTCAACCAGCTAAGAGACAAGTTCTGGGTATTACTAAAACCAAATTACATTTACCTTCTGGGGTAAAAAATACCACTTGTGTGATGTACACGTACAAGTACTTACTTCTTCACCTCAAAGAACTCCATTTTCTATGCTACTAGATATTTCAAAATAAAACAGAGATTCATTGTATTTGATTATTTTTTCAGAGGTCATAATGCACCAGATAGGATTTTTGACTATTTAATGAATATTATGGTTTAGTGATTCCCAAATGGAATTTATTCAGTCACAAATAGAAAAAGAGATCATCCAGCTGCTAGCCAAGTGCTACAGTCAGACTTCTTCACAAATCGCAAGTATTTTCTTGCACTCACACCACAATCTTTTATTTTGTGCTGTTCCTATTTTAATTATCTTTATATAATTTTCTCCTTCTTTTAAGGTACAATAAAATATTATTACTTGTACACCACCAAAGTTTAAACTCTAAATGTGATTCTCAAACATACATCTATCTAAACTAGAAAGGAAAAAAAAAAAACATCGTTTGCAGTGAAATCAACACATGCACTCATCAACTGATGAAGCTATAATTACATTTTTCTTTCCCACTATTTCCCTAGAAAAAGAGTATTTTCTGCTAGTCCTTGCCTCAGGCATCTGATCAGAATTCAAATTTTTCCTTATCAGCTTCTCCAGACAACAAAGTTTTTTTGTAGGAAATATCAATCCTTTAAATTAAAGAATATTGTCTTATAAACATACATAATAAATGCTTTCCTGATCATTCTTAGAGGGTACAGTTTATATTGGCTGCATTCAGAGAATTAAAATAGATCTTAAATAGGTAATTAGGTGCAGATAAGATACACTTTGAAAGGTTTTATCTGTGTTTATTATACATAATTTAATTAAAATTAATCTGTTAATATCACATCATAGCATAGACAGGTGGTGATGTTAAGAGAGTTGCATAATTAAATAGGAAATATTCCTGGTTTATACAGGAAAATAACAGAAATTGATAGATAAGTATTTGCTGCTTCTTTGCATCTTTTAATTGTACACGTTTGTTAGTAATTAATCTAGAGTATATCTGAGTCTTTCTAGCCATGTTACATAACAAACTATGAAGAAATACGTTACAATTTTAGAAATTGTTTTATTAATTATCATTGAAAGCCACCATTATTTCAGAAAAATATTAAAACTCAGATCTTTTTAGTTAAGTTTTTTAGCAAATCCACAAGTCAAATACCCATTTGAAAAAGAAATTCATAACCAGAAGATCTCAAATGTACTACTTTTGTGAGAAAAGGGAAATGGGACTCCATAAGCCAGCCTTAGTCTGTAACAGGTTATCTTAATCACTGGCTGCTTCTGTGCAAATGCTGGTAGTAGAGCAAGGACTGACAGTAATTGTTCAAGGGATTCACAACTTGTGCTTTATGAATTGATACAAAGACTATTAGTGGGAAAACAAGCAACATCTACAGTGGGTGAAATTAATTATTTTTCTGGTGTTCACTGAAGCTGGATATCCATCTACAAAAATCAATGGAAGGTGACAGATCCAAGGGTTGAGAAAATGCTATTTGAAAACTACATGAGAGCTACATAGAAAGGCCTCCTATAATTTAAAATATCCTTGTGCCTTATGCCAAAAGAGAGAGGTACACAATCTATCTGCCAAGACACAGAGGCTTTGGATAGGAACACAGGTGACTTTGACATATCTCTCTAATGTCTTTCCTGTTCTATTATATGGTAAAATTTGTGAAATATAGTGGGTTTTGCATTAAAAAATGAAGGTTGATCTTCAAAAAAACCTCAGCTGTGTGGCGGGCTGTTCATGAAAAAGTAAATGCTCAAAGAAGGAAAGATGATCCTTTTTTCCGCCCATCACGGATCATAAGGATGAGTGGGAGGAGAAAAATCTAAAGGTAGATGGACGTTCATGCTGCTGGTTCTCTGCACTTGTCCTATCCAAGGCACCCTGCCATTTCTACAATTCTGACCAATATTTTCTAAAAAACATTTTTCAAATAGCTAAATATACACATTCTTAATATGTTCATTACAAAAGACTTTCTTGGAAAAAAAATCCCAACATATTGTGTCAACCATGACAGAAGGTTTCTTTTTCTGAAGGCATCTACTGCTTTTCTTGAAATCAGTCTTCTACCTTTCAGTTATAGAAAGGATGAATAGGTTCATTTCCATATGAACTGAAGTGAATATTAAATTGAATTTTCTTTTCTGTTTTTTATTCAAGAGAAAGAATTAGTCACACTAAAACCCGGAAGTTTTGGAAAGGACAAGACAACATAATATAGCCATGAATCTATGGAGATGTAGTGCTTCTCTGAGTATGAGAGACTCTTTCTGTTTGAAAGCTTGCTTAAGTACAGGAAATTACTCCAATTAAATTGAGTACCTTTGGGAGTGGAAAAGGATAAGAAATCCCAGTGAAGTTTAGCAGAGTTGAAACAAGGACATATAGTGAGGTGTAGGCTATAAGGGGTTTTAGTACTTTTAGCCCAACCTGAAAGGTTGAGCACACGTGAAAAAACAGAAAACAGGAAAAAAGGAGCTGTCCCAGTTATGAGATCTTACAGGGTCTAGGTGGCATAATGTACCAGTAATATGAAAAATAGGAACCTATGCATGGAAAATAGGAATAAGACACTATGCTGATGACTGCAGTGCAAAGTTTTATTCCAAATGTATACACCAAATTAGCCCTGCAGGCTTTCCCTTTTCATTAAGGTCCAAACCAAGACAGTCCCTTATACATACATAACCAAATGGCAATCCCTCTCATTCACTACAGAGTGGATCTGCATAATAACCAAATTCAAAACTTGATCAAAAATTATACCAATTTAAAAGGTTTTCAACATATAACTACACAGTCTTCACAGATACACCATTTATTGCACAAGCAGGAGCATTCTCAAAAGCATAAATAATTTTGCCATGCGAAAAATGGAAATGGTGAAGACAATCATTATGCTACAGCATAAAAACACAGAAAACAATACTTCTAGCTTTGAAAAAAATACTCCTGAACTACTAGTTATATTAATTTTTATTTTAACCCTTCCTGAAAAAATAGAGGAGAAAACAATTATTGAGGTGTGTCCCTCTTAACATTATATTCATGTATGTGTGAAGTGTTCTTGTGAATAATAAAAAAGTAGTCCCCTTATATTTTTGTATTTTTCTATTTTTGTCCTCAAAGGACACATTGATTGATTGTTCATATTTGTCAGCTTGGACCATAATAGCATTACAGAAGCTTTACCTCAGCAAAAGATATTAAAATAAAACTTTTTTTTTTACCTAAATGTTCCAAACATCTCAAATTTTAATAATCAGAAGTCACAGCATGCAAAGATGCATATACAATCCACAGGGAGGCAATATCTTGCACCAATGGAAATTAGTGTTCTTTTCTATACACAGGATGGTTATAAAATGGCTCTTGACATCCCTTGTTCCTAAGACAAGTTATCATTGGCTGTTCACTGTAGTAATGTTACACTAGACATAACAGCTGTGTATTCATGTTAAATTTATTAAAAATTTAATTCATAATGTGCAAAATCAAACAAAAATAAGAACCAAAGAAATGTGTCTGCATGAAATACTGCATTTCCAACCTGTATTTCCCTTGCAGGACTCAAATATGAAACATTTCTCAGTTAAGTTTCCAGCTGGGCCCATTTCACAGATGAAGTGCAGTAATAAATACAAAAGCTATTATATTCTAGAAATCCTGTATTTCTGGTTTCCATCTCTAATTTGAGGGCCATCTTTGAGTTAAATGTACTGGCATCTTACATATATTAATCTGGTATCTTATTTAAGTAATCCTGTACTTTGGATGGACCAAAGTCATATAGAGATTGTCAGCATCCTTCAGTGCAGAAGAACCAGAAGACTGGATTCAAAATTTTCTGATGGTACAAATTTAAGACTTAGAGCTGACTTTCCCCAAGACAGTCCCTCCACTAAAAAGCTGAACTAGAATCTCAGTTTTGATTCACTCGTTTTCTCTCATATGTATTTTCCTACATCTGTATTTTTTAAAATTTGAATTCCTAAGCCATTGAAGGCTGATATCATTTTAGTTGTTTTGTCTTCCAGTTGTTCAACCACCTCTGAGGAGTCACCCATCAACCCCTCTGACCCTCTCATCAAGCCTTGCAGCCGTGGCACAGCAGCAATCTGTGCCCTTGGGCTGGTGAATCCCCCCCACATGCTCTCCCCACAAAGCCTGTACCAACCCTTACAGGTCATGTGAGGGGCAAACAAGCACCATGCTACTGCAATCTCAGTGATGACACAGCCAGTGGGGGAACATAAGCTTTGTGCTCCTTCTGTTTGTTTCCCTAATGTAGAGTAATGTGTGACCTGAGGGGTAAAAACCAACAACTAACAGTTTTTAAGACCAAGTGATCAAAAGGGATTAGATATTTTTTATTATAAATTAATTTTTGGGTTAGTTCTTAGTCCAACACTTTGTGTACAGTTTTCAGAGGTAGAGGGTTTCATTGTAATAATTCTAACACATTTTTCCTGATTACTTAATACAGAATTCGGTGTATATGTGCAACAAATTAATTTTTCCCAGTGTGAACTAATTTATATTTTTAAAGCAGAAACCACTTGTCATGAGAATTCCTCCTATGCCTGGCTTATATTTAAGATTCTCTCCCAAACATTCCTTGAGGACATTTAAATTCTGATTATTCTGAATAATTTTGCAACTATAAACATTCCCATTCATTCCCTCAGGACATTAAGGATCTAGCTATGCCTACATATAGCACTCATTCTCCAAAGAGTTCTTTAAATAGCCAGGCTCTGAACATAGAAGCCTCAAATCCTAATTTAGCTCTTCCTTCCAGTGACAGTGCATGGGAGTAGTGACCCAGCTCCACACAGAGATATGTGGTTCAATAAAATCACCAAGATATATGTGCAGTCATTAATAACAGGAAAACTACAAAAAAACAGCTACTGCTCAACCCCACCGCCAAGGTGATGGGCTTTTACATGACACCTTTCTCCTAACCCATATGGAGAAACATCCAGCTCCAGGATAAGCACCACCCTTGAGTGAGCTTGCATGCAAATAGTACCATTTTACACTGAAATGAATAGACATTCTGCAATAAAAAGGAGACAGAAGAGGCAAAAGGAGAGGATTGTTAACACTTCATTGTCATTTGCCATCTGGCTGAATCTAACAAAGAAGGTTTTAACACAAATCCAAATGTCTAAATTTAGTCACTAAAAGACAAAACTGAAGACCTCTTTAGAACTGCAACCAACCCCTTGCAGTTGCTCAGGACAGAAGAAACAAACTTCCTTTTTGTTGTGCCAGAGAAGGTCGTTAAAAATCACTCATTCCAAAAGTTTGGTAATGGACTGTGTATAAATATTTCCTTTATTTGAAACTAAAAAATGTAAATTGATTTTATAAAGATAAAAGTGAAATGAGAGGAAAATTTATAAGTGTCCTTTAAAAACATTTTTCAGGTTAAACTTGTGGAAATAATTTGCATATTTTATGCTGGCAAAAAAATGGTCCAAAGAGAAAGCAACATAGAGAGAAAGAATCAATTATTTTTCTCCAACATTTGACTGCAACATCATTAGGAAATAGTAAAGTAACACTCTTAGAAAGAAATAAACTATCTGGATTTTGTGTATCTGTCCTCTTCTGTTGCAATAAACCATGTCATATACTATATTTCATGAACTTGAAAAGATCCCTCTTTAGCTATTTTGGGGTTTTTGCTTTCTCTGTTTCTCTTTTCAACACTTAACAGTTTTGCTCTGGAAGTAACACTTTCACTTTTAAATTTTGACACCTTGCAATGTATTTTTTAAAATGTGAAAAGTACAGTTTATCTAAATTTCCTTGTCACTTTAAGCAGAAAGATACCAAGAATTAATCTAAGGGTGTTGGAAGCTGGGGGCTGGAGGCAGCGTTTCTTCAAAGTTGGGGATTTTGTTATGAGAAAAATTAGAATTTTTCAGCATCCATATTCTAATGGGAGATTTCTTTTCTTCCCATTAAAAAAAAAAAAAAAAGAGTTGTTTTTAGGACTGTCCTGGTAATGAATTATTCTCTCTAATCTGCAGAAATGCAGACATCTTACCAGAAGTGAGATGTCAGGAATTGTATGGCTAATATACTGGAGCAAGATAACCTGCTACAGAAAACAACATTACTGTTGAAGTATCACTGCTAAGGATAGGAAATAGGTATTTACCATTATTAAAAAAATAAAAGATGAATAAGTATGATGCATGCTAACAGAGGCATCAACAATTATTTCAATATACTAATGCATTCTCTGGGAGTTAAAATTTGAAAATACATACTTAGAGTCAAACTTTACCACTCCTTAGCCAGTATGGGGAAAGGCACACTCCAAATTGATCTTAACACCAAGCAAGTATGTAAATACATACTCGAAAGTCTATGTCGTTCATGAAGAAATGCATGCAAAGTGGAAGTGTACTTTGCACAAATAAGTTACAGATAAGTGTAAACTCTTATTACCAACCATAAAATATTATATCTAAAGTCCTATACTTAAACAAGATTTGTGATCAAATCATGTGACAAGGCAAAAGAGGCTCATAAACTGCACAACTGTTAATATATCCTGCAATCAATAGCATTTTCCTACATAAAAATACAACATAGGTCTTATTGAGGAAGACTGGACTTTCCCAAGGAGCAACCTACAAATGCATAATCAACTGCTCACTGACTACAATAGTACATGGAATCACCTATTAAGAGGAAAATTAGAAAAACATCATAAAGGGACAAAGGTGTTCCTTCCTTTTTCACAAGACTGACACAGAGGAAAAATTAAGTCAGTAATGGCTTTGAAGCAAAACTGTCTAGAGTTTCAAGAGAGTTTCCCAGAAAAAACCCCTTAGATCACAAAACCCAGGTTTTAAATGAATAGTCATAAAAAATGTTTTTTAAAATGGACTGTAACTATTCCTTTTCACTCTAAAAGGAGACAAGGTATTGTAAAACTGCTCAAGACATAGCTGAATCCTTCTAGTCTCAAATAAGAACAATAAGCACAGGAAAGTAATATAAAGGCATCTTTGTGACAGCAGAAATAAGTACAAAGACTATGCTAGGGATAGAGAACATAGCTTCAGAAAAACCTTGAGAGTGAAAGTAGACTGTGCCCATGAACTACTGACAAAGTAGCATGAATGAAAGTCTTGATCTGAATCAGCCTGTTACTAGAAACAACATGAAGAATAGACATTTTTAGCTCATACTTTCTTTTCTTTACTGTTAAACACAAAGCCACTGAAGAAGTGGCTATGATTAAGGCATTTTCAGATAGGAATTAGAGTAAAAATGGTGATACAAAGGGAGGTTGTGTGTCTTACATACAGCTGTTTAAGGGAAGAATCAAACAGAAAATGTTGCAGAAATGCAGCCTTTCATTTTCTTCTGGGAGTAGAATCACTGAAGAGAGAAAAGCTGTAGGATGTTTCATGTTAGCTTCAGTACTTAAAAAAGGAGCAACTAACCACAGCCTACAGAACACAACATCACAAGACTGTTAGAAGGTGTGCTTTGACACTATTGACTCCCTTAGCTTGTGAAACTTTTGTTATTTATGCAAATATTTCTGAAAACCACCAGAAGATAAAATATTAATAATTTCACATTAATATATAACCACTAGGGGTAATTTGAATATGTCATAAGACTGTCTTCTAATATATATTTGAATTTTAGAAGTGGTACCATAATCAATATTTTATTGGTATTTTTGCTCAGCACTAGAAGACTAAAAAAATTAAACCTGGCTATAGTTGGAAAAGTTTTCAAATGTATTCCACCTTATATTTTTATTTTTTATCAACTATACTCAATACAACAACGGGGTTGATTGCATCTGCACAGTTGACACAAAATCAACTGTCAAAAAGTCAAAGTCAACTATTCAGATAGTTTATCAGAATAAAGATTCCGTAAATCATTTATAACAATAGCAACACTAATACCAAAAGTGTTTGGTCTAAATGAATAAATGGGTCTCAAAAATATACATTCCATCTCTGATGGTTACATTTTTTAGAAAGTCAAAGTGCCTGAAAAGTTGAAATGCTCATTGTGTTAAGTACAAAAAATTACAAAAAAAAAAAAGATAATGTAAACAGTTTTCTCACGCAAATATCTTTTAATGTCACTTTATACACTTAAAAGTGGAGCTAATATTCAAATCCTCAAGTTCTCCTGCATGACATCTGCAAATGAAAGATTGCATGCAATAGCTTGCATCTCCCATGTCAGGGGGGAAAAAAAGGTATTTTTTCCACACTAAAACAATGACAGCTACACATCTTATCAAAAATTTAATCAAAATTACTTTTTTTTTTGAAAGTGATAACACATCAAAACACAGTAGACTCTAGATTAGCCAGATATCACAAAGTCTATACTCAAAACCATTGACAGTCAGCTCCATCTAGACACTCTGCAAAAAGCAACAGGAAGCTGATTTAACATCACATCTATTCAGATGAGATGTGCAGAGAAGTTCAGAGAAAGCAAATCTAAGAGGCACCCATCCTGAAGTCCTGCAAACTCAATACAAATTAACAGCCTGATACTGGCAGCAACAGCGCTGTAGTGCTAGTTGATGACAACATTTTGTCAGATCAGTTTTGTAGATAATCAAGTTGTAATCTTTCTACTGATAGTAAAGGTTAAAAATTTCTCTTTCCAATTACTACAAATGTATGCCACAGTGTATTTTAAAAGTAGTCAGATACTACTAGTTCCATATTGATATTCCAAAAATATGCTCACTCTGCTGAATTCTGTTGTTTGACCTCATTCTTGGAAAAGTGTGCTAATAGCATTTTCACTGTAAACAGACACCAGCGACTACTGTGGAATTCAGTAAACAATAAAGGAGGTCGAATATCCTATGTTATTTCAAGTATAACCAGTCATATAGGTTAAACAGGTTATACCTGTACTCAGAAAATACAGTGACTGTTTTATACTCTGTTTACTATATATATGAATCACAACTTTAATTCTTACCCTTCCGAGAACTGTCTTTTGGAGCAATTAGCCCCCGAGAGCAGGTAATGTGGTCTATAGACTATATCTCAGTAACTGTATCTACCTGGAAGTGATAGGAGACACTTTTTAGGAACTTCTCAATGACGGTGAAACTCTACATAATACAAACCAAAAAACTGTGCCTTCAAGGCACTAACAATCCTGTCAGTAAAGACAGGGAAAAATCTTAAGCTCTGTTAGAGCTAGAGGTTGTAGAAGAGTGTTGTAGAGAAATAGACAGTGGGTTTTTTCCTTACTTGAGGATGAAAACTTGAAAGTCTTATGCAAAGTATATTTACCTTAAGGGTGATATTGCTAGTCTATAGTAGTAAGCAATAGTTGGTGTTTCTTTAAGAGCCTTGGGATGAAAAAACGCCTGAAGTAACATTAAAACTAAAGCTGTTTAAGTGCTAGATGTAGTGTGCTTAAAAAAAAAACAGGAATACAAGAAAGTTCAGTTTTTAGTGAACTTTAGTGAAAGTGAACAAATTAAATGACTGCTAGTTACAATCTGCTGATCCAGAACCAGATGCAGAGTGCATTAGAGCTTTCCTGTTAAGTTAATGGGCTTCAGATAAGACACATGAGAGGTATGGCCTACAACGTTGACATTTTCTATCCACTGAATGCTTCATCTACTCTATTTTTTATTCTTTAAAACTGTTTTAAATGCTTAGCCTCCTCTTTATCTTTATAAAAAGTACATGTAAAATGTCTTCAAATTAAGAATTATACTGAGAACCATGCACCTTTCCTACACCCTGCCTAAACATCAGACTTACAGTAACAGAGTCTACTGACCTATAAAATGTTTCACTGCATTGGCAAAAAACAGCTTCTCATCCACCAAGTCACACATCCCATGAGAAAATCCAGAGCTTTACTGAAATTCTGTAGAGATCACTGGGCTTGTGTTTCATGACTTAAAATGTAGTTTTATGAGAAAAAGGTTTGTTTGCTTACAGCAAAGTAGACTTTTTCCAAAAGATTAAAGTTAAACTTTCTGTTTATTTGTGTCCCTCCGGGGACTTTGTAAATAACTGGCCTTTCAGTTTGTCAGCATAACTGAAAAATTTGATCCAGCCAGATATTGGCAGTATAGTCTAGCATTTAGCTCACAGACTTCACCATAAAAGATGTGCTAAATAAAAGCCTTTTCATGTGGATAGTCAAGATTTCTGAGGATTCCTGTGCTAGGGATTGAAGAAGGAAGAGGAAAGTGTTAGTTTGCAGAATACCTTTTAATAGGGTATAAAAAATATCTGCTCAAACATCCTATTAGATCTGCCTTTCCCAGGAATTACAAAATAATTTCCTCTGCATATCAACAGCATCTTGGAGAATTTCTTCAGAGTCTTCCAAGTTTTATTTCTGTGGAGTCTATCCCTTCTAAATATATATGATATCTCAAGAGGCACTAATCTAAACCAGTCTGTGGGTGTCTTTATCATTCAATGAATGTAGGCAGTGGGCATAGATGTTTCATTATATGGATGCTGGTAATTGGCTGACATTTGATAAGTGTCTGTGGGTAGGACAAGTTCAGTATTAATCGTCTGTGGCAGGGCTTAAAAGGGGTTTATATGAGTCAGTACACTTTGATCTGTAAAAATCTGGACCTTTGTTTTTAGGACAATCCTTTCTGAATGACCATGTTGCCAACATTTTGATCTAAGAATTGTTTAAGTTATCTTGTGTAGTCACAGAAACGAAGAAATGTACGTGTAGGGATAATATGGAAATGTGTTATTTTGCTTATAGATATAAAGCTGTATCTGCTAGAGTAGTAGGTAGTAGGGAAGAGCAAAACTTCAAGCATCTTCTTCATCCTTGCAGTAAATGTCTTCTTGTTAGTTTTGGGGTGAGGTATTTTTTTGAAGGGATATGATTGTTTTGGTTATTTTATTTCATCAAGTGTTCCAATTGTTAACCAAAAAAACCAACCAACCAAAAAAACAGAAATGCAAACTAAATCGATAATAACTTCTACCAACAACTTTCAAAAGGCAATGTAGCTCCAGAAGCCGTAGAAGGTGGCATCTTTACCAACATGACAAAGGAAGGGTTTTTACTGGTACCTCCACTGTCACAATATCATTTTGTCATTATAATGATCAGACACCTCAAAATCTTTTCTGCTGCACCATTCTGCTTTCATTCGCTCTGCATGCTTGCATACCCACCAAAATGCTGACAAAGTTGACTCCTGTTATTTATAAATCACCATAACCTAATGTAGAAAGTATTATTTCTATAAATATAAACAAAACATAATTTGGTAAAAATATGAATTTCCACAAGCATATGTCAGTTTTGGCAAATGTTTCAACAGAAGTTAGAATTTCTGGCTAAAATCAAGGAGCAAATTTACTGTTTCCTTATCATCTGTGGGGGTTCCTACATATCTAATTATCTTGCAGGATCTACTGCTGTTTTTAAAATTTCTATCCTGATGTAGAATAGAAAAAGTTACTAAATTTTTATGTCAATGTCAAATATAGAGAATGGAGAGCACTCTCTACCTTGACTTATCATGTTTAGGGAAAGTCAAAAAACTTTGGCAAATTTAAATATCAATATGGGAATTTATGCTCATGTTGCATTATTCCTTAGTCATACAGGCAGAATTTCAGGTAGTAGTATTGGAGAGATGTAAAACATATTCATATATAATTTATCCAGCTGTTTATGAAGAAAACCTGATGGTAGAATAATTTTGTATAAATATTTTACTCACTGTTTCAGCTAATTTATAAATAACAAACATGACTTGTTAATATTTTATTCAATGCAAAATGCCAAAATTCATTTTGGTACAATTCATATATATACAATTGCATATTTGAGGATTCTAATGAATATTTTTCTGAGCTGATATTTAATTAGCAATGAATTAATATATCCTGGTTTTCTTTGTTTGGTTTTAATCTTAATGTCTTTGTTGGACAGGGGCTTTCACCTCTGTAGTCAGTTCTTACAAAGAAGCTTCTTATATAACTAGTGAGTCATGATTCCATTGTCAAAAATAACAGCACCTTTACCTAGACATTTTCCCTAACTCAGAGAAGAGCAATTGGAAATAAAAAATTAGTGAACACTTCGCTAATGATAAAAACCTACTCATTTGTATAAACTATGAGCAACTAAGTGTATAAAAATTAATAAAAAATTAAAAATTAAAGATATGCAACAAAATGAGAATAATGAAACTTCCACCAATAGGACAGAATAAACAGGTGCTGAGCAAATACTTTCTGTACTTGGATATAGGTAAGATATACTCTTATTCCACAAGTTCATAAGCTATTTTCCATTGAAGATAGTTATGAAATTTATGATATGCATAAACACTAAAAAATCAAATGAGGAATACCTCCAACAGTCAAAAATGTAGCTCAAGATATCTGATGTTATGATTGCAAAATAAATCTTGAGAAACTGTTGAAACTCAAAGCACTTTGTGAATGTTAATATTGTGTAAACTTTCACAACAAAGAGATAAGATGATGCAATTAATCAGTAGAGGTTGAAAATTTTTCAAGAGAAAATATTTTCGGCAAAATAATTCTGATTTCATCTTTCTATGTTTGGGGAGTTACTTTTTTAAAGCCTATATATATATATATAGGCTTTAAATATATAGGCTATATATATATATGTGTATATATATATAAATACATGGTATCTTCTGCATTTGATGTAGTACCACCTAATATTTCAACTAAAAATACAGAAGAATGCAACAACAATAGAATACACAAATTAGAAACCACCTAATAACTGACTAATTCTCAAATGTGATTTCCAGGGACAAGCTTCTACACAAATTTCATAGGGGCTGATACAAGGTTTCTTGCTATTTAACATTTTCATGGATGTCCTGGACAATTAAACATTGTCTATGACACAAAGATAACAATGTCATTCACTTTTCCTAGTATATAACTTTTTTTGAGGTCTTGAATGTGCTCATCAATCTATAGTCAACTATTTTAAGCACGGTGAGCTTTTTAAAAAAAAGTGAAGATTTTAAGAAGGGGTTTTTATGTTCATTCTTGACAAGAAGTCTGGGAAAGAAGGTATCATGGCCATTAGCAACATACTGTTGAAGCTCTTTACACAAAATATCTTCTGTGATCAGCTTTTACTGTGCACTAGTCTTCATTTTTGATTTTGAGAAAGCCAGATTTTTACTGCTGCAGATCCATCTTCCCTTAAAAGATGTCCTTGACCCTTTAATCTAGGGTTATGATTAGGGTTAGCATTAGGGTTAGAGTCAGGATTAGGGTTAGGATAGGGGTTTAGGGTTAGGGGGGGTTAGAGTTAGGGTTAAAATGTGGGAAAAAAATATAAAATCAAATCCCTCTCTTCTGGGAAATTAAAATCTGGTTTAAGTCAGACATAGAAGAAACTTAAACTGGGCTTTACTTGTCTCCTACCAAAATCATCTTTTCTGAAGTAGCTCAGCAGAAAGAGTTTAATTTAAATGTGGTACAGAAAAAAGTTCTAAAATACTGCAAGTTATTTGAAAATAAAATTGCCCTTCTACATTCATGCATACTTAATAGCTTTACTCATTTAATATTCACATTAGACTTCATCCTAATGCATAAGCATTAAAGTCTCAACTGTAGCTTAAGCTCTGCTGTATACAGCTAGGTGTTGTATATAGATCATAGTAAAAGGTTCATGCCTGAAGGGATGTGGAGGTCAAGACCTCTTACCCTACAAAGACTCATTCAGAAGATTAGTTTTATTAGCTGTGAGAAGAGTGACAACAATGCACAAGCCTGCCTAACTCATCCATTTAAAATTTTAGTTAAGGAAGTGGTACCAGTGATCTCAGTGGAACAGCTCACAGAATACTGCAAATTTAAATATCAGCATATGTCTTTGAGAGATCAAGGTCATATGCTTCTGGTTTCTTCCCTTTTACACTGC
This sequence comes from Corapipo altera, assembly GCF_003945725.1. Lineage (NCBI taxonomy): Eukaryota > Metazoa > Chordata > Aves > Passeriformes > Pipridae > Corapipo > Corapipo altera. The sequence goes on from NW_020884931.1 coordinate 883,241, forward strand.
ACATGATTTATGTTTTTTCTAATGGTGTATTGCCAGACAAGAACTGCTGTAAGATGAATTATTTTTGAAAACGTTTGTCTGGTCCCCCAGGTGTATGGTATATTGTGAAATGTTAGCTTGGGATAATTCAACAGTCCATCTCTTACTAGCTTGTTTCTAGTGTGACTAAACCAGGCTATTGCCTGAAAAACAAATTCACATTACTGTATTCAGATGTTGCCACTATCCTTCCTCTGATTGACTGTCTGAAACATTCTTGTTCTTTTATACATTAATGAACCAAAAGTAAAGGAGCACTCATGCAAACTTCATAACAAAGATGAGGAAAAGAGACTTCTGTTCAGATGACAACTTTGAAAGTCTAGTGTTATACATACATGGCATCACATCATTATGAATGTTTCTTTGAGCCATAAGTCAAGACCTGAAGGAGTGTTGCATAAAACCTGATATTTCTGGATTTATTTCCCAATATATGTGCCACATATGTGTTTCAGTTTTCTTTCTACCTTAATACTTTGTAATCAAAAATATTTGTAGAATAAAATATCTTTAGATCACAAAAGTTCTTAAAAGTTTTAGAAAAGCCTCTATTTGTTACCATCATTAAACATAGACACTGGAAATTAATGTTTGACTTTTATTAAATCCTCAAATTTCTCACATAAGGAGGTTGACTTTTTTTTACCTAATTGGCAACATCTGCATTCACTGTAGAATTTTATAGAAGAGAAGTGCATGTGAAAAGTACCAAAAAGGCCAAGATGCAACACAAAATATTTAGTGTTGTGATTGAGGTTTCTGTTTGTGGAGTACTACTTCACACATTAATTTTTCATTTGCATCCAAAAGAGAGTGTTATTTCTAGCAAATGCAGTTAGTGTAGTTGATCCTCCAGATTAAAACAGAGAACTTGGTTTGTCCAGATTGACTCTCTTATCACTGAGGTATAACACAAACCCTATGTCCCAGCACCCACTTTAATCATTATAGAGAGATTATACAATACTATTTATTATAAACAATACCGTTTACAAATGTATCCTCACTATAGTTAAGTTAATCTTGACTATAAAGTGGAAGTTAAACTAACAATCACAAAAGGCAGAAGTCTGCTTTCTCAAAAGATCTTTTTGTATCAAATAGTTGTATATCAAGTGAGTAACACCCATTTTGGGTTACAACTATAAATAGTAAACTGGAGTTTGGGAATTTCTTATCTGAGAAGATTTCAGCTTAATGTTCTACTTGTGGGTTATGACAGTAAAACTCCAAACCATATATTCGTATTATGTTATTTTAATATCAGTTTCTAAATTGACTTTTACTATATTACTAGTGTTTCAAAAAAAGATTAAAAAGAATGTATTGCTAAGCTGAAGTCTAAGAATCAGTGAGTACATATATACCAATATATGTGTATGAATTTTTGAAATAGTTATTAAAAGTTATTTGATATCAGTGAATTGAAGCATCTGTCACTATCTGCTGTTATTTAGAGGTAAGAAAAACACAGAGAAAGAAATCTAAACTTTCTTTTGCAATTTCAGCAGTCTATGAAACCTGTGAAAATTTTGATTAGCAATTATTCACGGAGGTAAATTACTCAAGTGCTGCTTCAAGTAAGTTGTCAACAGGAAAAGGATAGATATACTTGGCAGACTCACGAAATAGGGTTAAGACTTTAAATCAGCAGTGTAATTTAACATTCAAATTGCTAAGGATGAAACAGCGCAAAATCTCACAAAATGTGGCAGGAAAGAAAAGGAACAATCCAACTGTAGAAAAAAATCATATGAGTTATTCTATCATATTTGCTGATATGAATTCAGTCTTCTCTGATCTTAGGTAAATAGAAGTAAATACAACAAAGATGGAAAATTAGATGCTCTACATTACTGGTATGAATACAATATAGTATTGCACTGATATGATTAAAACCACATATTACTACATTGTAGTCTTTATACAGTAATACAGAGTTAGGGGCATTCCATATATATTACCTGGACCATTCTTCAGTACATGTAAGAAAACTTATCTTCCTTACAGGATTTGAGTCCATTTACAGAGCTATTAATTTGAGTAAAATCAACAAACCATCCCTCAAAAATTAAAACAGTTCCCTTATTGGTAAAAAGATTTTTCTCTCATCAACTTTTTCATGGTAAATATGACCATGGAATCCCACACCTTATTTCTACAGGACCGATTTTAGCTCAAATGTTCCATCTTCATAAAAACATGACAATTCTCTGTGTGCTGCTCAGACTTTGCTTTAGCTGTCATCATTGCCATCCCTGCCTCTTTGCAACTATAAGGAAAGGATACCAGGGTGAGGAAACCACACCATGTCCATTCCATTGGCAGCACAGGTCTTTTCTCCAGCTTCCAGCTTACGCTTAACTCAGGTAGCTTAGTAAGGCAAACATATCAAGTCCAAAGTCTATCTAAAGCACACCCACACACTTTTAGATGGCCTGAGTCAAACAACAAGATTAGCACATGCCACCTTCTATGCTGGATAGCTCACAGCACGGTTAAGGGATGTGACTAGTACTGCTTTACACAACCTATTGCACTAACTAGGTCAGCAACAAGTGGTTTTAAGTATGAGATTCAACACAATAGTGAGAGAAAATACCAGAGCCCACATATTCTACATCTTGTTTAGATTTTAAACAAAAGGAGATTCTTTCTTCATTTTATCCTGAAATTTTATGAATGCACTAGTAAGCAGTTCAAACTTTTAATTAAACTAAAACCATATGTCACTACAGTAATTTTTATAATAATTTCAAAGACAACCTTTTTTTTTATGATATAGAAAGCATCCATGTATAGAAACACACTATATTCCTTCAGCCTATTTCTAAAGATGTGATGGGAAACGAACAAGTATTTCAAAACCAAAATAAATCTCTCAATTTCAATATCAGTAGCAATATTTAATTACATTGATATTATTGTACAGGATGCACAGGCCAAAAAATACTACCCTCAAAGAAATAAAACTGATGATAATTAGAACTTTTCTGAATACCCCTTCCCCCAAGCAAATCAACTTAATAATATATCTAAAATAGCCTCTTGACCATTGTGCTTTGCCAAGATGAAAAAAATATGAGGAATCTAGCAGAAGCATACCACCTGGTAGTATACCATTTAACACCACATGGCTGGATACATAGGTTCACTTTCATCTGCTATATCACTGTCTCCAAAGACTGGACAAGACAAACACAAGACATCAGAGAATGTTATGTGTGCAGTAGCTGAGTATACTTTGCCTTGTTTTGCAAAAGGGGTGTTTATTAACGTTGGTATTTACAGACAATAACTAATTGTTTTTTTAATTAATCATAGAATCAAAGAGTGTTTGTGTTGGAAGGGACCTTAAAGAACATGTCATTCCAACCTCCCTGCCATGGACAACTTTCACTAGACCAAGTTGCTCCAAGCCCCATCCAACCTGACCCAATCACTTCCAGGGATGGGGCATCCACAACTTCTCTAAGCGACCTGTTCCATAACACTGACAATGTTTTGTGAGGCCTTCCAAAGTCAGAATAGAATCTGATTTTAATGGACATTTTCTTTCCATGTTCAAGAGCTTGTAATCGAATCTTGGGTAGGTAAGGCACACAGCAGATTCTAGTCAGATATGTAATGATGTTTTCCACTATAATATTTTATTAGCTTTCTATTTAATAGTTTCTACCTAGAAGCATCATTGATGAATACTTTAAGTACGTTGCTGTGTTTGTTGACAACCATAAGAATTTGTCACAGACACAGTTGCTGCAGTTAAAAAAAACCTACATACATATTTACAAGACTAGTGTGAACATATGTGTACACACATATATGTGTGAGTCAAGGAGAAATTTCTTCACGAAAGTGTACTATAATTTGCTGAAAAAAGTACAGGCATAACTTTCCGTAAAATTTTAACTGGAAAAGAAGATTCATTGCTGAAGTCGGTGTAGACAGAAGAAATAAAATGGCTAATATTAGGATTTTGTAACACTGTCTATCAATGTAAATTATTCATATTAGTTGCAGTTTTGGCAAGCTTTCATGATTCAGGATGAAATTTTGCTAAGGCAGCTAGTCAATTTGTCATAAAGAAATATATGATCTTGTACCAAGCTAAAGAATCAAGCAAATCTAGCTCTCTGCTTAGAAATATATAAGGGATTGTCCTAAAATTCAAGTAAGCCTTGTGTCACTGGTACCAGTTATCACCAAAGAAGAGTTATGCAATATGAAGGACACTCAGTAACCAAATCCTGACAGTTTTCGCTCTTTTTCATCTTGTTTTTAACAGAGAGACTGAAACATGTTCAAAAATTTCGGGGGAAAAAAAAGTTTTAATATTTGCAAAAACGTTGAAGTTTCAGTGACAGTAAACACAAAATCATAAAAAGTTATTAGATCAATATTTGGACTGAGATGCAATAATTAATGTACTAAGCCACAGGAACAAATACTGAATAAACATACCATGCTACACGTCTCCCTCTTGTGGAAGGAATCCCAGCTATTATTAGCTTAAATAAATCACTAGGGCAATTGCTCTTGCAAAAAAATTCCTTTCCAGAACTAACTTGAAGATTTTTCTTCTTCTCTTTAAAGATCTCTATTTTTGGATGACTCTACATACTGAGATATTTGCTTTTGATAAGATAACGTGCTTGCCCAAAACACTGACTACTGAAATAAACACCATATGCTCTGCAATTCTTTCTCAACTCAAATCCTCTAGCGCTCTTTCTGTAAAATAGAAGGTCTTCCCATACCTTTCAAATAATTCTTCATCAGTGAGAAAACATTTCTTGTTTTGTTAGGCCAAGATATTCATAGAAAAAACATGAATATCAATACAGAGATCATTGACTTGGGAGAAATTCCTTTCAGGAAGGGGCTTGACAACTCAGGATTTTCAAGAACATGACAGTCTAGTCTAGTCACTGAACAAGATGAACACATTTCATTAGGAAAATCCATGGATCAAATAATCAAATGGAAATATATTTATATTTCAGAATTGAACACCTGCAAAATTATATTTCTAGAGACTGCTAGATAAAGAACAATTTACACTGGAAATTCAGTAACTTACTATAGCTTTAAACTTCTGTGCCTAATATCCATGAAAACAAACTATTACTTCATTCCACTTTAGAAGCTCCCAATTTGAGGCTTAACATGCTGAATGACAACTACCAAGACTTGTTTCTGTCAATCAACTCTTACTGCAGATGGTCCAACAGCAAGAACCATTCAAAACATCTGTTCCTGATCTTGACCAAGTATTTCTCAAAATATTTTGGATTCAAAAAGATTCATTGTTTTCCTTTTTTGAAAACAATGGTGTAAAAGTTAGAATCATTATTTACTCTTTTAAATATAAAATAAGAATTGGAGAGATTTGGACTAAGTCACACCATATCAAAACAAAAATAGGAATCGCACCTCCTGTGTCTGAGCCCATTAGATTGTACTACATTGTAAACCCCTATAATTTTTATTCTATAATTTTTATCCACATAAATAAAAGGTCAGAAGTAGAGACTTCATTTCTGGAGACAATGCATGTGAAAGGACACAAATCCTTTACAGCCACCAATTTTTATAATACAGACAAAATCAGAAGAGTGATAAATACACAAAGTGTCTTTGCAAAGTGGTATCCTGAAAAGAAACAATATTATGACAGTCAGAAATAAAATTAACTTCCTTCTCAATGGGCCAAGATTTATATAAGAAGAATGTCTGATCAAAATATCTGATAAACCTGATATTTAGACTTCAAGAGGTTCAGAGTAACAGGAATAAGAATGTGATGCCGAGTAATCTTTTGTTAATCACCAAATCCCACTTAAGTTATTTCAGGTTAACCAGCTGACAGAAAATCTTGCCAGCTGGTACCTCTGGAAACAAAAATTTCCTGTATCATTCCTTCCGATTACCCTCAGAAAAAACCCTACAATTTCAAAGACAAGCTCTTCTACTTCTGGACCCCTTTTACATAGGAGTTTTTACAGTCTTCTCATTGACTTTAAAAATTCTTGATTTACACGGAAGGGTAATTTGATGCATATTCATTATAAACATTTTTAGAAAATTGTAAAACATGACTACAAACTTATATAGCTGGTCATAAATCAACAAATTTTCAAGCCTTCTTAGAAAGTAAACTTTGAAGACTACTCAATAAGGTTTCACTGACTCCAAAATCTATGCACAGACAAGAGTAAACATCCAAATAGATTTATTTAGCTGCAATAGAAGATTTTAACAGATTTATTTCTTTCCTCCATGTGTTTCCTTCATAATTAATTGTTGGAGAATAACAAGCTAGGTCGTAAAAGTTTAAAAGTCTTTTTGTAATCCTATTTTATCATGTCATATGCCATGATTACATTACAACTTAGCAGAGAAGGGGGTTTAAGTATTTAATATTCAAGTGTTTTGTCTCTTGCTAACAGAATAAAATATTTCTATCCTATTCAGGAAGACTTTAATTTGTCTCTTTTTAAAAACTACTCTCTGATGTTTTCCTGGATCCTGGAAGTTTTAAACTTTCAGAGGCAAATACTTAGAAGTCAGAAGTTTATTACTTTTTCTAGGAAACAGGTTTACTAGTATTAGCCACTCTTTCTTTCAGTCAGTGTGAAATTATACAGCAACCGACTAACAGTTATTTTGCAGATCACCATTTCTACATAGAATTGTTATTCCATTTCTTCAAAATGCACACTCTCTGATTAACAGCACACTAAAATTTGATAGGCTCTTCATTGCGTCTTTTTTCCAGAGATGCAATGAGAAATCCTAGTAAATCTGGATTTTTGAGGAATAAAATCTGACAATGAACAATAGCTTAAAAAAGCCATCCCTGAAGCTACTGGATTTACATCGCACATTGACTCTTCTTCTATCCTTTCCTTTATAGATCAGTGCCATGTAGGCAACCCATGAGCTGACTGGGAACAGCCCTTCCAGGCAAGTCTGGCAACTCACTCATCTCTCTAGGTCCCTCTGTACTCTTGTAACAGACCTAGTTTTGGTGGTGAGAGGTAACTTTTTAGGATTATTCCTCACAGCCTTACTATAACAATTAGGCGTGTGCCTTAAGAATTTATCTGAAAAAGTATTGTGGTGGAATTAAGTTATCATCCCAGTGTGAGCTCAAATGGAGCCCCTTGGGCACATGGGTAGGGGGTGTGAGAGGAGTCCCAGGTGAGGCAGGTCAGGACCACTAAAACCTGATAGTGCCCAAGGGGCCTTGACATTGAGTAAGCTCTTGTCAAGTAAATGTCACCTCAAAGGAGGCAAAAAAAGGGTTTAGACCAAATGCTTAGGGAGGAAACTGCTTGGAGTTCATGTAAGGTGATTATCACCTGGACTTCAGCTGATCTGAAATAAGTTAAAAGTGAGAATGTGGATATAGAAGATGCCACTGTTACATTTCCACCTTTTCCTAGAGGTAGTGCTCCTCTGAACCAGAGTCAACCAGTGATTCACTCTTACAAAACACACAGAAAGTACAATATGGTTTCTCTACAGTGTGTTGACTATTCTTCCCAGATTTCAGTTGAAGGGATTTGACAAATTATTAATACAAGTGTATCTTATTTTAAGTAAAAACGCTACAGCAAGAATCCTGAGAGATGTATGTGTGATCCAAGGACAACTGTTTTGGTGTGCAGGCTACTTGAAGTTAATATACATCTCCTGATCACGCTAGAAGTGAGAGAACTGGCTTGAATGAGGGCCCTGTGGGAGATTCTGGGCAGTTCTGAAGTCCTAGAAGGCCATTGCAAATTGAAAGTTCCCTTGGATTTCTCTGATTTACAACTCAGACTACAGTCACTGCCTTGCAGCCCTGAAAAAAAGTACACAAAGCTTCTCTAGCCTCCCTCTCATATCGGGCCAAGTCCCATTGCCCAAGAAAAAGTACAGAGAGGAGCTAGCTTGTAGAAGGATTGACTTTGTTTCAACAGAATGAGTGGCAACAGAAATGGAAAATACATTTAAAAATCTCTCAGCTAACTACCACTCAAAGCTAGAGGTTTCCTGACCTAAGTTTTCATGCTATAATTTAACTGCTTACACCTTCCTCTGGTGATATCAGAGGAATGAAAATAGTTCTTTTTCTTATTCAAATGGAAGCTTGCAGGGAAGATTCATGAGTGTCGTTTTTTTCCCCTATTTTATCCTGTCAATTCCACCTACAAAAAAACTCTAAACTGTGATCCTGTTCAGCTGGTATTGGAAATCTTTGACTGAAATCACCAGTGCTGCAAGTACCTCTGTAGTGAAGTATTAGAAAATCGACCGTGGGGAGAGAAAACACTGCAGCTCTAATTCACAATATTTGAAGACCCTGCAGGATCCATCCTGCAGGTCAGTCACCAATAGCCATCAACAGGGTACCTCTGGAGGTTTCCTATGCCATTCCCACATGAGGAGGGTTTATTTCTGGAATGCCAGCCACAGCTCACAGTTCTCTCACTCACTTCCCAAGATCAACATTTATTTGCCAGGTTGTCTCTCAAAGTGTCAGCGTTTTGGTTGCCTGAGTCTGTGAGCTGCTGCACACAGTGTGACACTGGACCAGCAGTTGCTTCTATTTAAAAAAAAAACAAACCAAAGCACCATCCCAAATGTAATTAAATCAAGGTGTTTGGGCTCCTTGCTGAGGTTCTGGTGCCCATGCTTCTGTGAAGGCATCCAGGGGCTGCAGGGCCTGGGGGCTCCCAAGGATGGGAGAGTAGGGTCTGGCAGCCAGGGCAAGCCAGGGCAGCAGGGCACCAGCTCCTACCCCAGGCACTGAGCTCCTTTCTGGGGGCAGCATGTCCTTGGAGAAAAAAAGTTCATATTTTGGAGCAGGCACAGTTACCACAGTTACCTGCAGCTGTACAAATAGCACAGTTAAGATAACAGACTAACATCTCATGCATTTGACAATACCAGTTGCCAATTTCTTTAAGTAAGCACCTCTCTTGATTTCCTTTGTTCAGCAATTCCTATAACAGCAAATACATTAACCCATAAAAGTCTCTCCTGGTACAACTTGTTAAGGAAGATTTTTCTGGAAAACTGGTAAGTTCAAAGAAGCAGGCGTGGGACAGGATTAACCAGTGGTGACTAACTTTTGTCTTAAGCCATTGTACTATGTGGTAAAAAATTCCGATGAGGATGTGTTTTATGAACTAAAATATTTTATACATCTTAAAGTCTGTTAAGCAAATTCCCTGATACCTCTTAGCTGCTCCAGTTCACACCTTCAAATAAATTAGAGAAAAATTGCATACAGCTGCTTTCTGACCTATTACCCAGCAAAATATCTTACCAGGAATTAAAGAATCTGTCAAAATATGCTAAAAAGGATAATGGAATACCTTAAATTCTACCAAATTCACAATACTTTGCTGAACAAATCAAGTATGACCCATAAGAGTTTACTTTAAGGAAGAGTGTGAGTAACTTCAGAGTGGCCTGAAAAAGTAACTTAATGCCACATGACATTCAGTATTGATAAACTGAAAGTGCTGCCCACTCAAGGAAAAATATGGACACACAATTTCTGGGTTCTAAATGACAGTATTTTTCCATGTGTAGTATTTAAGTGAAAACCTCTGCTTAGTAAAATATTTTGGCCAAGTAAACATACCAGAAATATCTATAGTTGTGCGCAGAAAACATACTGCAGAAGTTTGCTTTTAGGGAAGATACTGTAGAGTATCATTAATTCTGTCTAAAAAAAAATAATAAATTAAAAAGAACCTGTGAAAAAACATCAGTGACTGGCGATAACAATAATTATCAGCCTTGGAATATTCCTATTTGAAAGAATGGCTTAACAGATTTGGATTACTTGTCTCAGAAAGGTAAGGAATAAGAAGGTTCATGACAAAAGCATATAAAATTATAATTGGTGAAAAGATGACAAGAGAGGAACTCTGGTTCTCCTTTCAACAAAGGAACAAGGAATCACTTAGTGAGGCAGAAAAATGGCAAATCAGGATGAAAAGAAATACTCTTTTCACAAAGTCTGAATTTAGGCTTTGGAATTTACTGCCACAGCATGTCTTTGAGACCAAGAGTTTAGCAAAATGTCATAAAAGCCCTATTACTTCATTGGTAAGAAGAGTGTATAGAGCTAAATAATGAACAATAAAATAGTTTTGGAAAATTTAAACATATTCTCTAGGTAGAAGACTAAACAGGGAATATGTCCTATTTCATACACTTGTGTTACTATAACAGATTTGGGTTAGTATTTTGCAAGAACCCCTTAATAAGTTTTAAAATTATTGAAGTGTTATATTTTTGACTATTTGCATGAAGATGTGATTTTGAGAAGAAAATAGGGTAAAGACATGGTAAAAATTACAAAGTACTGACTAAACATCAGTTCCATGACAATTTCAAGTACTCTAAAAGGATATTTTTGCAGTGTAAAACCCAATAATCTAGAGATCAAATGGTTTTGTGTGAAAAGAGAAAATTTTAGGGCAGTTTTTCAGGTATAGTATGCTCAAGTAACTTTATAAGCTCTCATATCTTTCAATTTCTATTAATATAAAAATTATGTCTTTTACTTCAACAAAGTCATGGACTTCACTACTTGTAGTCACTAACCTTATAAATCAATGTAGCTTGTAGAACATTCTTTCTGTTTTCCTCTAACACTGAAGCATGCAGAAGTCAGTCTGAGAAGTTCTTTCTAACATTCTTCCAAGTTTTGTGAATTTTCAGATTGATTGGCTAGAAATTCAAAGGCTTTCTTTATTGAATAATATTGAACATTTTTGCAAGAAAACATTTCATACATATTTTCTGAAATGTTCCTAAATTCCAACACTGATTTATGACAAAATATATTAATATGTTGGATTACTATGTTCTAGCATATCCACTATGTTGGCATTACGTTTTTTTCTTATGTTATGAATTGATTTATGAAAACTTTTGGATTTCTTCAAAGTTCACAGATGCTTTGGCTTCTCAACATTGTTGAAAAACATCGGGTGCCTAATGCAGCAGCATATTTTGGGAGCTGGGAAAGAAAAAGCTAGTCCTCTTTCTAAATATGCATGACTGTCTGTGCCTGCCCAGAGGCTGAGTATTCACACTGCCCATTGGCTTCTGTGACTGAAAATGCCCAGGGTGAGGGCTATATGGCATTTTCACCAGTGAAAACTGCAATAGGTGACATTCTGCTCCACTGAAATGATTATGAGTTTGCTTTTGATGTCACTGAGATATGAGGGTAGGAACTCTGAGCACACCGGGAAAAACCCACTTGCCTAGCATATATTAGCTATTTTTGTTCCCTTTTACAGCATAATACTGTTAAATCTAGTTTTTCTAGTTTTCATCAGGTCTCATGCTGCAAGACCTCAACACTGGAGAATAAGGATGCATATGAGAAATGTTCAAGAGCTATAGATGACCTGCTTTTCTTGACAACTAACAAAGTAAAATTCCTGTAAGGAGAATATGATCAAAACAGTAGAATCATATATTTTTAAATGAAATAAAATAGTCTAGTGTGATTTCTAATGCGATTGATGTTTTCATGGTTGATTTATGAGATTGTAAGCCTTATTAATCATTAAATTCTACCTCAACATGGATGCATAAAATATGATTCAATGGAAAAATAAAATCTGATCCAATACTATATAAATTGAATTTAAAGTCGTCCCATCAAGATGCTGAATTTTTTTAGATTTAATCTATGTATTCAATAAATTGATTAAAACCTGTTTGCTGATTCATCTGATTAGGACAGTGAACCAATCTGACCTTAAGCAACACAAACTAATGGACAGTTGTATAGAGAACAGAGGGATTGATCCAAATACAGTCATATTATTTTCAGTGTATCATGTATTTAATGTTTTTCTTGAAACAGCCAGTATCATAATAAAAATGAAAATAGAGACAGTAAAAATATTTATTATGCTTAAACATTTTTTCTTGACATATCAGTATCACTCAGCAAGAGTATATTTGGAACACCTCTATTGTGGAATTGCTCACTGGAATTTTCCACTGTTATTCAATTTTTTGACAGAAACGCTGCATCATACACGTGGGTGTCTTATGACAGGTGTGGCACTGGCACTTTGGAAATGCACATGTAGGAACTGAGTAGCTTAATGAAGAAGCAACCATTTATTCTCGAAATCTAACAAACAAATGGTCCCTAAATCACTGATGATGTGCCTTAGGAAATGGTTTTGACGGCAATTTTATACAACATTTGCCCTGAGTTCTATATCTCAGTCCTTGTTTTATGGTTGGTGAATTATTACATAAGCAGGGTAAAAGAACAGAAGAAAAATGAAGACAACCTTGAACAATGAAAGATAAGGTTTAATGGTCAAAATGAATATGAACATCAGAAACAAGTGGGTTGAAGTTTACGGTACTATAATTTTGATAGGAAGACAAACTGTTTTCCATGGATCTTTCCCCAGATGCAGTCTACAAGCAATATTGAACCAAAAAGCACAAAAAAACCTACATGAAGTTAAACAATAAGCTGCTAAATTTAAAGGTGTATATATGTGGTCCTGTATTTGATTCACAACAAATTTTCTCTAATGGAGCTATACAACTAATTTTGGAAAAAGATGATTTAATAATGTAAGCTAGGAAACAGGACTTTAATTAAAATACAGGCATGGTAAACAAATATGTTTTCTTACTTGAACACATTAAAAAAGGTAGAGTATTTTCCAGTGTGGGCAGCCAGCAACAAAGGACAGACTAAACATTTAGTTTTAAATTTTAAGGGTTTTTTCCATTCAGAGTGCAAAATACCCTTCCAAACTCACGCCAATCTTTTGGCCGGTTTTGAATTCAGTGCAAAAGATTTTCCCTTGCAACTGAAACTAGTATATTGATCAGAGGTGCACCTGAGCTTGAAATACAGCTTTATTAATTGCAATAATTAATATTGTAGGGTTTTTTTACATCGAGTAGTAGTGTGCATGCCGAATCTTAAAAAAGATTCTAATTGAGATAGGTAAGGAAAGCCTGGGGAAATCACTAGACTCTATGAACAAAACAACTCAATTTACTGAGTCTTTAAGTCTTGGAGAACCATCTGAGAGATGCACCATACAAGCAAGCTCATGTAGAGAGGGATTTAGTCCACTTGAGATGGATGGAGTTGTTCTCTGTGAAATTAGAATTGTAGTACAAGCAACTAATGATTAACCAACTGATGATAAATTTGAAGGAGGAGGATTCCCTCTTCAGAATTAAGCTGGAAAATATTAGTTTGCCAGGTGCATTACGAATAGTTATAATCTACTGGTAATGAGAGGGTATTCAGTTTGGAGGGGGTGTTAACGGATACACAGTAGGATTTCTAATTCTGTGGGAAAGAAGTCCATTAACTCGTCTTTATAATTCATCTCCCATTAAGCTTTATTCATAATACCATAAATTATATGTAAGTATATTCCACCAACAGCACAAAAACTGTATCAAAACTGTAATTTAATGAGATATCTTAAACATTTGGATAATCTTACTGAACTTCCTGAGTTTACAAGCATTCTCAAATTTAAGCATATGGGCAAAAATGCACAAATCTTTTTCCGTTTTCCCATGTAAGTACTTTCATTCATCTTTGTGTTTCCAGGTATTAACACCAATTTTTTCTTTTGGTCCTATTTCAACAGACAGTTTGTGTTCCTTAAAATATTTTTGTTCTCTTCATTTTATCCCTTGTTACAGACATCCTAAAAGAAGAAGCCAACTTTTCTTCTTAATTTCCAGAAGCCTTTTCCAGCTCTTAGAACATCTGAAAAGAAGGAGGAATAGCACACTACCATTATGCACTCCTCAGCCAACCAGCAAGTGCTCTACAAGTTTTCTCAGAATAATAGTAAGGAAATACAAAAATTAAGTTAAATATTTTTGAGTGACCTAGAAGATACGCATCTATTTCAAATGACAAATGCTACAATTCTGCAGATTTAAATACAAAAACTAAATGAAACCAAACAAAACAACAAAAAAGAAACCAAAACAACTGAAGTTGTATCTCTTTGGTCAGTAAGCTGTCAGTGTTTCATCATCTTTTCCATCTGCATTTGAAAGCCTTAAAAAGGTCAAAGGTCCATAGCTATTAGTTCTTTAAGTGTGAAAGAAGACAAATATACTGTCTTTCAATCAAATGACCTACCTGCTAAAATTTGAATTAAAGTCATGTGGTTATACTTTTTTTCTTTATTGAAAAAAAAATTACATTCACCTTGGTATAAAATATTAAGTATTATAATAGAAGTAAAAAAAAAAAAAGTATTTTAAAAACAATGTTTATGCTAAAAATATTTACTCATCTATGGTAATAATTTTGCTAAGCAGAGAAATGGTCTCTTTGAAATCATCCCTTTGAAATTTTGCTACTTCCATTGATTAGAAAGAAAAAGTTACTGATCTTCAGTAACCAAATGTAGCTAGTGAGATGCTTTTAATTTGCTTTCATACACAGGAGAAATACATGCACCAGATTTGCAGACAAATGAGTGGATTAAGTTGAAACTTGTTTAAAAGAACTCCATATCAGGAATCTAGAAATCTAGTGAATCCAGAATGGAAGAGGGAAGGTCAGGATCCCTGTTCACAGGAAGCAGAAAGTTATAACAGATTTGAACCAGGAAGTCATTATGCTTCTGCAGGGTTTCTCAACAGGACCCAGAATTAGAGGAATGAACCAGGGAAAGGAGGCACAGGGTGTAACTTAGCAAAGTGTGAATGATCTATGGACCCTGGAAAAGTAACTACAACTTCAGATCTTGTTTTTATTCCTTGTATTTTTTTTTTTTCATCTGACAGACGTGCCTGAGCCAAGCAGTTTTGTCCCTGTGAAAAAGAGCTCCTTGTGCAGTTTCTTCTGTTGACAGTATTGCCTTGGGCTTAAAATACTTGTGAAAGTGCAGTTTTAGATGAATGTCACTAATCTCTGTGGTCTATGAATATTTGATAAAACTGATTTTTACAGGTTCATTCTGACCTCTCTTTCTTCTAAATAACTACAGAGAGAGAGAAGACAATGATTCATACAGCTCTATGTGATTGTTATTGTAGACATCAGCTTTCTAGATCATGGATTTTCTGTACAGTCTGTAGGAAAAGGCAACATGCTCCAAGGGAGATGATCAAGAGGCTGGGTGCATCCTGGAGAATACCACATATAAAAGATCTTCCATGATGGTCTCTTTTATTGAGTGTCTTTACCGATCTGTCCTAACAGCTCTGGACTCCATGGGACAGTCTCACACAATTTCCACCCTCTCTTAGATGAGTATGAAACAGGTAATTTTATTAATTGATAATGTTATCAAATCATAATGCCGTCTATTACAATGGATACCTGGGGTAATATCTGGAACTTCTTGTTGCATTTAGGCACTGTATTTTACTCTTATACTGCCATGCAACAAAATTTCTCCCATATAAAAGTCGGCAAGTCAGATTCAGTTTATTCAGCTGATCCAGCTTCTTTCATGTGGAAATATGAAAAGGAGTTGATTTACATATCACTTATTCTGATCTTGTATTGAGTTATTATCTGCACACATTCTTTACTTTTCTGAAAAACTCTCCTCATTTTTAAACTTGCAAGCCATTTCAGTACTCTTAGTAATAGCAGAAATATTATCTCTAGCAAAAAGAGTTAAAACTCTAATGGTTTTTTCCCATTCAGGCCAGAAGTAAGATAAAGTCATTGAAATATGACTCAAAGGCTTTTCTTTCCCTTGGCTGAGCAAACACCTGCATGGCAGCTCACTTCCAATTTGTCATTTTGCTGGGAATATCATAACCAAACCAGTAATCACCAACACAGAGTTAGCATAGACTAAGCAGGCAGCACTGAGAGTCTGTCCTCCGCTGGGTGCTTCCAAGGAGATCCTCATAATTCCACAGCCATTCCACATAATCTACCAGAGATTAGAGACAAATAAATAAGTACCTCTTTTATAACTGTAGCTTAGCTTTTTTTTTTTTCTGTTTAGTGGAGGGAATAAAAAATACAATAAATAATTGAAGGAGTCTAAACTTCTTTATTTTTCGCAGAATAGTTAACAAACACTTCACTTTATGCTCCATAAAATGTTTTATAAAGTCTGAAGGTAATTTTCCATTTTGCCTTTTGGGTACTGGTATATAACATGCCCAGAGGGATCAGACCAAAATTCTCTCTAAGTCCTTTTCTCCACCTCTACCAGAGTCCACACAGAGCTGTCTAGGGACAGAAGGGGAGGAGTGCCATGTGTATGCACGCTAGTTCATAGGTGGTTGCAGTCTAGGAACAAGGCAAAAATATAGTCTACCTTTTCTTGAGCCTTTAGCAACCACTTTAATTTCAGAGTCCTCCTAATCAATGTGTTAAGGAATTCTCTGAAGATTTCTCTTCCATGAGCTCAATCACTCCTTACTGAAACCTGTACAAATATGTGATTGAAAATGTTCATGGTCACACAAGTACATCAATTTGACACTTCCCCATGATTAAACTTGTATTTTCTAAGACTTATGTGGGCTGAGCAGTTGTTTAATGTACACGTTAGTATTCCAAACAGAACAATCAAACAGATGCCAGAAAGCATTACCCAGAAACAGGTAATAACTTAAGCTACACTGCCCACCTCAGAAGTACCTACAATTCAAATCTCTTTTCTGAATTTCACACATTAAGTGGGCATTTTTCTGAAGCACTATGGTGGGTGTGTTGGTTATTCAATACAAAGGTAAAGAAATCACATTTCTTTTCACTTTGTAGTAATTTACTTGAGAACTTCTAAAATTATTTAAGATTTCAAAAACTTGTTCACAATCTTTTTAGTTGGTCAAAAATTGGATAGGAATATGAATACAACCTGTGTTTTCTGAAATACTTCAGCAAAAGCCCTACCCAAATATATTATGTTCTACTCTTTATTATAGCACTGGACTGTGTCTAGCCAACCCTCCATTATGACTTACTTGTCCCTTTCTTTTCCCATTTGTTAGCTTGTCCTTGATTTACCAGTTGTTGCCCACAATTTTCTGTGTGTTAAAGAGATGAGCCTTCCATTTTGAAGAATATTATCTATTTGTTTAACTTTTGTGAGTTCCTCTTTCGGGTAGAATTTTTTTAAAATTACATTATCAATCACCACGTATTGAATTTTTTCAAGGCTTGATTCTCTTTTACATAATAAAAATTGAAATAATTTTTTAAAAGTCAGAGTTTTATTAAATCCTCAACTTATTAAATCCCAGTGCATTCAGCAGAGGCAATCTGCAGCAGCATCTGCTGCTGAAAGGGCAAACTGCTCTCTCTAGCACAGGGCAAAATGGCCTTTGTAATGCATTTTAGCAAAGTCTTTACTCCTAATGCACTAGTTTACTGAGGCATGCAAAAGTCATTTCCACATTAATCTACACCCCAAAAGGCTTCTCTGATAAGACTTGGTCTCAGTCAGTAAATCCTTCTCAACTCATCTTAGTACTACTGCAAGGCTAATTGCACAAGTAACAATCACATATCTAACCAGGGGATTGACTTAATTTTAAGCTCTTGTTGGGCCCATGCTCTTGCACAATTCAGTGCTGATTTTCTGTGTCTAGAGTATTACATATAAACTCCTGTGCTGAGTTTTTGCTGACTTTATTTCTAATAAAAATGAAATATTTTCCCCCTTCCATATCCATACACATGCATCTCCAGTTATTAATGTTAAACCCTTGTCCATCTGCCTATGTGAGCAAAGTTAAATTCTTTCTAGCAATTTCCTTCTAAATCTCTTCACCACAATCACTCTACGCATGAGAAGAGCAGCAGATTAAAATGACTTCTCAAACTGGTGTTAGGCACAAATGCAAAAGCTTTCACTAAAGTTAATCCATATCTTTATATACAGCTCACTGAAATGAGGATTTGTAATGTTTCTGCAGGTGACTTTTATTTCTGATAGAGAGTGCTGCAAGTTCTATATTACAGGAAGAGATTCAAAATATGAGATGCATTTTACTCTAGAACTAGAAGTTAGTAGGAAGAAAGGACATTTTGTATAATAAACAGAGTGCTGGGTTAAAATCCACAGTGATCAAAACATTGTGACCACTGGATATGGAACAGTGCACCTTTTCCATTTCATAGAGCATTGCAGTCTTCTAGTACCAGAAAATGCATCATGATAGCTTTCACAAAATATTGTGATCCATAAACACAACATATTTTTCCCCTTTTTTTTGTTTTAAACATATTTTTAATTTGCCTTCTGAATATCTATAAGTCATGCCTTTCATCTTTTCTCCACAAGCATGAAGACTTTTTATTTTTTCTAAAAACAGTGGAGATTTACTGATAATCATTGAACTCCCATGGAGGGGATTAAGGAAAATACCAAATATATGAAGATCAAGATAAAATTGCAAAGGCTGGCAGCAGTGATTCCTCTCCATCTCGCCAGCTCTGCCAGTTGGTGTGTGGGTGGGACCCAGAAGCCCCCACCTCCCTGTGCTAGAGGATGTGCCTGCAGGGAGTACTACCATGGCTAGGACAAAACACAACTTCTCGCATTCCTTGAGTCCATGTGCAAATAGAAAGCTACCATCATGTCCCCAGAGCCTACAATATTCTCACCAAGGAATAAACAAAACACAAACTGTGCCTTCTGTGCACTGAGATGACAAACCACTTGATCTGTACCATTACAACATTATCCATCAGTCTGAAGGCCTGTCTGACTTTCTTATTGGACCTGAGCTCCCCCTTTATATCCTGTCTGAGAGGAATGACAGCAAGCCAGCAATTTATTATTCCTATGTACTTTCACAGCATCTGACGCAAAAGATTTAGACAAGAATACAATAATAGAGAAGGTAGTTTGGCACATCCTGACAGTTCAGATTGTATAAAAATTGGGTGGACTGGCCACTTCTTGAACACTGGAATACTCTCAGATGCTAATATGGATGTTCAAGAAACTTGCCAGGCTAGGCTGTTTCTAAATAACAGTTCTGTCAGATTGTGGAACAGAAAATATTCCTCATCGCTACAGTTTTATACTTAATGTAGTTACCAAACGGTTGATGCTTGTGAACTACTACCCTGTTAAATGTGATTTATATCTAACATTATTATATCGTCTTATGTCTGTTCTAGAACAAGCAGCTGTCACAAGTATTGAGGCCATGTTGCTGAGAACACAGCTGCACTGGGCAGGACACGTCTCCAGGATGAAGGACCACCGCCTCCCTAAGATCTTTCTTTCTGGTGAACTTGCCACCGGCTGCCACAAGAGAGGAACCCCGAAGAAAAGATACAAGGACTCCCTGAAACAACATCTCAGCCTCGACCATATTGATCATCATAACTGGTCTACTCTGGCCTCCAATCGGGAGGCCTGGAGACACACTATCTACAACGCTGCTGCTTCCTTTGAGAACACACGCAGGATCACTCTTGAGGAGAAAAGACAACACAGAAAGAATCATGTCTTGCAGAATATACCACCTAAGGAGTCTTTCTGCTGTGCCTTTCTGACATGTCTATCTCACTTTGGCCTCTTTAGCCACCAGCGCACTTGTAACAAATGTGGGTAGAACCTTCCCCAAATCTTCATTCACGAAGCCTAGCCATGATGATTATACTGTCTAATGAATATGGAAGCAGGAAGGAAAGAACACACAATGTATGCAACTATTGCCTACTGCAGTCATTTCAGAGCAAAAATTGTTAGTTTGCCTCTTTCTTGCAGTTCTATAGAGGGTCCATGGCTATACCTGAAATTTAGCTTAAAAACAAACATGTACTGAAATCAGAACTGATAGAAAATTAATGTGATTTATATAAATATAGAATAAATATTAATAGAAACAAATAGAAAGTGCATAAGATTTCATGTTGTATAGCCTCAGGAGATAAAATATTTAAGTGGTTTATTTTCTCCAACTTAAATATTATTTTCTCATCCACTGCTCAGAGGAGTTCTGAAAATTAATTAGTGTCTACTTTGACCTGTAGGTTGCTTTCAAATGCCAAGTTTTGAGTAGTTCTAGATTATGGATTTTTCATAGGGCCTTGCCTTTACTGTTTTTCATTCCCACATGAAAACTACATATTTTGCAGGTTTTACTGTACTATTTAAAAGAGTGTTTCACAGCTTGCATGCAGCTAGAACTACTATAGTTGCTCATATGAGTATATCTCTTCCAAAAAAAATGTAGTTTTTCTCCATATGAAAAGAGATTTATCCTTTGTTTTGGGTTAAAGCATACAGACATACCCATTCTGTCCTGACCATGTTTCACTAGGTAGCTTGAATTTCTGTGGAAGAATGAGTGTCTCCTTGATCTCAAGTTGCTCCACAGAGCAAGCACGGAGAAAAAGTAATTCACAAACACACACGGAGTTCTATGCATATTTAATACATGAGGCTCACTGAACATATCATGGAGAAACTACCTACACAACTAGATCTCATATATTAAGACTGGGTATTCCTGTATTCACCAATTGCAACTCATTTGGCTTTGATATGGGATGCAGAATCTCACAGAACGACAGAGTGTTCAAGATTGAAAGAGACATCAGGGTCATCTTGTCCAAGCCCCCACTAAATCAGGACCACGTAAAATACACTGCCCAGGACCATGCTCAGGTGACTTATCTCCAACATTAGAAACTCCACAATCTCTCCAGACAACCTGTGCCAGTGTTTGGTCATTCTCACAGCAAAAAGTTGCTTTCTTGTGGTCACGTGGAACTTCTTGTGTTTCAGTTTATGCTTGGAACCCTTGTTCCTGTCTCTGGAGACTACTGAAAAGAGCTTGTCTCTATCCTCCGTGCACCTTCCCTTCAAGTATTTGTAGACATGAAAAAAATCATCCCTGAGTCTTCTCTAGGAAAAATAGTTCCAACTCAGTCTTTCTTCAGAGGAGAGATGCCTTTGTCCCTTCATTATCTTGATGACCCTTGGCTGGACCCTCTCCAGTATGCCTATGTCTCTCCTGTACTGGTGAATTCATAATTGGGTACAAAATTCCAGATGTGACCTTACCACTGCTGAGTAGAGGGGAAGGATCACCTCCCTTATAACTCATATTCTTCTGGGGAAGATTTCTTAAAATAACAAGAAGTAAAAGTAATAGTAAAGTTGCAAAATAGAAGTTCAAATGTGCAGTTGTAAATTCAAAGGCTTGAGCTCTTTCCTTTTCTTTTGACTCTAGCTGATAAGCTGTGAAAAGCATCTCCCAAGTGAAAATAAGGCTCAATAGAGCACTTGTAACTGAAGACAGAATTTTAAGGCAAAATAAGAGGACAGTGGCAAGCTCCCAACAAATATGAGCAGAGATAAAATTTTTTATTCTGTTGTTAACTGCACCTTGCAAATAGAACTGAGTATTGGTTCAGATGAAGTGTATTCTAACAGAGCAGAAGAAAGACTTGCCACACAGCACACACTGTTCCAATCCATAAAAGAGCTAGGAGCTTTACTATAACAAGAAAAGATTCATATCAAACAAGTGACTAGATAAACAAACATTGTAGACTGCTGCATAAGAGTGTAACCATATTAAAATTTAGATATACTCCATAAAAATTGTATGATGGAATTTCATTTCCATCTCCCATTGCTGAACATCCCAACTGTTCCCTTAGTGAACACAGCCAGGGAGAGCTGCCCCTTTCAAATGGCACTCCTTCTAGGTCAGGAGAAGTTTTTTGGGTTTCTAAAAACAGTAGTACAAACATTCTCACCTACTACCCTTTTCCCTATGCCCTCCTTCTTTTCCCAGACTTTTGTCTCACTGTCTTGATTTTGATGCAAGGCAATGAGACCGTAAGTAGATACCGAACACAATCAATGGAGGAAGCTGGAAGGAGACAGAGGCACATGCACTGGTGGCAATATAGACTGGGGGGACCTGGGGAGGGTGTGAAGGCCTCTTAAGTTTGCACAGCCTCTTTATACAGTGTATAACACAATTACATTTTTGATGTCACTCCCTAAATATTAGTGCCTTTAATCTTGCACTTAAAAACAGTTATATATTTCAATGCTTTTCTTTGTTTTTAAAGTGGAGCATGTGTTCAGACTAGCAGGTATCCACATGGAAACCCAAAATGTTTTCAGGAGGTCTGAAAAGCCCTATTAAAAAAAAAAAAAAGGTATGATTTTGACATTTTTCTTTATGTTCAATTAAATTCTATTCTTAGGGGTTATAGTAAAAGATTTTCTCTTTTGCCATATTTATCTCTGGGATAAACCGTATCTGATTGTGATATTTCATCTGTTCTCCTTTCTAGTTATGATAACTCTTTGTATTCCCGTGATGATTAATCGCCTGGAGTCTTCTTACTGACCTCAGCGATGCTGGCATTACTTAGCATCATCTTGTCAATCAAAGTAATTCCATTTAGGAACCTCAATATAAATTTAAGACCCTGGCTTCAGACATTCAGTCTTGAGATTTATTAAAATGCAAACAAAGCAATTTTTGCTCCCATTGGTGCCTGGCAAGTCTCTTCTATTAATCAATGGGTAATGATTATTTTGAACATGTTTCATTAACAGAATAGATCAAAATCCATTTATCTTTGATAAATTTGTTTTATTACACTCTCATATTTTAAAAATTTACAATAAAAACACCCTGTAAAAAACAACTAGACACTGATTCCCTCTTGTTTCAGTATAGCTAGCAAACGTTCAGAAACAGGCTGAATGGGAATCTCAACTGAAATTAGAAGTATAAAAAACAATGGGGCTTGTACCTACTTAAAGTACCTCTACTCAGATCAGCAAAAGTGTATCAGAACCCAATCTGAATTACTTGTGCCCAGTAAAATGTATGAACTGTCTAATGATGTCTTTATGGTGAACCTAATTCAAGAACCTAAACCCTGAGATACCATCACTGATGGCATGAATGCTTCTAGTCCATGTTAGCGTTAAATCAAACACAGCAGCTTCAAGCAACTATAGTGGATTATGAGCCCTCACACAGTTAACAAACTTTAGTGTGAGACAACTCAGAAAGAATGGCTGAAATCACGCCTTATACCACTCAGCTAGATTTGCAAGCCCATGTCTGTCAAGGTGCTGAGGTTCTTTATATGTAGAAGTGGTGAACGGGGCTTCGGGGAAATGATCACTACTAAACCTTGTTTTGGAAAAAACTGCCTCTAGAGAATGGGATTTGTCTGGCATAAGTAACTGGGTAGTTGTTATATGCTATATAAACATTGTGAAAACAACCCAGGTATTTTGAAATTATATTTGCTATGACCTGGAAAGCAGTTCTCTGTTTGTTTGTGTTGGGTCATCTCCTGCTATTGGTTAAAGTTTCTCATTTGGAAAAAGCAGGGAGAGTATAGATTTCTAATCTTCACCTTCTGAATGTATTAACGGACATGCATATGTTTCTAAATTGGCCTCTCTACAGACAAAAATTCTTAGAACCAGAAAGAAATCCTTGACTGATGCCTATCAACTCCAGTGTAACTATTTGAAAGAACTTACTACTCTGAACTACACTCTTACCAGCTGGAAGGGTTTCACAGCTAGAAGGGTTTTCCATCCTGTTAATAAAGGCTGAAACTGAGATATGTAGAGATGGTTCTTCTGTGATTACACTGCTGTTGGCACTACAAAGGAAAGTACTATTTGACAGGTTAAATATATAGGTTGCCTCTAGAAGTTAATACAAAGTATATTTTTATTTAATCTTTCTCTATGGTATTGTTTTAAGGGTCCCACAAGAACTGTAGGGGTCTTAAAAATTATTTTCTTAGAAATTGTGTATGTACCTGAGGGGAATATCTGTGCATTAAGACTAAAATCAAAATAGATAGAATACACAAAAATAACTTGAAGACAGAAAGAGTTGTGCAACATCTCATAGAAGATCAGTTTCAAATTTTCAAAACCCCATGAAGATATTCAGAGTACTTGCAGACTTCTAGTTCAGGAATGAACTTTCCAAATCTGGAAACATCCACTTGGCATTGCTTTAACATCAAATATATTTGATGAGATATAGATATATTAGTTCTGTACAAGCTATTTATTTTTCTGGTGATGATTACTGCATGTACAGTATGTGGTATATGAGACATCTCAAGCAGCAGACAATATAGGAACAGGAAAAAATTTATTGGATGCCATAACTACACATTAGTTATATTATGTCCCCAGACTACTTAGAATAGATGCAATCCTTCTCCTCAGATATGACCACGCAGAGTAGAAGTCTGATGATTTTCATTGATTTATATGTATAGTATATACAGACTCGAACTTTTTCTTTCCTGCCTTTTCATAGCTAAAGGAGAATGTGTGAAGCTTGTGGCATAGTCTATTTTTGCTGCAGGTGGCACTGAGGATTAGAACCCCTTAGGATGTGAATTTATGCCTAGACCATTACAGAGTAACGCAGTTATACCTACGTGCATCTGAGAAGGTTCTGTCCCATAATCTGTTGATAGACATATAAATTGTGAAATATTGTGGTCAATATCACCAGTTAACACTCCTGTCCCAAACACTGATTAGTCCTCCTGAAAGGCTCCAGATAGTTCACTCTGCTAAATATCCTCTGAACATTCTTCAGTCTAAACCGGAGCACAAATATTCACATGAGAGGAGAGTAAATGGAAAATACATCTCTTCTCCTCCTGCTTGTGCATTTTGCATGAACCTAATCCTTGTTCATAACCTACACTGACCTAGATCAGAATGATAAAAAAACCCTGTTTCATCACACTGAAGAGTCAATAATGATATTTTTTTCTCTTATATATTATTTTTATTTTAACCAGGTCACAATATTAATTAGAAATATATTCTTGATGTGCCTTAATCATTACTATAACATAAAAATGAAGCCAAAACCAGAAGATCAATTTTTATGACTGAGTTAAAGGACATTTTATAGAATCGTGTGTTTTGTTTTCATTTTTGTAACATTAGAAAATATCTCAGTATGTTTAAAAGGAATAACTACACTACAAAAATGAAAAGTAAACTATTAAGAGAATCACCACCAAGTTAATGGCACATTAGCAATAAGTTCATAACTCCCAAGAAAGCAAACTTTACTTACACTAGTTCAAATAAACAGAGACACATTTTTTGTGGGTGTTTATTTCTTGAAATGTTTCATATTTATTGTACTATCATTGTATTTTTTATGTTATTCTGCATCACTGCCTTCTTCATCTCTGATTATAGAAGGTTGAGAGGGTTGCTCATGACTGAACACAGAATAACATTTAATCTATTTATTCCAAATTTGCATAAGATCTTATAATCCTGTTGTCCTGTGCTATGAATTTAAGGGAGAAGAGGGTTGAAAAGCCTATTCAAAATGAAATGCCCTTTTAGTTTATTTATCACAGTAATGAATCTTTGCAAACTTCATGTGGTAAGACAGGAATAGGAGCAACCATATATACTTTTTTCTCTTTCTACATGTATACCTACTCACACTATATATCTAACATATGATGTCACATATATTTATTGTGTGTATAAATAGATGCATGTGAATGTGTGTGTGATTTAGCTGTAATTAAGAATTAAATGTTAAGTGCCTCAAACATTAAAGATTAAGATAGTCCTTCCATTATTGACTAAATCCCAATGTACATTCTGAGTATTACTTTCAAATGTTTTTGGTAACAATTTAAATCTGTTCCCATAAAAGCTAACGAAAGAAATTCCAAAAAACTGTCATAAACCCCGTTATAGTTTTTACATGTAAAGTGGTATGCAGTGATAATGTACAACATTGGTAGAGAGCTCATTTTTTTTCATAAAATCATAGAATCATAGGCTGGTTTGATTTGGAAGGTACATTAAAAATCATCTAGTTCTATTCCCCTGCCAAGGGGGATAGAAAAGGACACTTTCCACTAGATCAGGTTGTTCAAAGCTCAATCCAACCTGGCCTTGAACACTTACAGGAATGGAGACTCCACAGCCTCTCTGGGCAATCTGTTCCAGTGTTTTACTGCCCTCACAGCTAAATCTTCTTCCTTATATCTAGTCTAAACTGACTCGCCTTCAATTTAAAACCATTATTCCTTGTCCTTTCACATGTCCTTGTTGAAAGTCCCTCTTGAGCTTCCTTGTAAGTACCTATTTAGGTACTGGAAGGTTCTGTAAATTCTCCCAGGAGACTTCTCTTCTCCAGGCTGAACCACCCCAGCTCTCTCCACCTGTCTTCACAGGAGAGTTGCTCCAGCCTCCTGGTCATCTTTGTGGCCACCCTCTGGACTTGCTCCAGCAGATCTGTGTCTTTCTTATGTTAGGGGCCCTGAGCTGGATGAAGCAGTCCACACGGGGTCTCACCAGAGTGAGAATCACCTCACTTGACCTGTTGGCTGCGCTGCTTTTGATGCAGCCCAGCAGCATCAAAGCTCCAGTTGGCTTTCTGGGCTGCAAGTGTGCATTGCTGGGTCATGCTGAATTTCTTGCCCACCAACACCTCCAAGTGTTGCTCCTCAGGGTTGCTCTCAATCCATTCTCCACCCAGCCTGTATTTGTGCTTGGGATTGCCCCGACCCGTATGCAGGACCTTGCACTTGGCCTTGTTGAACTTTGTGAACTTTCCTTAAAAGGCTGAAGAACCTTATATTGCAATAATAGCTGCAAATTTAAAGCAGACAAAAAATCACAAGCAGAAGTTCAACCTCTTCCACCCCCAAGTTCCTACAAAAATACTGTTAATGTTAATGGCTAGATTAATGACTAATTAATAGCAATGTGTCTGATTTTAAATAAGTTGGTTGTAAACTTTAAACATTTTCTTGATGATAACATTTCTATGGAACATATTTTTTTTAATCCGAAAGTATACTAAAGCTGCTTGTTTTTCAAATATGTGAGCCATTCTCACCATCAACCTCCATAAAATGAACAAACTCTTCATGCTCAACAGGAAAAACCAACCTTATGTAAGTCTGGTTAAATCTAGTCAGTCATCCTCTCAACAATGAACCAACAATGAACCGGCATCTTCCCAACCCAGCATCTTCATTTTCAGAAGAGTTTTAGGTGTCCCAGGTTCTGGGTGTTGAGTTAGAGCCACAGATAGTGAAGGTAGGACTGCATTGGGCAGCTGTGATCCAGCAGACTCAAGGGGCAACAGCAAGGGAGATGTATCATCATCAAGAGTAAAAGGCTTCTCTCAGGTGCAGATGGATCTTAGTGTTTATCTGTCTCAATGACATAGAAGAAAGGTTGTCGTTGTAGATCTTACTAGCTCATGTGAAAAGAGTAGCATTGATGAGCTGAATAAATGGAATTACAAAAGTACAAAAAGAACCCAAAAGTGTGAGTGTAGAATCCCAGTAATGTTTTTTTATTTAAGGATTCACTTGAGGCCATTGAAATAATTTCAAAGTACAATATTAAGAATCTCTTAATCTATCAAGTAGTTCTTCATAGTGGAAAAGAAAAGGTTGGTTCAATAATCAAATCCCAAGTCAGTTGCTGTGATTACTGTGATTCCCTTTTTGGTTTTGATAAAATAGACCATATTTGATAAAATAGACCATTTTCCCTTTGAGGGTTGCACAAGTCCAAATCAATGAATCAAAATTGGTTCCAACACACCAATTTTGGTTCATTGATTTCCAGGCCAACATTCCTTTTACTTACTAGACATCTGTCAGTAATATCTGTCAGTCTTTTTGTTGTTATTTCAGATATTTTGTCTTCTTTTCATTGTTCTTCTATCATCAACAATTGTTTCAGAATACCATAATATTTTACAGAAGCACAATTCTCATAGTTGAATACACACATAAGTGTATTTTGGGATACACTTGCTGCAACTCACACATTATATTGAGCCTGACCTTGTGTTAGAAGCAAGAGCTTCAATTGCTTAGGTAAAAAATATAAAGGTATTCCAAACAGGTAGCCAAGTAGGTAGGTTTTTACCTTTTGTGAACAAAACTTACTATTTCAAGTAGGTGTATTTTAAACTTCAGTGTGTTCTAGATCTGCAGCAGCATAGTTCAATATTGCTTTAACTGAAAAGCTTAATTGGAGTGAAGTCATACAGTTCAAATGTGCATTCTGCTGAGCTTACACCTTATTAATGTCATGTCAAGGTAAATGAAAAATAACACTTTTCCCAGGCAACAAATGGATTATTTTTTCCCATTACAATGGCACATATGAAATTTTCACAGTGTTAAGGATGAAAAGTCACAATTACTTGATCTACTCGAACTTCACTATGATTTTAGTTTTACCTCCCTTAAAAACGTTAATAGTCTCTTGCACTATCAAGGCAAATGCAATATTTATTTGAAAAAGGTTTTGTACCTTGTATAAGAAATATGTGATTGATATCACAAAAATCACTTATTTTGAGGCCTAAATGTCCATTTCTAAAACCTAAGGTAGAGAAGAAATCTAAGGAAACAAAAATTATCTCCAATTCCATTTTAAATCACTGCATGGGGCTGAATTTAGTTCCTAAATTTTATCCGTTTTTAAATATCTTTTTTTCTGTTGTTTCAAAAAACTTCAGAAGAAATGCCTGTTTTGGTTTGGATGTTGCTTTTAAGAATATATGGAATTAAAAAAAGGTAAGTGATCATGCACTGATGAACTTGAAAATCCATATTT
This sequence comes from Corapipo altera, assembly GCF_003945725.1. Classification (NCBI taxonomy): domain Eukaryota; kingdom Metazoa; phylum Chordata; class Aves; order Passeriformes; family Pipridae; genus Corapipo; species Corapipo altera. The sequence continues at coordinate 911,923 of NW_020884931.1, forward strand.
TTAACTACAACAGAAAGATACAGGCATTTGATATTTTCAATGTGTTGTTCTTTCAAAAAAGAAGCAAATTTATTGTACACTACCTTGCCTGGTAAGCCAGGAATACTACACAAAATGGAAGAATTCCTTTTCTGTTTGATATTCCCCTGTGTTTAATGAATTTTATTTCACATCCTGGCTTTAATTCTAAGAAGGTCTATTGTATATATAGTTTGCACCTTGAAAAACTTTGTGGGGCTTTTTTGCATACTTATTAAAGTGGATGTTTTAACAGAGATAAATGTGTATCTCCAATATATTCCCTACACCTATTTTCTTTTCTTTTCTTTTCTTTTTTTTTCATTCCATTCCATTCCATTCCATTCCATTCTATTCACCCTTCTACCTTGCCTTTTCATTTTCCCATCCTGGCCTGATCCAAAGCTAACAGGAACGCATTGAGTGACTTCAGTGGTTTCAATGAACTCCAGGACAGGATCCTTAAGTGTTAATGAAGAATCAAATGCCTGCTTTTACTTTCGTGCCCAGCACCTGAGCCCTACATTGTAGATAAGATTTCATTTTAGTGATTCTGACTGTTGATTTTGCATAGCACCCCTGGTTTAGGCACTCTAAACTTTAAAAGCATTTTAATATGAGGTGTGGAAATAAGCACGATGAAAGAAGTAAGAAAGGAAGGAGAGTACAAACAAGGCTTATGAAAGGACAGGTGAAATAGAAATAATAATAGGAGAGAAGAGATGACTGTTTGGTTAATGAGCTGCTGAGAATAAATGAGCTTTTAGAACAGATTTGAAAGACCACATTGATGTAAGAGAATGAATTGAAAATGAGAGCTCGTTCCACAGCAGACAGACAAGAAAGGAAAGAGTGTGTGAAATCAGTAAGGATGAGAGAATTAAAATTGCCTTTATGTTCTTGCTTTTTGTATCTCAACAAACAACATTCAGCAATCAAAGTTTAATAGCAAAAAACTTGTCATAATTGGATAGCTCTCCTCCCAAAATGGCACAGCAGCAGCAAGGCAAAACATTCACACTCACCAGGCATGACGTGCCTTGATAATTCCAAAGTAGAGCTGAGAAAGCTAGAAATATATTAATAGAGAGCATAGCAAATGGAAGGAATGATAAACAAGCCGACCACAGACTAACCAAAACCTACCCAGAAGGAGCAATAAAAAAGATAAGGTTCACTGCTGTTATATGAAGTATGACAACATACTTAAAGGGCTATTAATACATGTGAGACAGTGGCTATAAACATTGAAATTCTTTAGAAAAGTTGTTTGCTTACTGCAAGTTCCTCAAAACTACAGCAGATTGGTTTCTTGACAACAGCATATTTATCACTGTGGTCATTGTGGCAGGGCAAGGATGAGGGCAATTCCAGTGTCTCAGGCATTATCAACAGAATTGACTATTAATGCCAGTAATCTCTGAAGCAGGAATAACAGTGTGATGTTTCTTATGTACACCTGGTCTTGTTATAAATAGTATAGCAAATAGTACAGGCATCTTATATGAAAGCTTCACACGTGTTATATGAAAATCAAGAATGGAACATAAATGTTATCAGGATGGTTTTGTTTACAATGTTGCTCTTCTCGACTTGCTTGAAATCTGAGGTGAAAAAAATCAAGTAAACATGGTAAGCAAAGATATCTGAACTGATGAAGACCCAGCTTCTAAGCAGCTACCATGCAGCACCCTGAAACAAACACTGCATATATAAGATGCAGATCATTCGATTTGTGCAAAGGGAGAAAAATAACCTAAGCATCACCATGTTTAAACTTGTTTCAGGATATTTTTCCAAGATAAATGTAGCACAAAGATTTCTGGGTAACTGTTGGAGTGTTTAGGGCAAGATAAAATCTGCATAATATTCATAAATTGTGCAAAATAGTAACAAAATCCTTAGTTTAACACTGGGTTCTATTAGAAAGATGTAGTGCTTCTAAAAGTTGTTAAATACATGAATTTTTGTAAGTCACTTCTTTTAATATGGTAAATGAGTTTCCAAATATCTGTATGCAGTATTTCAATTTCCCCTAGTAAGAGCATTTTTATTTTCCTTCCTGATATTATATTCTACATTTTTTGATGCAGTGATGAATTATCTGGATTACTGCCTTACAAATATTAAAAAGAGAACAGAAGAGAATAAACAGGTCTTTATAGTACAAATTATTATTTTCTAGGCCAAAAGTATTATTTTGTAGGTCCCATTAAGACATCAATAGGGGCACAGTAGCTCAAGAATCAAATCCTGACAGTGCAATAAAGCAAACTGATGCGTTTTTTTTCCCTTCTCTCTTCTTAAAGCAAGGATGTTATAAGATATCAAATATTGCAGAAATTCCCTAGATCAGTCCTGCCCGGAGAAAGGAGAGAAGCTGTGAAGCATGAGTCATTCTCAGCCAATCTCTCTTCATAACATCTTCTCCCCTTTGTACCCCACCAGAACAGGTCTATTATTTCAGATGTGTTCTCTCAGGTCTAGCAGACACAACAGCCTCAAGAATTCCTTGCCTGTGAAGCTGGAGGATAAGCATTAAGAATCCTCCCAGAGGAAACTAGTCAGTCACTTCCAGAAGACTTCATGCCCTGCACGCTGATAAGGCCAAGAGTTGAAATTTTCTAAATAGAAGAAAGAATTTGCTAACCCTTACTACCAAAAATTACATAACTAAGTCCCGGCTCCACTGGTGGGAGCAAGGTGGTAAAAATCCCATTGGCTCAAACAGGGACCGAATTTCACTCCTTGTCCCACTGTAAGAGAAAATCCAGAAAGGACACAGTATCAACCCCTGACAACTCAAGTCCACCCATAACAAAAAGTGTGGACAGGTTTTCATGTAACCAGCATAGACAAGCAGGTAAAAAGGTATGTTGACCTGCAGAGGTTCAATTTTAATGCAGTTTCATCCAGAGCAGAGAAAACTCAGACTGCATATGCTTATATATTTTTCATAAGGACTATATTTCATCATGAAATTTTCCTCTAGAATGTGGCAGACCATACTCATTCACTGTAGTGAATGATAAATACTTTTTGTGTGTGTGTGTCTGTGATTCTGTGCACCAATGTCATAGTATCAGCACGGGAATAGAAGAGAACACTGGCATCCTGCAGATTCAATTCAAAATTCTCTAGGAAGCCTGTCTTCTCTTTCTTTTATTTATTTACTTACAAAAAAATACAACTAGTCATAATGTTCTACTGGTTTAATTTCTGCTCTTTTATTTAGTTTCTAGAATGATATTTCTAGTTTACATATGGCTTACATGACTTTTCACAAAACAGTGATGGGAAAATACTGATTTTCAGACCTCTACTTGTCTAAATTGTTTCTTTCCACTGAAATGAAACATATATAATAGAATATAGTACAATTAGATAGCTGGATAAGAATATCTGGTTTGGTAATTCATTTTCTGAGTTTAGGTGCATTTTTTCCCTTTCTCCAAAGTTTTGGGAATTTTCTCCCTAAATATATATAGGGCTTGAAAGTGTTAATTACAGAACTCAGCATTGTGTGTCATAGTTAGAAACCATTGTTGTTTCCAGCTGAAAAAGAAAGGCTATCAGATGTTATATGGTGTAGGACAATACAGTATTATTCCACATCATATTGATTTGTTTTGTTCATAAAATGCGCCAAAATCTATTTTCAGTTCAAAAGCAAATCCAAAGATCATTTGAAACAACCATGGTTGGAGTATGTGAACAAAGTGGCATTCAAAGATCAAAATATATTATTCCCCAGATTCAGGATCTCTCCTTAATGGTTAAAAGAGAGCTCTTATGCTGCTCAACCCACATTCTCTAAAATATGCTGTGAAAAGTTATGTCAAACTCTGGATAATGACATTCCATCACTAATTTGAAAAAATATCCCTTCTGTCTATAATATAATATCAGGATATAAAGCACAGGTGTGTGTGTCCAGCACTGGACTTACAGTTAATGTAAGTACAACCAACTCAACGGTAAAATAAGGCCTTGAAATTTAGAACATCATCTGTGTGGTTCCTGGCTAAAATCACTCAGTTTTAGCAAAATGTAAGGCTCAATAATACAAGGAAAAGCCCTTCAGACCAGCTGGAGGCAGAGATTACACCAACACCCCTTGCACCAGGGAGAGGTCGGGGGGAATGAGTAAAACCTGATGCAGGAGAGGATAAGTGGTGCTCAGGCACACAGGATCCCTCTGCATGAAGAATGCTTCACTGCTTAAGAGTACTTCATTTTGCAGAGACAGCTTTAACTGGCCTTGGGCTTAGGTCCAAGATATCCACTTTTTATCAAATACATAGTGTTTAAAGAGTTTTCAGTCTCTTAAAGTAGTGTCTTGCCAAGAAGAAATTGAATAAATAGGTTTTCCAGTTCAATTAGCGCAGGCACCTTAATAATCCCCTTTCCCGTTTTTCCTGTTACATATACCGAAAAATAAAGGACTGAGGGTGACTTGCAGTAAAGTGGTTCAGACCAAGGACATTTTACATGTAATTGGTTATTATTGATTATATCTCAATTAATGAAGGGAAACTCTAGACAGATTATAAAATATGTAGACAATATACTCAAACCTGGTTAGGGACAATAAGCTTCTCACAAGCAATATTGAATAAAAATAATTATTTCTTGACATTTTCTCCCCTTCTTCAAATGTCAACTTAATTTTTTCCAGATTTTTACTTATTAATGTGGCAGATCCTATCCATCATGTCATGCTTACTCTTATTTTGTCAGCAATTCAAGCCAGAGATATAACTCAAAGTAATTGCATTAAATGGTCAAAAGCAAGGTATGTTCTAAAATATCTTTGCTCAAAGTTTAAAAAAAAATTTTATTTTATGAGGGATACAACTATTTATTTACTTGATGAGCTTGAGATTCATTATCATAATCTTTCCAAGAGTGATACACAAATCATCCACAAAAAATAAATTTCAGTAAGACATTATTTATTGTTATTGTGGATCTCATTTATTATATTTTTATATAATATTTATGTGTGTTAATCATAATTAATCATAAGGTTTTACTTCTAGCTAATGTTTTTGCATACCTTTTTCTTATGCAGACTGTGCACTCTTCTCATGAGACTGCTGTATGATTTGACTTCATGTCACAGAACATGTCCTTTAACAAATATTCACTTGTTTACTTTGTTGGATTAAATAGATTAAATATGAAATTCAGTAACTAGATTCTATAATGCTGTGTTTCTCACTTGGATGTGTAGGGAGCAATGGGAAAGTCATTCAAGCTGTAGATATCTTGCTGCTTCTATTTCTAAACCAGGTCTGTACAGAGGATGACTAAGCAATGCAATCACATTTTAACATGGCAAGTGAAATGTGTGGAGTGCTGCATTTTCTTGAAATACTGACAGAATTAAAGTGAAAAGTGTTATGGGGCTGTTTACTCACCTTTGACACTCCACCTTACAGGTACTTTTCTAGTTTCATAGCAGCCTAAGGAAAGTGCTTAAACCCGTGTACAGAGAAATAGAAAAATGTTGTTAGCATTTAGAATTTGGAGAAAGTCCAGGTGATGCTTGAGAGTCTGTTAGACCACTTATTTGAGGTATAAAGGCAAAAAGAATCCTTGACTAACAAAAAAAAAATCATTATATCTCTCCTTACAGAAACTAAAGCAGAATAAAAGGAAAATTACCCTCGTAAAAGCAATGTAATGCCACATATTTAATCATGGCCTGCTAACATGTCATCTTATGTAAATTATATATAGGACAATGAATGTGCAAGAGATTTATATAAACTAAAAATAGCACTCAGACATCCTAGATTTGCCTGTGTAAAATCCAGCATTTTGCAACATAAAATTAAATATGAGAATAAATAGTTCAGACACATAAATCAAAATCTCAACAAAACAGCCAATTCTTTTTCAGTCCAGCTTGCTACAGCAATTTCTTTCTTCCCAGCAAGGCAACGTCTTGTAAGCTACAGTTATCTTAGTCCTCAACCAGCTCTTCTATGGGTTGGGAAAAACGCTTGAAAAAGAGAGCAGGGGCTGTCAGCAGAAATGCAGAAACATTGATCTGAGTACTGGTGGTGTAATTCAGACAGGTCAGGAATGTCACTTTTGGAATCTGGAAAGTAGGGTATTCAAAAAAGATAAAAGAAAAGGTTCCTTGTCTATTTCGTGTTCATGTGTAGCTGTGTTTGGTTTTATTTGCAATGATATTTATGTTTAGGTAAGGGCATTAATCATAGACATCTAAAGATTGCAATGCTCTTATCTTGCTATGATGTCCAAAGTCACTGAAAGAAAACTGTGAATTTAATGTCTACCTATGAGATGTTTGTATATTTTGGAATATATAGCTTTACTGTAAGAAGCATTCTCAAAATGCATATGGGTTTCCCTGTGAAGCTCTTTCTGACAGGTCATTGATAAACATTAAGAATTCCAGAACCTTTCAAATGCATTTGCTGTTCAAATTTCTTTTTTAATTTCTTCAGTGACTGATTCTTGGCTAACAATAAGTTCATTATCATATAATGATCTATGAATAACAGCAGTTTCTAGTTTATTTTTTGTTGTTGCTAGTTAATTAGTTAGTGAGCTGAAATGCAATTATGCAAATCAGATTATACTTTTCTTGCATCCTGAATGGATACTTAATAATTAAGATTATGCACATGGTGATTTTTTTTTTCTTTTGATGGTTGATAAAATTCAAACTTTTGTCCTGAAAGCTCACCTTTTACAAGTCTCCATGTAAAGATGGCTCCAGGTTTTGAATGTTCATAGAAAACATTATTGACTAACAGGCATATGAACCTTAACTTAGAACTTACTGCATAGAATAGAAGTAGTAATTAATCTACAGTTAAATCTGCACACACTGTACACTGGAAGTCTCAGATTTTGGCCATGTTATAAAGTGTGCATAGTGGTTGATGACAGGGCAGATAATGCCACTTTGATAAAAACCCATAGTGATGGAGAAGGGGAGGCAATGTGGAGAGCACAGGGGACATGGGCAGCAGCAGCAACTCTGTTGAATGTGCAGCCTGAGAATAGTCTTCACACCAGAAGGCATTAAAGTGTCATTCTAGGTACAGATGAGTCCCATGAGGTGGGAGACTGGGGCATACGGTAAAACACTAGGCCTGGGCCCCTGTCTGCTTATACTGTCCTGATGATAACATGCAGGCAGGGCTGGAGCCCCTACTGCTCAAGGTGTAACATGAATGCATCCTGCTTAAATGTCTCAGGACCATATTTATAAGCTGTGGTGCCGGTCTGCTTCTCAGACCTTGTAAAGTTTTGCTGGTCCCCATGATTTCTGCTGTAGGTCACTGTTACATCAAAAACTAAGCCAAACAAACAAACAAAAAAAATACACTGTGTACCAAATGTGGACATTCAGTACTTTATACTAAATTAAAAGTTTTTACTAAATAATAGTTATATAACTAGTCATGCTTAGACTCCCAGCTTTGTCAGGGGCCAGGTGTCACCAAGTAGCCTTCCATACCCTCTTCTGCATTGCCCAGCATCAATAATTGCTACCTACTATTAACTGCACTTTTAGAAAACAGTAGATTTTATATTAAGTGCATTTGTGCCACTAAAACTGAAAAAAACCCCCATGCTCAGATTTACAATATCACTGACTTGGTTTATTCTGTGCTTTTGCAATTTGTTTGGTTTGTGAAATAGCTATTCCTCCAAGTTGATGAAAGCCTAGGGCAGCCCATTTTCCTTCCTTTTGCTTCTATGAGGGCACTTTTTTGTACCAAGAAGCCTTCTTCCCAGTAAGTCATAATTACTGCAACCAGTTCCTTTTTATTATGCGGCATTTCCCCTCCATGAATATATCGCTTCAATGAATTCACGAACCAGCTCTGTCTGGTTCAAATCCATGAACCTACACTTATGATAAGATAATGAATGCACACTCATCAAGCAGAACCACATTGAAAATGCTGTGGGCAAATGTATAGTACAATAAATTTTGTTAAATGAAGATGATGCATTTTTAGAGGCATCTCGCTTCTCAGAGATGTTTGTTCACTCATCCGGCCTCACTACGCACCACAGAAGGAGGCTTTTGGTCACTGTGTGTTCAGGGAGATAAAGTAAAGCAGCGAATGTAAATAAAGGAAGCATTAATGAATATATATATATATTGGCATAGTATTTAATTAGTGATTATTGGGAAAGGGCACAGCAACATACAAAACTGATACGAACTGCTTCGTATGTTATCATAAAAATTTAATCAGTAAGACATATAATCCAGCCTAAAATAGAGATGGTTTTAAAACAGCAACACAAAACATTGGTTTTATACATGTAGTAAAGGAACATATCTGCAGGTTTTAATGTCTTAATCCACATAAGCCCAAACGCTTTATTTCCCTGTTAATAAAAAATTAGGAAAAAAGTAGAACTCCCTACCCCTCTTTAGACCAGTGGATGAAAAGTCCTTTATGTACAAAAGTTGCCGTACCATTATCACTAATACTGAATAGCAATGAGATGTCCAAGCACTACACCTTTATTAAATGTGTAGTGCTTCATATGTAGGGTAGCTTTAAACTGAATTTAAAGAAAGTAATTTTTTATGATGAGGATGGTGACGATGGTGAGCCTTGAACAGGCTGCCCTGTTCCACCACAGAGAAATGGTGGATGCCCCATCATTGGAAGTCAGGTTGGATGGGGCTTTCAGCAACCCAGCTCATGTTCCAACCCACGTCCAAGAAGTAGGTCCAGATCATCTTTAATGACCCCTTCTGGCTCAAACCATTTGATGATTCTATGTGATTATTACCTTAGGGAACATCACGGTTTGGAAAGGGTTAGATGGGAGAGATTGTTTCATACAGGCTTTCAGAGTCAACTTCAACTCTAGTTCCATCACTCAGTATACTATCAGATATGCAGACTCAGGATATGGACATAATGACTTTAAAAAGGGATGTTGAGATCAAAAAAGGCTGAATGTCCACCATTTATCTTTCTGAAAACTTAAAGACAGCTCAAAAAATATGTCTTCCTCAGTAGATATGCAAGATATTTAGCATCTCTAGGATCCGGTGAAAAACAAATCACTTGACATTTCTCAACTGCTTGGCATAGTTTTTATCCATGGGTCCTATTCCAAAATGCTATTAAGGTTTCCATAACATATGAGTGTTACAATCCAAGATAAATGATGGACATTTGCCATGCAATTTATAAAGCATAAAATTTGCTCTATGATCTACCATGCCTGGAAACGTTTGTAGCCAGGGTCACCAGATCTCTCAGAAAGACAGTGCTCTGCTTTTTCTCTAACTGAAGATTTGTCCTGAGCAAGAGTGTCAGCAAATTGCAGGCACTATGATATATTGTCTAACAGAGGAGAATTTATTTGGGGGCAAACAATAAACTGAGTTCAAAACTTCATTGTGCTGCACAAATCAGATCTGTTATGTAAGGCTATCTCAACAGGAACAAACCCAAACCAGTTACTAAACCAATTATACATACAGAAAATCTCCTTTTTTTTTTTTAAATCTTATTGTTGCTAATGAACAAAAATTGCTTGTTCATATTTATAATGTAGAGAGAATGTTAAATCTACAAATTGAGACAATATAGAGCAATTACATGTATAATTTTAAATTCTACTTTATAAATCTGATCTGCTGCAGATCTCTCTTTTTTTTTTTTTTAATGTTTTTCCTTATGTGTCAATCTGTGTCTTTTCTTTCAGGTTTCTTCTAACATTTTCTGCCACAGAGCTATCTCACTCACTTAACATTCTAGAGAAATATGGAAGATTCCTTCAGGCAGCTTGGTCAAATTAATAATCTTTTTGAAGGATCACAGGGTCATCTAATGCCAGAGTCACAAGTGCCTGTACATACATAAAATACAGAATACTGAAAGCGTTTTGCAGGTGCTGGGATCCATCAATGCTGGGGACTTTTGAAACATCACCTCCACAGATTGAAGGAGCAGGCAATTCCTGAATGTTGGAAATCAAACAGGTGAGGCAGAAGGCCAGCTTGGCTGAGTAGGCATCTTCTCTTGGACATAGGGAAAAAAAAAAAGGAGTATGCTGAATGGAAGCAAGGTCAAGTGACATGGGAAGAATACAGACGTGCTTCTTGCCACTCTAGGGAGAAAATTCGAGCAGCCACAGCTCAGCTGGAGTTGAGGCAGGACAGAAATGTGGGGGACAATAAAAAGAGGTTTTTTCAAATAAATTAATGGCAATAGATAATATAGAAATATCATCAGCTTGAATGAGGCTGCTCACCTCATAAACAGAGGCAGAGGCAAGGCAGAGGTGTTTCACACTTTCTTTGCTTCTGTCTTCAACATGGATGACAGACCAAGGGGGTCTCAGTGCCCTGAGCTGGAGCACCATGACTGCGAGAATGATCAACTCCCAGTCAGACCTGAAATGGTGTGGGATCTGCCGCTCCAGCTGGATCCCTGTAAATCTATGGGACCAGATGGGATTCATCCCAGAATCCTCAAGGAGCTGACTCATGTCATTGCAAAACCTCTCTTGATGATTTTTGAGCTGTCTTGGGAATCCGGAGAGGTTCCAACTGACTGAAAGCTGGTGAACGTTGTCCAGATTTTCAAGGACAAGAAGGAGAATCATGGAAATTATGGACCTGCAAGTCTCACTTCAGTGCTTGGCAAAGTTATGGAGAAGATTATTTTGGGAATTGTTGAAAAGCACCTGAAAAACAATACAGTCACTGGTCAAGCCAGCACAGCTTTGTAAAAGTCCTGCTTCACAAACCTGATTTCCTTTTATGACAAGGTAACCCACCTAGCTGATCAAGGAAAGCCAGTTTATGTAATCTTGGATTTCAGTAAAGTTTTCCATACTGTGTCTCAGGATCCTTCTGGACAAAATGTCCAGACAACAGCTAGATAAATACATCATGGTGTGGGTAAGCAACTGGCTCACAGATTGAGCACAGAGGGTAATAGTAAATGGGGCAACATCAGACTGGTGACCTGTCACTAGTGGGGTTCCACAGGGCTCCATCTTAGGTCCTGTGCTCTTCAGCATCTTCATAAATGACTTGGATGAAGGACTGGAAGGAATACTGAGCAAATTTGTAGATGACACAAAACTGGGAGGAGCTGTTGACTCCTTCAAAGGAAGAGAGGCCCTGCAGAGAGACCTGGACAAACCAGAGGACTGAGAAATTACCGATCATATAAAGCTCAACTAGGAGAAGTGTCGGATTCTGCACCTGGGATGGGCCAACCCCAGATGTACATACAGACTGGGGAATGAGATGCTGGAAAGCAGTGCTATGGAAAGGGACCTGAGCATCCTGGTCGATGGCAAGTTGAATTGAGTCAGCAGTGCCCTGGCAGCCAGGAGGGCCAACCTTGTCCTGGGGGGCATCAGGCAAAGCATCACCAGCCGGGTGAAGGAGGGGATTGTGCCACTCTGCTCTGAACTGCTGTGGCCTCTTGAATTTTGGCACCACACGGTTTTGGGCACCACAATATAGGAAAGATATTAAGCTATTAGAGACTGTCTGAAGAAGAGGAATGAAGATGGTGAAGGGCCTTGAGGGGAGGCTGTATGAGGAGGGGCTGAGGTCACTTGTTCTGTTCATCCTGGAGAAGAGGAGAATGAGGGGAGACCTCATTGCAGTTACAACTTCCTCACGAGGGGTTGTGGAGGGGCAGGCACTGCTGTCATCTCTGTAGTGACCAGTGACAGGACCCAAGGGAATGTCCTGAGGTTGTGTCAGGGGAGGTTTAGGTTGGATATTAGAAAAAAGGTCTTCCCCCAAAAGGTAGTTGGGTGCTGGAATAGGCTCCCCAGGGAAGTGGTCACAACACCAAGCCTGACAGAGTTCAAGAAACATTTGGATGATACTCTAAGGCACATGGTGTGACTCTTGAGGATGGTCCTGTGCAGGGTTAAGAGTTGGATTTGATGATCCTTGTTGGTCCCTTTCAACTCAGCATATTCTGTGATTCTGCATTCAAAAAATGTTCCAGTAACATCAAGAGCATATTTTAATTGTTCACTTTAGTAAAATTCCTATAGTTCAACCACACTGAAGAGGTCTTTGATGAACCTACATCTGAATATATTAAATATTATCATTGGTTCTATGAGAATAAAATGGTAACCTGTTACACAGGCTCAAAGTACAATACAGACATGCATTTACATCAGCTTAAGGTTGTTAAAAACCATATTCTACAAAGCTGATACATTCCAACATGTTCCTATCTGAATTCCCATAGGTATCTTATCAGCCATTCATGCTTGTAGTCAGTCATAATATTCCACTTATGCTTACAAACCCTTTTTTTCTCTGCCTGATACATTTCTTCTCCCTTGAATTCATCATAGAAAGGTCCCCAGTCTCTCTAATGGATTTCCACTTAAGGACAATAGGCAGCACCTAAAGACAGTAAAATGGAGTTAATACTCTTTACTTCTTTCAAGTTCCAGACAGCACAACTAGGTTGATGTAGAAAGGACACAGTATTTGGATTACAGGTCATTCAAAGAAAATGTGTCTTCTGCCTATGGTCATCACCTCTGACTCCTTTCCTATGTAGCTTGTTGTTCAACAGCATAGAACAAAACAGACAATGAATTACAACACTGAGTCCCAAGAGCTATTTTACATGTAGGAGAATATTTCAATGGTTGTATTCATACATCATTCCGAGTGGGAGTGACACCTGTAACTATAGGGGTGGGACTTATGAATTTTGCTTTATTGTGTTCAGTCTTCACAAACCTAAGCAGTGAAAAAGTCAGACCTTTGCTCTGAAAAAAATGTGATTACAGGTAGCTTCGGAAATAGTGATTGTGATTCACTGAGAGTGAACTTCTGGTGTTCAATACTAAGTGTATATTGAATCATGTGAGCACACAGGAGCAGATGTAACAGATGAATTAAAAAAAAAAATCATGACGGATAACAGCATATAGCATTAATAACACAATGCCATTCTTTTCATACCATTTTCTCCCTCTGTAATGAGTAACCGAAGCCAGTTTATATACAGAGGATGTAAATAACAGGCAGTTTCATCACGAAGACCCTCTAGCTCTACATTTTCTAATGCTTTCTGCTACCACGAAAAAGGGTTACATAGCTTTAGGTAAAAATGATGAACACCATTTCCAAAGAAAAAGCTCTGGAAAATTGTTTCTATTTTAATCAAACCCACTATAAATTCAGGTTTTGTGATAATACAAAGTTGTAAGTAAACTTGAATTACCAGACCAATGACTTTGAATACTTAAAATTTTTACTCAGGTTGGTTTAAATAACAAACAACCATCATTATGCCAGCAAAGAACACAGAAGAGACAACATGATCAGCAAATCGTTTCCTCACTACTGTGTCAACAGCTTTTCCGCTTACTTGATGACAGTTGTCAGGTCAATTGTTCTTAACTTGTATTAATCAAGAGCAGAGAATGTAATGAGCTACCAAGAACATATTTAGGAGTTTAGCTAAGTCATGCTAGAATTATCCAGGGTTTTATGGATGATGTTACAATCTAAAATGTGAAGTATGAAACAACAGAAATATGAAGCAACAATTGCGGGAAAAGTGGGGTTTGGTTCTAAGAACAACTATACTCTGTGCCAAGTGTTTCTGGAATTGCAGAGAACATCATAACTAAATATCTATTCACCTACCTAGACATTCTGTGATTGCTTGAGGTAATAGCCAATACAGCTCTTAGGAACACCTTTTTGGCAAGGCAGGTAATGACATTAATAGCAATGAAAGAAAACACTGATCATTACAGCTCTTGCTGTGCTCTGCACATGTCATTCCTTGTGAGTTCATTTAATGATCAGCAAACATGAAGAGCCTGTGAAAATTGCAATTCCTCATTCATTCAAATACTGCCTGAGCTAACTCCAAGTCAGCCTCAGCAGAGAAAATTTCTGCTTTCTTATTCCTTCATCGTGTGCTGCCATTGACTTTGATGTAAACAAAGCTGAGTCCAGTGGTTTGCAGCCTTGACAGTATGCTTATTCCTGTTCATAACACAAGGCATTTTCTTTTCCTTCTTTTCATGAAAAATGAGCTAATTAATTGATTAATGAAAATTGTGCTCCAGTTTCTCAATTTGTGCTCCAATTTCTCAACATGAGTTTACATACCTGTTGCTAATTACAGTGTGATTAGTTATGTCAGAAACTGTAAAGCAGAAAGGTTATGAAAGGTCACTTAACCTTGGCTATCCAAAAAGAAACCTCACCTGCTACACTTACTCTAGCCAGTATTAACACATGTGGACTAGAAACAGCCAAAATGTTACATCTTTATGTTATCTTGTGATGCAGGTATAAGGGGTTTCATGAGATTTGTAGGTCTTGTTTAATTCCATTTTATCTCTGGTAATTTGCATATTCAGCATATTTAGGTGGAGAAAGCGATGCTCTTGACCCATTCATATCCTTTTATAAAGTCAGAAAAAAATTCAGTTTTTTAACAGTGTTCATGCTCAGCCGTTTATTATTTTAACTTTCCTGCCATGGATTTTCATGACATGAGAACTGCGGAAAGTTCTTGTTAGCACTGTGTATGTTTATCTGGAAACAATATACTTGCCATAATCAGTGTTGATTTCAAACAGACACTATTCAATCAAAGTTATTTCTGCTTAAATGATTTGCCTTCAAAACTATGTTGGAGAAAAAACTTAGTGTATGCATTTTAGAGACAAAATAACACCATTGCACTAATGCAATTTTTTTTCAATATATTCACCTAAATAATTTGCCAATAGGAGAAAGCAATTATGAGTGACACACAAGCCAAGAAATAATAACTTTTATAATACCAAACATGTCCTGTTATATTAACCATAATAATGAAATTAGGCTTCTAATCAATGTTTCTGAAGAAGCCTTTGTCAAAAAAACCCCACCTTTAAAACACATGTAATGTATGTGCATGTCAGTGCCCTCTGCTGGACAGAGTAAACTGGTATTTGTGATCATGTCTTCACAGAACAGCAGCTTGTAAGAAGTTATAAACTGATGTTATTCAGTACAGAACGTGAAGAAAATTCATGTTTGCATGGCATATAATGGAAAAAATGGTTTGGTATCTATTGTTCCTAGATTTTGTCCCTAAGGCTCGTTGCAAGTGTTTGAAATAAGCAGCTGTGATCTTTCTACCTTGTGTCAAAGGAATGTGCAAGCATACATCATTTTGTCTCTTTCTTTATCCATGAGCAACCTACCCAAAAGGTTTCACTGTGCAGTATTTCAGTGTGAAATTTTATTTTCCTTTCTTCCTTAGCTATAGCCTCCTATTTTAACACTATATATTACACAAAGCCCCCAAGTGGCCCTCAGGAATGTTTATTAGCTATTTAACAGAACATGCTTCACTGCTGCTGAGCTAAATTTTACAGAAATGACATAAATGCTGTCCCTACTTCACCTGCTCTAGGATAAACAGCATACTCTAACTTCAGGGCTCTTAATCTAACCAGTTCTAAATTCATTAAAAACTACATCCTAGTCTCAGCTTTATTCCAGATGAGATGCTGCCTTCAGGGTCATTCATAGAGGCCACCTGTGAAAAAGGTTTCACTTTACTATTCCCAATATGTTGGAAAACCAAATGGGTCAAAGGCATTACCAAGGAACAAATACATTAAGTAGCCACATGCTTGGGATAAGATACTGATTTATTATTGCTATAAATATCCTTTTCCCTCTGAATACTAAGTTATTTTATTTTATTCTTGAAGATAATGTGCTTCATTCTGGCTGTCCTGTCCTCTTTCATAGTAGTATTCAGTTTTTCTACTTCGCATGGATACAAATAACCATTTCTCAGCTGCTAATTAGTAATTAGCCATAGCACAAGGCAGCATCTTCCTTGGAGGCCAAAAATTAATCAAAAGCTGGGAACTGCTACCTTGTCAAGAGTTTTGCTGCACCCATAGGGGCAGCAGTTCATAGTTTCAAATGAATCCTGTGCTCCACTCAGCATTGCTCCATTTCACTCATTGAAGCACAGTTTTGACTAAAAAATAGCTAAAAAAAGCATTTCACATCGGGACCAGGAAGATCATGCCAACAGCACTACTCTTATAGGTAGAAATGTACTGTGCCAATTCAGTACTCCTGGTTTATGTCAGGCTTATGTCCATTTTAGTATTGGCTTTGTGGTATTTCTCCACACTTAAGCAGGTGGCAATTATAATTTTGAGATAAACTAAGCAAGTATAGACTCTGCCCCTCTCAGGAGGAAAATGTCATGAAATGAAGGACTAAGAGGGACAGATTTCCTTGGACCTCAGCCAGGTTTGGCTCAGTTCTTCTTTACAAATACTTATAAAGCTACACATGGACAATAACCTGGATGGGAATGGGTAAATGTCTGCATATAAACGTGGGATCAGTGTAGTATTTTCTCACTGAGATATGCTTGGACAGTCAGGATGCTGTACTGAGGCTGTCCAAGAACTACTCTTTGTATTTCTTTATGTAAAGTGATCCTCTGCTTTCACCACAGGTATTTATTCAAGCAACACCTTTTTGACTTCAGTGAGAACAAGTTAAAAACTGAAGGATGGATTGAGTTGATCACGTACTTTTAAAGTGTCTATAATCAGATGCTAGCTAATAATATTGAGCTTTTTGACTCAGTAATTAATTATGACTCCAAAGGCTAGATTAAAAAGCAGCTTTTATTGTTGTCTTGGGTTTTTTTTTTAAAAAATATTTATTATTCTCGTCTTTCTTTTATCCATAATAGTGAGAAATGTTATAGTTAATTTTGAGGGAGAGCAATATGCATCTCAGTTGCCAAAAAAAATCAATAAAACATCTGCCTTTTTATGTGGACAAAATTGCATTTTCGTTTCTGTTGAATGTCATTTGGGATAAGTAAATCTAGTCACTCTGGAAATGCTTGTCAGCTAGATATGCCTCAACTGGTGATGATCAGGCATGAAAGTATTTGCAATTGAGCCTAATTAGTCTTTGAAGTTTAATCTTATTAAGCATCAGATTTTGCCAATCATCTGCAACCAAGCTTCCCATTGAAATCAGAGGGAAAATTATAACAGAAAAAAATATTTAGTCTGACCCTAAAGGACTTGGGAATGCTTCTAATTTTCTCATAGAACAGAAAAGATAGCACTGCAGCAGCTCAACTCTCTTCATGATTTTGTGTACCACAGTGACACACATGCTATAAATGACCAGACAGAGCTTTCAGTCCAATTAACAGCTGCTCAAAAATAAAGGTATTGGAAGTGACAGCAAATGATCAGAAATCAATGAGAAATACTCAATGGTCTTTACCTGAGTTCTGAAACATCATCAAAATTAGGGATGTCGAGGCTCTGCTCTCAGGGAACAGAACAAAACTTTATGAGATATCCTTAGTCTGGGAGGACTGTGCCAGTGTAAACATTGGGTACTTGACTGAAATTATGGCGTATGTAACTAGTTACTTTTATATGTCATTATACGTCCATATTTGCCATTAGTTGTAGACTTAATACTTAAATATTCAGTAAAGTAATAATATGAGTATAGTTCAGATATAGCAACAATATAAAGCTCCTATAAACCACATGAAGGACCCTGTATGAAGGACCCCAATGAACAGTAAGTAATCATCTCTTAAGTAAAAAACCAACTTTTAATATAAAGAAAATTTGCAGTTTCTCATAAAATTATAACCTATTTTCTAAATCTTATGGAAAGGTAGTGAAAAGTAAAGGTTTAAGCTTATTTATAAATAATCTATAAGTATTACTTTTATTAACAGTATGTTAACAAAATCTGATTTATTAAATATTTGATATATGAAACATGCCAACACCTTAATACTTCAATTAATTCATTAATCCAAAAGTTACTAGAAATATAATGTTATTAGAACCTGATGAACAACTTTCTGTAACTTTGCCATGGTAAAAGCAATGTTATGGTTTATTTCTTTGAATCTCATATACATACCAATAAACAGCATCCAAAAGAAGCAATAACAGATACATATATTCCGGAAACAAAGAGAGTAATCTCATTCCTTAGTACTGTGAGCATATTATTTTTATTAGTAAGCTATTACATGCGAATGAAGAGTTTGGAGTTTGCATGAATATGCAGAGGAAACATATTATCCACGAATAGGCCTCAAACAGTAGTTTCAACAGTAGGGTCTAGAGTTTTAGCTGTGAACATTTCAGAAATTTCTAGTTTATCAATAAATAAATATCTTTTTAAGTTTCAGAACTTTCACAAACTTCAGCCTCATGGGGTTATTCCTTTTTAGAAATGCCTCCTCCCCCCTCCTCATTAATTGTTATTTATAATTGTCATTTATTCTCTATTTTTCTCAGACAAAGCTGTTCAATATCCTCCTTCAGAAGCAGACCTGGCAGTATGACATACAGGTACAAAATTTTTTAAAAAACCAACTCAGTCCAGCACAAGGTTGTTTGTACACTCTACTTGAGCCTTATACTGAAAAAGAGAAGATGAACATCAGCGTGATCTGTCTTCCTAATGTGATTAGGCTCAGAAATGAACTGAATCAGAAATGAACAATTCATAAACGTAACTCAGTTCGACATTTGTTCACAGTGAAAATTATGTCTGAGCAAATGACCCATATAAAACCTATGGATCTCCTAAATTCCCCCCAGATCCTCAGCACTGGTGATGCAATGATTACAGAGCACAGCTGGGGTCAGCACGCTGCTCTTCTGAGTCCAAATCCTTGATCTCGTCCATTGGGCTATTTCTTGTCCTCTTAATTTCAAGACTTTTCGAATTTCACTTTTACGAATGAGATCTTCATCAATAGTGACTACGTGTGGTGACAATTTGAGACGTGATTGGTAGATCTTGAGACATCATTGCCACCTCATTCCATCATGTTCACAACTTTGCCTGTCACAGAAGGGCGTGGTGAACCCTGGCCCTGGCTCTGTCTTGGTGAGAGAGCCCAATGAAAGACTAGTGGCCCCTGCAAAAGTCCACAGCCTGTAGATTCTCTGTGCAGAGCTTCTGGAGCTGTCTGTCTGATGTACTTCACAAGCACTGTATTGAGTTAAAATTAATTTTAAAAAAAAACCACATTAAATTTGTTCATATAACAGTATTACTACAATTTTCAATAGACACAAATAAAGCATTTTAATTCTATAATTTTTTACACCATGATTACAGAAATGACTGGAAGCCAAGGAATACACTTTATATCATCTGAAAGCAAATTTGTTAGTGTTAACTATGTGCTTGATAAATTTAAAATGGGCGGAATCTGCACCTGCTATGCAGAAGTCTGCACTGTTTCAATGAGTCAACATGCATATATCATAAATTAATGGTCTACTTCTTAGCCACAAAAGATGTGTTTGTAGCATGTGTTTTTAAGAAACATTCCTAGACATTTTCCAAAGAAGATTATTAGTAATATACTGTCTTTGTATATAAAAGTATCACTTAGAATTGAAAGCTAATATTGCTAGGCATTGTATAATCATGTAAAACAGCCAAAATATATGAATTAGCAGCATGTAGTCCAGTGTGATTGTATGAACAGGTCCAAACCAGAAAAAGAGATCATTGCTATGTTCTTAACAGTGCTACACTGCACATCTACTATAGGTCCATTAACAAACACTAAAGTAAAGTGGCAGCTTCCAAAGAAAGAGGGTTTAATGCTACATGATGTATGGCATAGATGATGCAGGCATAACTGCAGCAACTGCTCAGGCTCATCCATCAGGATCATCCTCACAGGATCATCTAGGAAAGATTTCTAGACTATAGCTCAGGAAGGGTGACTGAGGAAACATAAAACAAGTGCTGCCTCTCTGCAATAACCAAACAAACTCTTGCCAGAAAGTCATTCTATGGAAACCAGCTATTTCAGTATGATAAATCCTAGAGCATCCCTGTCACTAGTATTTCTCTTTCTGGCAAACTGTATTCTGTAGTAAAAGGCAGGGAAAAATCTGCAGGCAGAAGTTAGGGTCTACTACGTATATTTACAATATGTATCTGTACACCGTAGACATGCAAAGTGTATGGAAAAGTGGTTTGTTTTGTCTCTTTTTCAGATGACTCAAGCTGAGGGCCATTTTTAAACATTTAAAATGTTTCAGCATTCAGCCTAATACTGGGATTTTATTGGTACTTTATGCATTTGACTCACGGACTCTGGAGGTAATGTCAAAAAACTATTTTTTTTTCCATCACAGATCTGAAGCTTTTACAGCTGCTTTCTCTACTATAAACTTTATGTTTTGTATGTACTTCAATTTGACAAAATAACTGGAAAGCAAATCATAAACAAATATATAAAATTGGAAAAAATTTTCAGTAAATGTAAGACTTTCATTTGAAGCAAAAATGGGTACATATATATATTAATATATTCAGGAAACTGTAGCGATCTTAAAAGTCATGAACATTGGCAAAAAGTAAGAAAGGCTGTCAGGTATGCAGACTTCAATCTTGACAACATATCAGGATCCAGACTTGCAGTCTAAATGCAAGCAAATGAGAAGACTCACAAGGCTACAAAATCTAGCCATTCTTAATATTAATGAGAACTTTTTACTGTAGGATTAAGTGTTCTCCCTTTTTATTATATAATTTATAATATAAGCACAAAAAATCACCTAATATAGTATTGGAAAAAAGGGACAAAATACATTATATTCTCAAAATGCTAAGACTTATTACAGGATTTACTTTATTTAGAAAATAAATCCATGTGTCTTGTTCAAGTTGCTCATTCTGAATTCTTTCCCCTTACCAATACAGACAGAGACCTGCTGAAGGACTGCTTCATCACACCAGTCTTGGATGTTTGTCTGTGGATGGGGTGAATTGCAATCTGGAGGGATTTATTTCCATCAATTACTTGAAGACCCAAATAAAGTAGCTTAAATAATTTGCCTGACTTTTGTATTACATTATTTTTACTAAAGATGAGATGAATACCACCCTTTGTTTTCACAGTCACTTTCCAATTACAGCTACAGAATCCTTTTTTTCCTCAGTTGATTACCTTACTTCTGTGAAGTAAGAACACTTGGTTTATGCCCAAGTAGTATTTTCTACAAGTTGACACAAGAGATGGCTTGACACTGTAGTCTGATTAGGTGTTTTGACTAGGCTCCATATTTAACTTAAACAAATGGAAAATAATGAAGTTTTACCACTCTGGATTGACTGGCCTTTTGCTCTTCTAAGAGGAACACTCGCAAAGGGTAGTAACACTAAAACAAACCTCCATATATCAAGATTTTCATTGACTGCAGAGAAATTCTACATCTAGACACATAGGTAATTCCAGTAAAGATAAATAGGATTTCCTGATCTACTTTCACTTTGCTATTATATTAGACCATAATATTATAAAGAATTTGCAGCCAGCTGCCATCTGCTTTGATGACAGTAATTTGTCTAATAGCACACTCCAAGCACACCTTTCTACCGCCTTTAGTTGGCTGAATATCTTTTCTTATAGTTGAACCTCCAGTCTACATACAAGAGCCCAACTTGTCTCATCATCAAGAGAATTCACAGCAAACATGTTGGTCTCCATAAGTTTTAGTACATAAAAATGGTCTCCCAGCTCAGAACAAGCTTTCCACAAAATAACGACCTGAAGCCAACAGTGCAGTTTTTCTGCTGACTGTCCTTAAGGTTTCCCGAAGCCCTGTGGTTCTGGTAGGGATGGTGGTGCTGCTGCAGTGCCACAGGTGTGTTTGCCACAAGGATAGAGGTCAATCGTTCAGGAAACTGAACTTTCTCATGTTCATAGTGCTGTGGTGTTGCTAGCACAGTTAGGAGGAAATACAATTGATCCAAGTAGATAGTTATGAAGTTATTTGGAAGCACTAACACAATTGATAAAGAACGTACATTTTCCTTGCAGTTTTTAAGTTAAAATTTATGATTAGTGTAAAATAGCCTAGTATTCAGCTTTTGCTGCAGTATGTGTAATGCTTGGTTTATTAAAATGAATGACCCCATGAAAAAGCATTAGCAGTTGGTAATTTTGGGGACATAATGATGCATAATTAAAATGATTAAGAAATAAATTGAAAGAAAATAGTTAAATGGTCTATGAGTGAAATCCATTGGTGGCCCAGGAAGCCTGCACAAGGTCTCAGTTATCATGTTATTCCAGCCATTTCTGCAGCTCACCAAAGCTGGAGGAATAACAATTTACATTATACTAACAGTATATATTTTTCAGCTGCTGTTCACCAGAAGCCTGGGCGTGAGCTGTAAAGGTGCCTCTTACATTGTTGGAGGTACTATTAGCTGCTAGGGGTGAAACATCACCTAAAAAGTGTTAGTGTGGTTGGATTTCATCAACAGTTTTACTAGAATCAATAATACAAATCTGTATTTCTGTAACCTGAGCAGCTCAATGTTACAGCTAGTGTCTCCCATTTCAGGATTATTTCCTAATACATTGATGTGTTAGGTCCTGATTTATCAAACCATCATCTACTCTACTCTGGGTGAGGATTTACCCTCCCTTTCATGTTTTCTAGAGCACTCTGCAGATAAGCAGTGCAGGAACTGTACAGGCAGCATATAAATAAAAGCTGCAGTAAATAGGCACTTGTGTAAGTCTGTGAAGGTCCATTAGACATGGATACAGACAGAAAAATGGTCATTATTGTTTGGCAATTTCAAAATGCAAGCAGAAATTTTTAAAAGCAGACCAGTCTGGGAACAAATTCTTCATGAGCTATTCCCAGTTTAACACAAATTACCTTCATCACAAATAGGATAAGAATGAAGTACAAAATCTAAACTGTTTGATCTGTTTTATTCCTAGGTTGTACATAAGAACTTATAAGGCAGGAACGAATGAAGCAGAGATTTAAACTCAGCAACATACAAGAAGGAAAGTAGGAACTGTGTATATGGTTCTTTATGTATATTTGGTTTAAAAAGGCTGAGATAAGAGTGCAGTTATTTTGACCATCTCACCAAAATACAGAAGCAATACTACTGTACACCTATACTGACAAGTTGTCAAGTCATTCCTTACATTTAAAATTGTTCCTGGTAAAACCTCTAATGACTCTGTAAATAACGTTTGGTGAAGAAAAATGTTGTCATTCAAGCAGAATTATAGATATCTGTGTTCATTTATAGATAGAATTCCTTCATTTAATTTTATATATAAATGCATTAGGAAAATTCCATGTAGTTGGAAAATGCAGAGAAATAATAGCCTGACACCAGAGTCAAACCTTTCTGCAGTATCATCAGCTGAGAATGCAAAGGTCATTCTCTTCTGATATTGAGGCAGGTTTCTTATTGATTGTTTCTATGCCAGAAAAAAAAAAATCAGACTAAAATAAAAGGAGTTTCTTAGTCTCAAGCAGAAATGAAAAATAGCTCTCAGGGGGAACAAAAGAAAGGCAATCAAAATTTACTGTATTGTGCCAAATGCAGGCAGTTTCATTTTGTTTCGAAAGATCCATTCACATAATCAAAAAAGAAGACTTTACGGCAGAGGTACAATAACAATTCGTGTTTTGTCTAAAAATAGGCCATTAATGTGAGTATTAGATGAGATTAACTTTGCCACATAATTGTTTTGTTCTGCTTTGGATTATTTTGTGCAAAGGTATGTTTCCAAAAAAAAATAAAAAAATAAAAATTCAAACAACATAAAAATATTCTGAATGCAAAGAACATTATCATAAGGAAGCCAAAATTCTCTCTCTCTGTATTTAGATAACACATGGGCTCTCTACCTGGAGTACCCCTCTGCTCGTCAATTGACAAAGTGTATTGAAAGGAAATCTCCATCAAGAATAAAGGAATCATAATTTGCAGGATATCAATACTCCTGGTAAAAAGACATCTTTCAAGAGTATTATTCGTCTGCAAATAGGAGTAACACAGTACTATAAACTATGCCATATGACTGTTTTTCCTCCAGCCCAAATCCCCAGATCAATCTAACGGTGTGAAAAGAGCCTTTCTCTGTTCCCAACAGTCATAGCATGTAACCTGTATTCACACCTGTACCTAAGATCTAAACAATACAATTATCTTCAGCATTTGGCAACACATCAAATGTCTTGCTTCTTTCAGGCGAGATAAGCTGTATCCTAATTTAAATACATTTTCAAAGCAAAAAAAAATTACTACCATTTTCAGTATTGGAGAATTTTACATAAGCCCAGTTTCACAATGATCAAGGGATACCTGGTAGGTACGAGTTTACCCCTATTCAGAGGACACTTACAAAGCCTGTGAAGTCCTATCTAAAATTCTGTAAACAGCATATAAGTGAGAATTAAGTGCTGCACTGATTTAGGGCTGTCTGTCTGCCCAGAGATAAACAACAAACACACTAGCACTGAACTTTATGTTTTCAGGCATGTACCAAAATCTAGCTCAGAAGGGATACAGTAATATTTCGTCTTTATTTGCTTGGGCTCTAATGAGTAGTTCCCAAGCTGCGTGTAAAATATTGTCAATTTAAGTTCACTTAAATCCTTTTTTTGTCGCAGGCTAAGATTTTTCAGGTATAATTAGCTTTTGAAAATTAGTTCATTAAAAACACAATATCCTCAGGATTCCAAATCATAACTATAATAGATGTCCAGAATTTTAATTTGTCTGGAATTGCAGATTGTCAACTAATGGATTTTTCAAAGTCTTAATTACTTCATCCAACTCTACGTGAATTATGTAACAAGTGTTTTTCAGCATCATTTTTTTTTTAGTGTCACAGGTTAAATTTCTGTATTTACTCAGTCAAAATTCTGTCTTTTTTTTTTTCTGGAAATCTACACAAAGGTCTTGGTTGCACAAGTCTACATTAATGTAATCATTCAAAACTTTAATATATATAAGCACATCAGCCACTAGCGTTCATATATTGCAGAAGAATACTTAATTGGAAAAACTGACTGCTTCTTCACTCCCCAAAATCTCCTAAGTATATTATATATATATATATGTATTTTTAATTGCATGCACACACATTACATGTTAGCTGGGTTTTAGCAAACTGACAACATATCAAAAGAAAAATTGAATTGTACTACTCATTCCCGGTTTTTCAAGTTTTGGTTTGCTTTTTATTTCTTACAGATATCATTTAAGTAGCTGAAAATAGTTAATAAGTTGGTGATAATCAAGGATACATGTTACCCTTTTTCAAATAAATTTGAAAAGAGTTACCGTAATACTGGAAAGTGTTGAAGTGTGTATTGCGTGTTGTCTTTTATTTGCTTGTTAACCATGGATTATTCATCCTGCACAACTTATGCCATGGTTTATTGTGTTCACAGTGAGGTAACATGAATTAGCTGAATAAAGAGCCCATGAACATAAGTACTAAAACTCCTCATTAATGCACATTATTCACGAGCACTTCTAGTGAAAATGCTATGCTCAGTAATCATGTTTTCAAAGGGACTCTCTCAACAAATGTTCAGCTGCCACACTGTGCAACCCTTCACAGAAACCAGCATCTACAAGGAGTACAAAACTATTTTGTAGTCAAAGTATTAATGCTGTAGCGCTTGGATGTCAACTGCAAAGCTCCTTGCTGCTAGGTGATGGCAGCAGGGAGATTGCAATCCCTGTCACAAAGATTTGCAGCCAAAATTTGTCACTGGAACTGGGGAGGAGGGCTTAAAAGCAAGATGGAAGGGACATTGTTCCTGGACAGCCAAAGGCAATACTCATAAATTGTGTCCTTCTAACTTGTTAAAAAACTACAAGTGTTTTCAAGTGTTAGAAGAGGAGGGACTGGTTTACCTACATTTATAAAGTACACATGTATTTTCTTTGAGAAAACTATTCAGCATCTTTTTTGGAGGGTGTTGCTAATGGGTACCTCTAACGTCATATCCCCATAGCAAAGTTCATAAGTAAGCTGTTTACAGGCCATTGTTCAAATAGCCTTGTTCCTCAGCTTTAAATAGAAACATCTAGAAATTTCTGAACTTGGTTTGTTGTGATTTGATTTTGTTCTGAATTCTCTGAAATGAAAAGGCTACAGACATACAAACTCCTGTCTTTTGTCCTCTGAAGAAATTGCCAAGGGAAAGCAGAGCAGAAACCACACAGATCCCACCCAAGTCTTGCATGGGTCCTGTCATAAATGAAATAAAATCCAGCCATCTGAATGAAACCTGCCACTTATCTAAATGGCAAATACTATGGAAAATAATTTTTTTCCTGAGTATGTTTTGCTGTATTATGCTCATAATTTCTGAGGGCTGAGATGTCGCTTATTGTACTTCAGTTTGATGTTTGTGGGTATTACAAACAGCCGATAAACCATATTCTGTGATACTTGTGGACATCACTACTGCAATAAAGCACTTATATCTGCCAAAGCTGGGTAACAACCTGGAACAGTAGCTGAACGAATTAAGGCTCTACTGTGTTTATCCTGCTGCATTCAAATGACTGCAGGTTTTTATCCCTGACAGCACCAGCTGAGTTGGGAATCATAACCATTGTTTATATTGCAACTTAGAATTTCTAAACTTCAATGTGCCTGATAAAATGACCACTCTTTTGGGAGAAGCTAAGAGGTTGCCTTCCCTCAGTGAGACAACACAAACGCCTGTGCTCTTGCAGACCCCAGTAATGCTACCTTGGCATTTTGTATCAAAGTTGTACCGGATGAAGGAGTGTCATGCTGGGGCAAAATGCCATGCACAGCCAAAATGAAGTCAGAATGAAGTTAAATGCTTTGTTCTTACCTTATGAATCAATAAGTTACAATGCAATGAACCTCTTCTGGTAAACTGTCTGGAAGTTTAACACTACCAGGCCTGCTCTCCACAATGTACATTGCTATTACACCTGGGAAAAAACTGTAAAATGCTGACATTCTTTGTTCAACTGCCTCTGACTATGCATGATTTTATTTACTAGAGAGAACTCAATGAAGAATGAGCCTTTCTTCTGTGTAAATGTCGGATACCACCAAGTACTATGTATTTTTACAAGCTGAGCTCTGTAGTCCTTTAAAGATATTTGTTTGTTTGTTTGTTTAAGAGAGTATTCTAAGGGAAAAAAAAAAAGTCTCTGTTCATGAACCCACTGATACTAAGGGAGGCTGGCTGTGAAGCTGGCATCTGCTTCAGAAGCAGGAGCAACAAAATGCAGGCTTGTATTTTTCATACTCCAAGATTAAAGGACAGCAACTATAGCCTTTTATGTCACCAGCAAGCATAGCCTGGCCAGGGAGCACAGGAAATTATTTTTATAGGGACTTTGTTTTGACAGATGAGAAACACTCCAGAAGATGCAGTGAAGTTACTCTCTGTCTCACCAAACCCCCCATGTTTTTCTTGTGTGCTTTCCATCTCTCTCTTGACATTATTATAACTGAGGAGTTATAATTAAGCAATAAACCTATATGGTTGGCTTCATCAAGAGCAGGTCCCATGATTTATTAGATATGGCTAAAAAACCAACATTCTGAAGCCCAGGTGAATCTACTGAACTTAATAAGGTCATGAAAAAATAAAAACATGCAAATAACTCAGAGTTAAGCCTTGAATCCAGAGTGAGATATTGAATTTGATTTTTTCCAAGTGACTTCTTAGACAGAGTCATTTTGCAGTCTATAGTATCTTTTTTTTTTTGAAAACAAACAAAAGGAGAAAGTATTTATCAGTCCATCTTGACAGGTTTATGTTTAGAAATTATAATTTGTTTCCCTATGGAAATAATTCCTTTCTTTCAAATGAACAAATGTAAGAACTCTATTTAAAATTTAATATTCATGTGCATTTTGAAGTCAAAATAGACAAAGTTCAAATAAACCAGGGGCATAATAAACTAATTTTCTTGACTGACTAGACATTCAGGCTGCTGAGGCAAGAGACAGTCAGTCCTACCATTGCTGTAACCATCTGTTTCCCTGTGTCTCGGAGCAACAATGATTCCTGATTAATGCACTTCATGCAAAAGCACAGACTTCACAAGAAGTGACCTGTAATTATTTATGAATAGTCTAATGAAAAAATTAGCCAATCTACTAATGTGGTGAAAGTATGACTAACAACACTGGCCAGCTCAAAAGTGAAGGTTAGGCACACTTTTTCTAACCCTTAGACCTAGGACAGCGTGTAACATCCACGCTCCAGTGGACTTAACATATTCCTTGTACCACGATCACGGAGGGTACTTTCCAGACCATGGTTATAGGCAATATTACATAAATAATGAATATTCTTTCATGTGGACAAAGGTGTTTTAAAGCATTTAATTTCCCAGTACAAACTGATAAAAAGATCCATGCACAGAGCCCAGCATGATGCAGAAAAGAGCAGTGAAAAGCATCCCTTTTCTTCCTGAAGCATAAGCAGCAGTCATTGCCCATGTAATCCTGCATTAAGCATAGCCTTGGAATTATTCCTATTTTGTTCTTTCAGTGTACCAATGAGCTTATGGAGAAGTAAGGAAACAGAACAGGATATATCTATTTATGTAAGGCTTCATCTTTTGAGTTATAGAGTGTTCTTGCAGCAACAAGGATGTTCAAGGAGATGGACAGCAAACACAGGGTCAGCAAACAATGTGGGAGAGGAAAACAGAATAAAAGAAAAGGGAATGTGATGCAGTGTTCATACAGTAATTTCAATAGCTGCTAAAAACTCTCTCAATCAAGCCAATATCTGCAGCTACTGTGGTAAACTATCACAGTATATGTGTCATTACCTAGTTAAATATTCACAAGTCATTAATGCAGTTGATCATTTTTCCTGTTCCTGAGACTGTTTGTTTGTCAGGATTGCTTACATTAGTTCTGTTGCACCATACCTGGGCCTGCCCAGCTGTGGTAGTCAAGAACTGCCCCACCTGTCCAACAATAATTACCATTTCATCAGCATCAGCAAGACATATCTGCACTGATGTGGATATTCAACCTGGAATATCACATAACTGTCTTAAAACTAAAGTAGCCTCCTAAAATAGGAGTCTCCTTAGAGATTCTATTTGAAGGAAAAAGTCAAGGTTACCCTACAGGAGATGTTGTTCTGGCCCGTAGGTGCAAAAAGAGCTATCAGACACTCATTTCTTGTGTGACGATATAAGACAGGGAAAGAAACATGGGAGAATAAATTGGAAGGATGGAAACTGAGTCCTTTTATAGGAGATCTTCAGCATGACACAGACAGTCAGAGCTGATGGCATTTGAAGAGAGAAGATAGACTGGATCCTACCTGAAAACATAGTAATGTGTGGACAAAAGCTAACAGAATTTTTACCATAATTCAAGTATATTCAAGGAAACAAAATAATAGTGTCATTTTTTAATCCTTGTTTCCCTACCAGCAATCTGCCATTAGGTGACAACTGGTCTTTTCTAATTGCTAGATTTAAGGAATAGCTCGTTTTTTAACAACTTTGGCCAGCCTGTCAAAACTTCCAGTTAATTCCAAATATAGCATTCTCTTGTGTGACATGAAAACTCCTTTTACTTGTTGCAATATACTAAGTTGCTGTACATAAGTCAGAGTCCACAGACAGCAATATTTTTCAAATGTAATCAAGCTGGGTGAGAATTGAATCGGAAAACTAGAATCCAGGTGGTCTATATGCTCCCATCTCTGACCCACTGAGCTATCAATTTTTGTATTAACTGTTCCTTGAAGTCAGGACTTCAGTGAAGTTTTGCAGTTGCTGTCTAAAAGTGCTACAAAATGGCATGAATCAAAAATCAGCACAGTAAGTAAGTGTTAAATAGGACTCTATAAAAATTATATAGGCATACAGAATTGAACATTTACCTGCTTGTTCTCAAAGGATGCTTAGTGCAAATCTCTGTTGCATCCATTTGAACACTGGCATAAACTCTTCACGCAAGATGAGCTAAAAACACTTATGAATTATTGGCTAAGATGAAAAGTGGATTCCCCCATGCACCCTAGACTCTGGGGACAGTCCATCCAGAGAATTTCGACGGGATCACAAGTAATACATTATTATTTAGACATACCAAGGCATGTATTTCTTTACAGCATTTAATGCACCTTTCAGCATTTGTTACAATTTTTTGCAACTATGGCGTTATTTTCACTCCCTCTCCTACAACTCGTATCAGTAAATCATTGTTTTATCAAAGCGACAATTTTGCTTTTACTTTCAGATATTGAAAAAATTATATGCAAAATAATGCTTTTCCAATTCACTTATTTTTTTTCCATTGTATTATCTCAATTCTTCTGCTTTAATGATTTATGAAAATTTCAAAAAGAAATCAACAAATACTGCAAGCTTTGCAGTGCTAATCCTGTATTGTGCTCTGTTGCTTTAGTGAGTTTTATCAAGGAGACATTAAAGTCTTTCTATCAAGAGGTGGTCCTTATGTTTAGTTTCAAGTTGATTACAAGGCCAATAGGGTTACAGAGGTGTTTTAAAACACTTTATGTAAAAACTAGAGAAGACCAGCTCTTCCACAGCTAATGACCCAGTAAAAATATCATCCAACAATCATATGAAATTCGAGGGATTACTTTTAGTCATCACGGACCCTGAAGGACTCATTTGCTAGCTCATGGAAAAAAATTAATGCTAGAGATCATGTGATCTTTACATTAAAATGTCAAGAAAATAATTTCCTGGGAATCTCCCTAACACAAAGCAATGTATATATTATAATGTATACAATGTAATCATCCACATTTTCCAGTCCAGACTTTCATTATTTTTTATTTATTTATTTTAATTTGATAGTTTTAGTATATGTAAGAATGTGAATTAATATTTAATTTTACAAGGTATTTTATTACCATACTTGCAGACTATTTCATGGAAAAACAAGTAGATAATTCAAAGGGCTGCTAATCTGCTAAATCTGGCTGACCCGCTCGAAAGACAGGGAAGAAAACATGAGATGTTCCCTATCATATATAGAAGAAATGTGACAATTTCTTTCAGCCTCATAAGACTTTTGAAACTAATTCAATAGTTCATGCACTCCTTTAAGGAGAAGCCGTAGGGAGGTGCAACCATGCCAGGCATTCAGGCGCTTCACTGTGTGTAGTGTGCACTGTTATAAATGGACATCTTTAAAGCTGTAAAGCCAAGAACTCCAAAGCTATGAAATGCCAGAGTGGAGTCTGTAGTGCCAGTTTTATCTGAACCCTTTGTTTGGGTGTGTTATGAGATACTCTTTAATTACATGAGCACATACTGTTTTTCCCACACAATTCCTGCCTCAGGGCACAATATGGATGTGGCTCACTTACTGAGCAGCTAGTCAATATTTTGTGTTCTCCTTGTTGTTTCAAGCGCTTTAGTTGCTACATGCTACTCAAATCCAGCCCTGAAAACTGACATTGTTTTTCCCACAGCTATTTCTATAGTACTTTTCCGTATAGCATTTGATTGCTTCATAAATATTAATTATATTATTTTCACAATGAATCTGAAAAATGAGAGGATAGAATTTACAGATCATACATCTGAACCCAGAAGGAACCTTCAAATTTGTGTAGTTACAGTTCTGATGAATTGGGGGAGGCAAGATTAGGAGGAGGAGCTTCTACTACCCTAGGACCAGACACCTATCTATCAAGCATAGGCTCATTTCACCATAGCCTATGTCATTGATTTCTCTTTCCTGCTTATTCCTCTTTTTTACCTAACTGTGTCCAATTCCCTCCTGCTGTTCTAAGTTCCTGTCTCCAGTTTAGCTTTCTTTCTCTAGTCTTTAGTTGCTGCTTCTATCTCTTGCTTTCAGTTCATGAATTGTGAAATCTTGTCCTTGTTGTTTCTCTGTGCCTGTACTGTTAACCTTCCTCCCATTTTTGTCCATTTTAGGTGTCCTTTATATTTAGTTTCTCAACTAATCAAGTTTAGGTGTCTGCACATCGTGTCTGCACTCAGCCTCACCAGCAGCTCCACCCCATTTACTATCACTTCTCCTATGAGTGCAGCAGTTATGGAAATTGTTTTCTCACATAGTTAGATATATCCAGTGAAGCATACAATTGATGATCATTGCTAAAAAAACTCCTTAAGAGCTAGATCCAATGTTAGATTCAGAAAGTGAAGAAGAAACTACCCTAGCAACATCTTGCCCTCCTTCCCATCTTTCCACAAAGGCAGAGACTGTCAGTTTGTGTCTAGTTGTTACAGTACAGAGTCTACTTAATAGGCTTTAACCACACTGAAACTATATCATCAAAAACACAGCAGAAATTTTCCCCAGGCTGAAGACTACCAGTGTATATATGGACCTGACAATTCTGTATGCTGAGCAAGTGTCAAGGTTCCTCCTAAACAGAAAGGGCATTGAACTCATGATGTAGCTGTTTTCCCTTAAAGACTGAAGTTTTCTATGACATAGTGAGACAAAGTGAGAGTAAAGCAAATCTGTTCAGGAGGAAACTAGGCGGTGATTACATTACAAGAAAGATTAAGTGGTTCTGGAAAATATTAAAGAAATACCAGAACTGACTTCTAAATCCTTTCTCTTCATTACAACTGAGAAGTAAGACATAGTTATGTCATCTTAATCAGCTTATATTATATAGTTTGAAAATCAAATCCACTTCTGTGCACAGCAGTTTTTAAGACTGCAGAAGATTTATAAATTGTTTCTGTTTACGAACAATGCTTTCCAAAAAAGCAAGACAAAAACCCCAGATCTTATCCTGGGACTGCCCTTCACACAAATACCCCTATTAAGTAATGGAAACTCTCATATAATGAAATACTCACACAATTGGGCTTTACCTTATTGTGGAGTCACCCCTTTTTTCCACCTTACTAAAACTACCATTTTGTTGAGGGCTGTATTTCAAAGTAATTTTTCTTCTGTTTGTGCTGGGTTATTTTTTTGGCATAGGATCTCCCATGCCTAGAACTTGGATTAATAACTCGAAACTTTAGGCTCACTTTTGGCATTATTAGGGCTTCTGATGCTCTCTCAAACATAAAAAAATAATGAAGGCACTAGTGCAAAGTATATTTCAAAAGTGGTTGATTCAATAGGCTATTTACAAGTATGGTAAAAAAAGTTGTTCTCCTTTTGTCTTTTTACATACTAAGGTCTTGATGAAAGTTATCTCTGTACTGCTGGAATTTTTTATGGTCCTAAATTAGTTATTTATTCCTGAAGTTAAAAGTGACAGCCTCCCCTAGGCAGCCTCCAATTCAATAAAAAAAGGCACCTTGAACATAAGAAGCTACTCTTATGTTAAATTACAGTCACATGCTCATGGGTGCATAGATGTTATTATAAGTAAATACTCAAAATTTTTGCTTTCTTAACAATAATAACTCCCATAAGTTAAGCATTTGAGGCATATAATGAATGTCAGTGTATTTCCAAGTGGCTACATTATGAGTACATGTTTTTGTTATGATGATGAGCATCTTAATCTCCACCAATATGTAGACAGACACACAAGTACCTCACAAATACCTTAACACAGAATTTACTGCAATTCAAGAAGAAAACAGTGGCTTGAGTACAATGTAGAAAAAAATGCAAGTATTAAGGAAATACTTGTTATTATGTAAGTTATTATGTTTGTTGCACATGACATAACTCAATAATGAATCACTACAGAATACTGATCACATCTATTTACCATATTCATATACACTCACCAAATTATATTTCGATTTGATCTAATTAAAATGTTTCACATTATTATGCCTTTTAAAAATGGTGTCAAGATGAAAACTGCCAATTGGTAATGTCAAATCTAGTTCCAAGATCACAGTGCTATTTCCAAGGTTTTTTCTGAACCATTTTCTGTGAAGCTCCAGTACATTTTTTTACTTTGATCCCCACAAAAAAATGTTACAAACTCAAATGGAAAACTTGCTGTACTAACATTTTAAGGGCGTAATCCCCAGAAGCTTGCAGAGTCAGTAGTGATAGAAGCATTAAATATTAAATACGAGCTAGTGTCATAAAAGGATTGCATGCACAGGGAAATACACAGTTCCAGGTAATATCAGAAATTAAAGTAAGAAGATGGCAAGCTGCTGCATGACAGTAATGCCCCAGCAAGTTTGGAAATAACTTGAGACTGAAAATTTCTGGAGAATACACTATGAAAGCAAATCAGGGATTAAAGGTCTGTGAGTTTCTCATTCATAACTTCAAACATTTCACGTGGTTGAAACAAAACCACATTCTTGTTATAAAAAATACTCTTTCTACAGCCAATCTTCATGAAATTGGTCTGCAGTTTGATGGGCTGAGACAGAGATACAGGCAAAGACCATGTGTAGCTCGTGTCTTCCCAAAATGGATTAATGAGTTTCTCTAGTGCCTTACATTTGCAAAACTCACTATATAAGTTGTGTTGTTAAAAAGGAACCCTCCTGTTCCCTGGGAAAAAGATCATGATGGTCAGTAAGGACAACTAACAAAAAGAGATTCATAGAAGAAGGAGAAAATGTTAAAATAAACTGGGAAGAGAAAAATTGTCAAAACCATATCCAGGTGAGGGAAGTTTATTGTGAGAGAAGTGAAGTGAATCAAAAGGTTTTTAGTTTACATATTAAAAAAAGAGGATGATTTACGTGTTAGAAAAGCAGGGAAAAAAATAAAAAAGGAATGCAGTATTTTTTTTATACTGGAAATATATGGAGCCATTTCTACAATGAGGCAGTATTCATTTCACTGAAAAAACAATAGCTCTCTACAGGCTGAGTTATCACCTATAGAGTTGGTGTGAATTTTAGAGTTACCTACTGAGGTTCATATGAAGGAACAAGGAAAGGTGGATTGCCATAATAGTTTCTAACCAACCTTTAAAAAGTGTGATTTGACTGTTGAAACATCTGAAAAAACCTTCAGTGAGGGTAATTCTCCGTGCTGCCAATCTTAAGAAGTAACAGTGACAGATTGTTGACAGTAATACTTAATAAACTCCTTTCTGTGGTCTTGCAGCCAGAGAAGGAAAAAGTGATATGCAAGAACACCAGCAATAAAAAGGAATTTTATTTTCTAGTCATTGTCATTTAAAAAGGATACCTCTGCTTGCAGAGCTTTATCCAGCCTCATCCTTCCAGTTGCATTTATCTACCAAGAAATAAGCTGCAAGATCATAAAGCAATACACGTGATTCCCTCTAGAAAGGTAGATCTGCCTGCATTGAAATCAGACCATTCATTTCATAACACTCAGCTTTTAAAGTGTAAGAGAAACTAACAGATCAGGACAGCACTGTTGGGGATTCCAGATTGCACGCCGCCACCATTGCCCTTCTGTATGTTTGTCCCCAAAGAAACTGCAGCCGCAGCCGCGGCGCGTTACGTGGCTCTCCTGAAGGCTCTCAGACATAAGCGAGCTTAATCAAGAGAAGTGTGAAATCACAGCAAAGCCAGTTCTTCCCGTTTTGCAGATGGTGAGCTGCCAGAAGGGATCAGCCCAGACTTTAATTGCGAGGCTGAAGAGAAAGGCAGGCAAGATGGGAAGCTACGTGGTGTGGTGTGGGCAGATCATTACATAACAGCGAGGCTGTTACACACGTGGTCCCGTACGAATTAACACGCGCTAAAAAAATTGCACCATCCGTGATTTTCCACACTCCAGAAACAGACAGATAGCACATCTCGATTGTTTGCCCTCCACAGTGGATGCTGAAGGTTCAGTTCACTGAGATAACTACTAATGGCTGGGGGGGTCATTTGGCTGAAGCAAAACAACAATCTAGTTTGTTTCCTTTAGGGTGGGCAGAGCAGTGATGAGTGCAGGAAACAATATGAACAATGATAATGATAAAAAGGCGGTGACTGTCCCTTGCCTGTGCTTTACATTTTCAGGGCCAAGCTGCCTTACTGCCCTAGTCATAGCCACACTGATACAAGGCAAACTTGTTTGAGTGAGAGAACACAGTAAGATTATTATTTAAAACTTAAAAGCAACCTTCTTTTTTAACTTGCCTCAGGAATACAGATACACATATACACATGCACTCATATACACATGCTGATGTGCTTTTAATATTCATGTGCTAGACAATCACGTATGTATCCTTATATAGGAACATAGATTCTTTTTTTTTTAAGAATGGATTTTACCCAAAGGCGAGTAATTGTTCTGTATTACTCTAAGAAAATTTCAAAGAAGTAATTACAACTTGTAGAGCTGTATACTTCTGATCATTCTTTTACTTTTCTACATGGGCCACTAGTGACGAAGTCATACTTATGCCTCCCAGGAGTGAGGAGGTATCCCTGAATCTCTCTGTTTTTCTAATGATGAAAGAATTACAGAAATATGATATCAACTGCCTGTCATTGAAACAGGCAGAAAGGAAGTCAATAAGCACTAAGATAGTTGAGTGAAATACAAAATCTATACCTGACTGAAGACATGTCCAAAAATGCCTGAAGTATCATGATCTTGATGTTTGCATTGTAAAAATCACCTTCACAACCTAAGCGCTAGGACATCAAAGTTTTCATCATCTAATGAAACGATGCCAATATGTGAAACAAAACGTTTGAGGAAAAGGTAGCA
Organism: Corapipo altera; assembly: GCF_003945725.1. NCBI lineage: Eukaryota > Metazoa > Chordata > Aves > Passeriformes > Pipridae > Corapipo > Corapipo altera. The sequence continues at coordinate 948,441 of NW_020884931.1, forward strand.
GAGTTTATATTTCTACATGGGTTATATTTCATGGGTTTTCTATCTCTGTGATGTAGAAGGAAGGAAATCATGCACAGTTATTTATAAATTTCACTAATTTAAGTGATTGTTTTTATATCCTAGCTTCAGAATTAAACACACACACAAAAAAATCTATAAAATAAGTCACCTAGATTATGCAAATATTTTGTACCAAAAGACATTACTTCAAAAAATAGAAGAGTAAGTGAAATTCTCAAAATCTCTGTGACATAGAGGAGATTATCTCGAAATAGAATAAATTTCATACATTTCCAGAATGAATTTGTCTCTCTCTAAGAAGACAGATTGGAAACTTATAATAACCAAATAGAGTACATATTTATTTAAGGATTTTGGCCTACTCACATGAGGTCTGGAAAACCTTAACCAATACCACCTTTCTGAAACATGATCTTTCGTTATAATTGTTGTTTTTTTCAGCATATAAAAAGAAGAGGATCAGAATTTCTGGAAAGAACTGTTGACTGAGAATTCAGAAACACACCCTTAGAAACTTAAGACATGAATTTTTCTGTAAATGTTTTGCAAATTCCACCTGAGTCCCAGGTAATAGAATAAATTGAAAAGTAACAGAAATATTGGAATACATATTTTTCTTCATTGCTTTTTAGGAACTTGAATATAGGGTAGGTTGTAATCATCTCTGTGCTTGAAAAGTCACCTGAGAGGGCAGAACTCTTTTTTCTTCTTTTTTTTCAGTGTTCATTCTGTGCTAGAGGTTAACCATGGGATCTCATTGTCAGATTTATCTCTGTCACAGATTGCAATATTTTATATACCTGAATCTGAAAAGTGCCTCAAAACCTATTTAATATCAGAAAATAATATTCTGTTCCTTGGAACAAAAATAGTCCTTTAATATTTCAATAAAAAGGAGAACATCATCTCTTCTGACAAAGTTGTGCAATGTATTTCAAAATTTTCATCATATTAGATAACACTTGTAATTCTGTGGGGGACAAAAAAGGGGTTTCATGGTAGCTGAAAGTTAGAATCTATTTGGACTTTTCATTTGCATGTTCCGACCACAATTTTATAATAGAAGAAAAGTAAGGCCTAAAAATTAGCTATTCATATATTTTCAGTTGTGTGCATTACCCAAACTCAATTTTACCTTTCTCCTGGAATGCACAGATGGACTAATGGATAATTAGCTGTACAGATTTCATTATGAAACACTATATAATTCACTTTGGAAAATTCTTATACCTTAGCTCCTTTTCATGCTTCACAAGGAGGAAAAAGCGTTCTTCACTAGTATTTAGGTCTCTCAGATATATTTTATGGTTGTCTATTCAATTGAACCCTTCTGTGACTACTAGCTAGCATGGATTTTTAACAGGGAATAAAGTTTGAAAGCAAACTCTAAGAATTTGCTGATGGAAAAAGCTAGAAAAAAATATTTTAATTTTTTTCTAAAACAGGTAAAATGTAGAGGCTTCCTCTAAAAATTTTAACTGCAGACACACTGATAAAAGGCAGCTGCTTTTCTTTTTGCAACTAATTCAAAAAAAAATTCACAAGGACAGTAAGCCACACTGAATGAGATAATGCTATACTTTGCACACTGCATGCTAAATCTTGAGCAGAACCTGCTCCCCATCAGGGATGCAAACATCAGTACTCAAAACATGTGCATTTGTACAGGCTTGTAGATTTAACACACTAAGCTTGGCGACTGAGGGACAAAGCTCTCAGCAAGTAGGCAGGATCTACAAAGAAGAGGTCATGAAATACAGAATGAAGATTTTCTTGCTACACTGCTGTTAATTCCTGAGGAAAAGAGGTTGAAGTTATACAAAATAGCAACAGCAATTGAGACATGTTTGTGACTACAGTTGAAATGCAGGCTGTAAAAGCAGCCATTCAAAGTGATTCAGTCCAATTTGTCTGTAAATTTCCCCCTAAACTTAGGAATAACCCTTTATTAGATAAAGTAGACAAGTAACCATTTAATGAGAATGACAGCATTGAAAGGAAAAGCTGCCAGTCAGCAGTCTCCATTGATCAGAAGGACAGCTTAATCAGAGATTTAGGAGATGCGACTATGATTTGTTTTGTCCTCGTTTTTCGCCTTCAATTCTTTTTCACAGTGTATCATTGAAAATAACTGTGATTCATAATTAGCTTTTGATTACATTACCAGATAGGATAATTAAAATATCAGGATGCATCCCTCTATAAAGAGGGATCATGATTTTCAAATCATACTGTGACATTTCGTTAGTATCAGTCAATGTTTGTTGATTGCCATAATTCTGACCATGAAGAAATCAACTGCTTTTTGGAAAGACAGATGTAACCTAAATGGCATGTGCACGTGCCTCTACACAGCCTTACTTGGAAGGGCCTAAGCTTAAACCTACCACGAGTCACTTAGAGTGCACATTATTCTTTGAGACATAGGAAATGCTGAGTTACCAAACAACACACCTGCAAGGAGGTGAGAAACCAGCCATCCCACACCACTTGCACCTGAACAAGCACACGTGAATCACCTGAAATGGTGATAGAACATAATAACACAAATTTTGAGCAAAGCGTGGTGTATGCAGTGCTAGAGGAAAGCGTGCTAGAAAACACTCCGCGCCACCCCCAACTGCCATCCCCTCATCTTCTTATCCTCCTCTTTAACTTGTTAATTAGCCAACATGCAGGGCAGAGCTGGGTGTTACCAGCAGGGTCTATGCCCAGCACCACAAGTGATGAAGAAGGGCCAGGGTCCAGCCAGGCTCTCCAAACAGCAGCAGCAAGAGACGGGGACAGAAACTGGGCTAGAAACAAGGCTACAACATGAAGTCTATCCAGATATGGACACCAGCACTCCTACAGCATTGTTGGGCAAGCAAGTGACAGACCCAGACTGATCTAGACCACGGGAAGGTGAACAGGGTGCCATGGGAGGTTTGTCAGGGCCATCAGCCAGCTTCTAGCTGGTCACAGTTTTGCTCTAAAACAAGGAAATAAATGTGAGAGCATTTAAAGGTAATAAAACAGATGTTCGGATACAAACACAAAATTTTCAGAAGTACATGGTATTGCCAACTATCTCAGGTTTCAACCAAGTATCACGATGGAAAGAACATGTCAACTGCATTAGAGTTGGATGAAGAGAATAAAGAAAAGAAAAAATGAAAATAATTCACTTACACAGTATCTGGCAGCCAAGAAAAACTTTAACGTCCCCTGCCACAGGTGCAGAATGTTTGACCTCCCTGAATATCATACTTCAATAGGCAAAGCAACATTTTTCTGGAGACTGTTGATCTAGTTTTAAATTCCTAGAGACACAAATTAAAAGATGGGAGCTCCAGAAAAGGTGTGCAACAGTTTTCTGAATTTTGTATGTCCAACCTGTTTCAGGGACTGAAATGCCAACAGATGTGAGTGAAGAAGTGAAGAAAACTGCACTTCTTCCTGTCTGTAGAGCATGAACTTAAAAGTTGATGCCACAGCAGCACCCAGTTATAGCCCAGCCTACAGGCAGATCCTGTAGAAATACTACTGGGGTATCTCCCCTTAGCATGTTCACAGTTTAAACAGGCCAGTTAGGGATGGGAATACAGAGACCACAACGTCTCTCCTTCTGGTCCAATATGAATCTATATTCCCAAGACTCAAACTGGTCTTGCTCCCCATTATCTTCATGCAGAGCACCATTAATATTCACATCTGATAACAGTCCAAAGAATATATCTACAGTATCTACAATATGAACAGGAACTGGGCTGTAGAGACAAGTATCACGAGAATATTAAGGTATAATTTTATTTAAAATAGGGAAAAGGTTTCATTTTTGTTTAACTAGTTTGTTTGCTCCCATGCAAAACTGCTTTAATGACAAATCAGAACTTCCTTGTTGCTAAACTATTTATTTTCCAGTTAACAATAAATAAGGCTTAGCTCAGACAAGTGTTAAGAGGCATTATTTGTATATATCAAGGGCAAACCAGACTTCATAGGATGGATTTACATACTTTATTTAGCATTAGCATATACTAGGACCAATGAGACTGACTATGCATGCAATGCATACATTGCATTGCATACAGTGAATTAACCTGAGAATAGATCTGTATTTTCACAGAACTTAGGTACCAGCCCATTGATGTTATTTATGATATTACATATTTGCAACTATTATGAAAACAGCCAGTGCAATGGATAAGCATTTTCAATGTTACAAGTGTGACAGATGGCATTTAAAGGTAAAATAAATAAAATAAAAGGCATCACTTCTCATTCAGGAAATATTTGATCTCTGAGGCTCTTTTATTCGGCAAGTTCCATGTCACTGGAAACTCAGATGAACTCAGGGGAAGTATTTATATATATATTCTGCCTCACCCATACATCTGTGATTTGGTTAGATGGCTCTTCAGTCAAATTCAGCACAGTCATTTAGATTAATTTGCTTTCTTTTAGTATCACCAGCACGTATGAGTACAAACACCTAGCCTATAGATCAATTTGAAATTTAATACTCCTGGATTATACAAGCTCCATGGGGATATATATATATACACATGATATATACAATATCATGGGACCTCTTACACCACTGTAAGGGCACTGACATCAGTGAACCTATATTTGAATGGAACTGGGAAGCAAATGAAAGACCCAAAAGGCTGATATTAGAAGAATATTTTTTTTCATCATAATATGACTCCTTTGAGTGCCTATATGATCATTTCACTTTCCTACACAAACTTAGTAATAAATAGCTCACAGCATCATAGAGATATGCTGGGTAAATGCTGCAAGTTATGAGGGAAATTTACTGCCTCATAAACTCACAACCAAGTAAAGCTGTCATTTGCAAAAACAATTAAGTCATCATTCTGTTCCATGGAGGGTATAGGGTATTCCTGAAACCTGTAAATTCACAAAAAGGGGAAGCTGACCATATGTTCTGAACAAATACTAACATTTTATTAATACTGAATCCACTACTCCTTACCATGTATGCTGTTAGAAGGGAAAAGAAATAAAAGAGTACCCTTTAGTTGTTGTTGTTTTCTGGAACTCTTGAAGTCATACTACTGAGATGTTGCTGAAAAGACAGAAAAGAGGATCAAAAATAAGACTTTTATCTCTGAGTCATGAAAAAATCTGACATCTGGGGCTACCATAAAAATCGCTGAGGATTGTCCAGATATCCAAATGGATAGATGTTGATATTATATAAAGTTTCTGCTGCATAGCTTGCTTTTGCTACTCAGTCATATAAGATCACTCTTTAATCTTTAGGGAACCACAAGATAGAACTTCACAAAGTGTCTTCCTGAAATATTATAATATTTCACAGATTTTTGTGAGTACTGCAGGTGCAAGCAGTATGGAATTATCACCTCCTGATTATGTATTTTCCAAGAGATGAAACATCCACAAAAGGCATGTATATGCTGCCTCACGGTAGCACAAGTGATAACTTCCCCAAGAATCTGAGTCCTATATGACCTTCGTATTTGACCACAAGAATCATGTATGCATATCTCCTGCGCACAAAACTATAGGTGCAGTGCAGCTATCTTGCTATATGTTAGGTGAAAGAAATACATTTATAAAAGGTTAAAGAATGAGGTTGAATTGGGTCATTGAATAGGAAAAAGCCTAAGTGGTAATTTAAGCAATGTTGGTTCTGTCATTTTAACTTGGAACAAGAACACAAGCCTAAACTCCCTCGTTGTCCTCACTGTCACGAAGCTGACCCACATTTCACGTTTAATTAGAAGTGAGCTAACTGGACTTCCCAGTAGAGAAAGTCAGGCTAAAGCTGCGGAAACAGCTCATATCTGAGTGCTCTGCTTTTAAACATGAATTGTTCATAAATTTTTCAATATAAATTGAACTTTTTGGAGCCACTGGGGTTGCCAAATTGAGTCCAAACCGAGGCAGAGCTCCTAAGGACTGTGTGGATAAAGCCCTCTTTCCCTTTGGTGCCAGTGCAGACAGGCATTAGGGTGATGTGATCTCACATGGTGTTTGCAGGTTCTGGAAGACAGTCTACACAGGATCTGGATCCCATGTAATTCTGTCAGCTCTGCTAGTCCTGGGAACTGAATCAGAGGGAGCAGCACTGGACAATTTCAGAGAGAAAGAGCTGGTGTAGCTAAGCCTCTCGAAACCATAGTTTCTGTCTGAGGAAAAGTATTACAAACCACAAAACATATATAGCTAAAGTGTAAAACTAATGTGGAAAACTATCTAAAATTCCATGGAAAATGATGCAAGATTCACGTTATAAATCAGATATAAGAATATACAGTATGTTTTAAACTCTCATTACTGGCACGGGACTAATATAAATGTACTAAAAGTCAGAATAGGCCCCTTTAAATTATTAATTGTAGTTACCTAACAATAACTGGATGAATAAGAAGAAAAATTGGTTAAAATGTACTATTAAAAACGTATTAAAACAATAAAACATATCAAGTGCACTGTACTTCAACAAGAACTTTTCTGTATAATTTATATCTTCATACAAGTATCTTTAAGTAAAATTACACTTTTTGCCCAATTTAGTATTTATTATATTAATTCCCAGAAAGTGTGTATGTTTTGCTGAATGCTCATTTCTGAACAAAAAGCTTGTAGGTCTGTAAAGGAACTGAGCCACTGAAAATTCTTGTTGCATGGGGACAACCACAGGATGCTGCAGATGTTTTGATCCCAGTGGACACAGAATGTACAAAGCATGTTGATATCTTGACTGACTGTGCTTTAAAAGGCTGCGTGCAACTGTACAGTAATAAATGACTTAATCTGGTCTCAGGGTACAAAGCAAATTCCTCAGAGGAAGACAAGCAAACCCTGCTATTTGTTCATGTATTTGAAAACATTTTTCAATGCTCTGTTATAAGGCCATAATTCAAGTATTTTAGGGCTTTTTCAGATCATACTAAAACTTTATGAAACACTGTCATAACATTCTACAAACACAAAAACAGATAGAGAAATTGGCTTTAAGCATAACCTCTGAAATATGGCGCTGTAATCCACAGCCATAAAGATTACTGGCTAGCTGTTAAAATATTTTTTGAGAATTTCACTTCCCTGCACCTCACTAAATTACCACTAATTAACATGCAGTTAAAAAGTGAACAAATTGTTAATGTTATTACACTCTGGGCTTTGCTCTGAAAGAAATGACACCATATATATTTTTATACCATTAGAACTCCTCTATCTGGAAAGAAAAACCTTTAAACTTATCTAACAGGTACTCTCCACTGCTAAGATATTTTCTCTTCCTATATATATATATTTATATTTTACATTTTGTATTAAACTTGCTCTTTAATTTTTCGTGGTTATTCTAAAAGCTATATTCAAATAAGGCAACACCGTTTCTTAGATGTCTGTCTTTAGTGTTTTTAAATTTCAAATTCTATAGAAAATAATAAAACATATTATAATGCGGTTTGCTTCCAGTGAAAAGAAATTCCTCAGAAACCCAGGAAATTCCTATGGCAGCCAGGAGACAGCTATCAGCAAGACTGATGGAAGAATATAAGGCAAATGGGAGGAAGAGGATGTATTGAAATTTAAGAAAAACAGAAAGAAATCAGTGTCTAGATGAGATCCTAAAAACCTGGCCTCAGCAGAGGGAACTACTAATTCATTGCAAGATAAAAGGACTAACATTTTAAAATACAAATTCCACATTTTAAACCCAAGTGAATAAAAAAATGGTTTGCAGTTTCCATATTCATAGCTTTCCGTGGTATAATTTTCAGGTTATATGTACCCTATAGGGGAAAACCTCTCTTTAGTACCTCTTTTTTCTTTATGACTCTTTTGCTCAGCCTTTTCAGCTATGTTGGCTAAACTCATTATCACACAATTAAAGAAAGATGCTTAAAAGTAAAAATGTAAATTTATATTGCAATTTCTTATCATCCTAATCCAAAAAGACATTGTTTGAGATAGTATTTTTGTTTTATTTATAGTGCACCTTAAACTGATCAATTTTACAGTTCTTGGTTTGGGGTAGATATGTGTAATAATACAACATAGATATAGTATACATAATGAATCATTTTAGAGTTGGTACACAATGAATCATTTTATAGTTGTTATATTTTATAGTTATTTCATTTATATATATAAATCAAAGTGAAATCCTTCAACAAATTACTAGAATGAAACTAGAAAGGCTTGTGTTCACCCCATAATATCTGTCAAGAACATACATTATTAGTTTTGTCAGTTCTGGAATGTTACTTCTGTTTTTTTCTTTATTAAAACTGTTGGTTGTGTGTGTGTTGTACAGCTCCAGGAAGCTATCTGTTTCATGGAACTTAGTGATTCCAACAACAAATATAGATTATAATATATGGCAGATCTGGATGGCTGAGTGAATGAACCCCGAAGCAATACAAATCAAAATCAAATCAAGATTTTTTTTACATTCAAGATGATTACAGTATCAGGAGTAAAAGGACATAAACTACTTAGATGATATATTTTACTTGTCAAAAGCAAAACCTCTACACTGCTGAAGCCACATATGCAGTGTTGGTGGAACGCCTAACTACTCTGGATGGGTTGGTACTCTTTGGCCAAGTTATGGCATAAGTCTTTGAGGGGTTAAAAGTTTAAAGACTTTTTTTTTTTTTTTGGTGATGACACCAAACCAAAGGATGTTTGGATACAGAAATGTTTGGCTAGAACATTGGGTCACAATTTCTATTAAATCACAATAATAGCGTCAGTAACTAGTACAAAGCCTCAAACATACACCCACGGCTGACTGAGGATGACTAAACACACTACGGCTGGACAGTGATAGAAAATCTAGCAGAGACATAGACCATCACATTAAGTGACCATTAGGCCACCTACCCTTTTTGAAAAGGTTCAGGATTCATCAGTCTACAACCCAGAACTACATCCCTGTAAATTGACACTTGGCTGTGCCAGCTGCACTGTTCCCTGTGCATCTTCCCAAAATGTGTCACATATATGAAACCCCTACACATACACGTGGCCTTCCAAAATTTTACCAATTTTACCCTTATGAAAACCACAGATGTGTTAATATGAATGACATTTATCCACTCTCCAACGCATGAAGGTGCATTGGAAGGCAAATGGCCAGAAGTTAACGTGTAGAATTAAACTAATTCATCTTCTAGGAACATCACAACAGACAACATCAGAAACCCAGCACGTCACATAGTGACACATGAATATAGGCAATGTCTCTTGACTGTACTTTGTCCATCTGAAAGATAGATAGCTGACTGCTTCAAAGGCACTGAATTAAGCTGTTTGGAATCTTGCTGCCTCTCTGCCTTTCCCATGTTTCCCTTCTTTCTAGAGTTGGGGTCAGATAGTCAATGAATTAAACTGCAAAACACACTATTCCCTGACCCCGAGGTTAGAACTATCATAAGCACTGACTGGAAATGGCTGCAAATAGTACTTGTCGTGCCCTCATTTTCCATTGGAAATCGAGTAATGACACAGGCAGAGTGGAAGCCCTTGCAAAGGTCACGTATTTAGACCAGCTGAATCAATTCCTTATATCAGCATTGCAGAAGCTCTGGAGGAGTTTTACCCTAAGACTTTGTTGGTTTTAACATATTTTGTACACGTTTGCTTTTTTTTCCATTAGGAAAAAAAAAAAAGGAAAAAAAGAAAAACAACATAAAGGGTGTTAGTCAGCAATTTGGAAAACTGTAATTCTGAGTTCTCTTGTTGGGCCATCCACTGCCCAATATATAATATCAAATGCAAATGAAAGCCCTCAATAAAAAGAGAAGTAACTACTTCAGTTCTATGAGAACAGAGATGGAGCTAACAATGACAAAAAGTAATATCAGTAAAAGAATGTAATTTATAAGGGAAATAGCAACTTTCAAGCAAGTGAACATCCCCACATAGTGTCAGAAGGCTATTAATTTATGTCCAGGCCACCACAGCCTTTCCAAATATGCAAATGGGTAGCTCTTTCACCTAGAGGGACAACTTTTTTCTGTTTGCAAACATCTTCACGTTCCACTGAAATTTACAGGAGAGCCAGGAGTTTGATTCATGTGGGTTCCAGTGAGCTTTCAATCAGGCTCTGTCTTGCACTGTTCAAATATATGAATGAATAACATTCGTGACTTGAATCCACTTTCAATTAAATACTAATATAGATATAGATGCAGTAAAGACCAAAGAACACAAAGGATAACAATATATATGTAAGTATTACCACCATGACAATGCCAAATAACATACTTTTTAAGGTTAACAGAAATTATCTTTCCCTCACAAATTCATCTTCTCTATAAAGAAATTACCTATGTCAACAGTGACTTTTGAAAACTCATGGAAAATACGTCTTATTGCCATTTTACATGCAGAATTCAGTGACTAATTGAAAACCATTCCCTGAGAAAGACTTCACTGTTTTCTTTCAAAAGCTTTTGTTGGTGTTTTTTCTCTTCCCTTATCCAAGATTCTCCAACTGAAAGGCTGCAGGAAAGGACCCTTCCCATTAAGGATCACACTTAAGAGCATGTTTAACTTTCATTGAAGTTAAAAGGATTTAGGCATCTATTAAAGTACTTTACTGAACTACAGCCAAAATTTGAAAGTGAAGCTGTGAAGTTCTTGTTTTTCAATAACTGAGTGTGTTCAGCCCTCAATTTCACAGTCATATTATCCTAATTTCTCCAGGAAAGCTGAACTTCAATATTTCTCCAGTGACTGAGTATCTAAATGGGCAGAATTTTAAAGTAGGTTTTTTAAAGATATTTAGACACTTAAGAACAAAAACTAGCAGCCAGCAGTCTTTCCACTGAACGTGAAATAAGAACTGAGTGACTTACCTGCACCTTTAAGTGCCCAAGTACTTTGGAAAACTCTGTCTGGTGGACTTAGGACAGAACCTTTAAATTCTGATATAATCAAAAAGAAACAATTAATGTTTTTGTCACCAAAATTGCATAAGAATCTTTGCCCTTTTTTTGGGTAATTTCAGCTTTCTCAGCTATTTGTTCTCTAAGCTCTCAAGGCAGTTTTGCATGCAATGTCCCTCCTGCATCCTAGACAGGTCTTCTGATGGGAAGTTCAGGTAGACTTTCCCCAGACTACTTGTCAAGAGGATTCCTGTGATGAACTAAGATGTCTTACATTCTTCTCTTACTGATGAGATTATGCTAACTTGGCTTCACTCTGCTGGCTGTGGGTAAAGAAATGGGGCAGAATCCTGAAATTTTGACCTCAGACACCTCTACTCTACACCAAGTAATTTCATTTGCCTTGAGTCTCTGTACTCTTCCTACAATATAGGTTATATATTGGTCAAATCATTGGAAGGATTAAATCCACATGCTTTAATGGTGCCCAGATAATACATCAGTGAGTGCAGGCAGAAAAATTTAATGTTTCACACTGCTCTATGAAAGTAAAATTATTGCATATACCTTTTCTTATTGTATTATTTCTTGACCCTGTGACATATTCCATGATTCCCATAAAGTTACCATCATCTGTCATAGAGAAGTACTGCAGTGATTTTCACAGAAATCACTTAAAATTTGTTTTATTAAAATTCCTAGTCAATATATTTGTAGTAGGATTTATCTCTCTATTAACTTCTATAGCAGGGCTGGAAAGCTTCAGTAGGAAGGAAATAGCCGCACTCAAAAAATATCAGAACTGTGCCTCAAAAATTAATTTCATTTTAGAATGAGATTCAACTGTTTCTGTCAATACTCCAACAATGTCTCCCCTAATTGTGGATCTGGTCATTGCAATTAGTGATGTCCTGGGTATAATGCGTCTCACCCTGACACATATCTAAGAAAAGGTAGATTAGATACAACATCATGTTGTCCGTGTGTATTACTTTGGTTCAACCATGCACATTTTTCTTCAGAAGGACTAACAGGGCCAACTTTTATTTTATTTTTGAAGGCTGCTGCTTCTGTTTTAGACTTGAAGATACACATTCTTTTCTGAAAGTTGGTCTAGTTTTGTCTAAGACTTTTAGTTTGCTTAATGAAATACATTGCCTAAACCTACAAATCTTTCTTTGCATATGCTCTTTGACTGTCATGCCTGCAGCAATGCTATCAATGTTTCTCTCTTAATTTATTATAAAGAGAATTTAAGGTGATTAATTTAAGGTGATTATGGATGCTTAAAGACAAATGAGATGAAATTCATCTTTGGTCTCCCTACAAAATCCCCTGAAACTAAAGCAGAAATATCATATAAAATAGAGCTCTGAGTACAGATGCCTTGATCCCACCCCTTCACTGAGGCTCTGCAAGCCTCTTGCATCCCTCTGTGACTTCATGCTGTCCTCCAATGCACATCTGTGTCACTTTTCAAAAAGGCACTTAAAGCGTGTTGCAAAGCATCCTCCCTACTTTTCCACTTTCACACAGCCAGAGAGTTCCGTGTTTGATTCTCAGTCATGCACTGGCAACTGAAACAGTTGAAGGCAGAAGCTTCAGGAAAATATAAGTATTTCATTGATTTTAAAAAGAATTGTGCTAGAAAAGTAATTATGGAACATAGGAAACGAAAGAAAATTGTGTCACAAAGATCTCATTAATGAAATACATATTTTATAAACAAATAACAGGGCAAAAAAATTAATGAAACTTTCATAAGTTTTAAAATGTTCAATACCATCAGCATGTGGAAAGACTACTTGGTAAGACTACATATTGCTCCAGCTTTAGGTGTTCAGTTGGAAAGAAAAAGGAGCTTTTAGTATGCACCTCAGCACAAATCTGAGTTCAATGTCAGAGGGACATTGTAGGAGGTCATAGCTCCTCTTTTTATACATAGTTACTGAAATAAAGATATTTGTATTGCACCTGAAAGTACTTAGTTTGTAATCTTGTCTTTGGCAAGTGAAATCCAACTTTCAGGCTGATATTCACAGAGTTACTAAAACCAGGCTGATCTTGTTCTGCAGTTTGTTCTGTTTGTGAAGAAAGAGAAGTTTGTTGCTTGTACAGACCTTTGCAGATCACTACGAATCAAGACTCCTTTGGATCTAGTCTAGACTAGAAGCTTTAAACTTACGAAGCCTAAACCTTTACTTTGCTTATCTCTTTTTATATTCTGTTTTTTACTCTTTTCATGTGAAGATGTATTGAACGCTGGTTCTCAGCAGAAACTGCTTACTACGAAATGAGCTATGATGAAGCAAAGTAAAACAAAATGTGAATGCCATTATATTCAGTTAAAGGTTTTCTGCATCTGTCTGTATAGCAGGAGGATTGAAAAACCAACATGGAAGTTGTTTCAAGGTCCAGTTGCATTTTTATTTTGATAAATGGCACATATAATTATAAACAGAGAAATAAAACTTGATTTTAAAGCATAATGTTTATATATACATACTTACATCTATATACATATGTACAATGCAGTATATATATATATATATATATATATATATATGCACATAAATGTTGGAACTAGATGATCTTTAAGGTCCCTTCCAACCCAAACTGCTCTATGATGCAATGATACACATTAAGCCAGAATCTGAATTCATTGACAATGATGTGAGGGATCAAAATTATACATTTGGGAGACCTTTCTTTTAAAAGTTAAGTGTAAGTATTGTGCTATTAGGCACAATTTTAATTTCCCTTTTACCATGCCATAAATACTTTTTTCCTTTTCCCACATTATCAGCACTGTATAAAAACAGAAACACGGTTTGCATGAACATTTAAAGACACATTTATTTCACAAAAAAATAGTAATATAAAACACTTTGTGACTTTACTAGACATTTATTCTCACACTCTGAAAAACATGGAAGATTTCTTTGAGACTGTTGCACTCTTAACAGCAGTACTGTTTTGGATACTTCTCTCAAAGATACCAAACAAATTTATATTCTTTGTTTAAAAGATAAAATTCATTGCATGTGGCATCTTGCCAGGAAGAGGATACAGCACTTTGCATATTTGGTATCTAAAATGGCAGACTGGCATTGTGGTAAATGGGGCCCAGAAAGCAATACCTTATTTCTAAGATTTGTAAAGGTATTTGCAGAATACTGTAACGACTAATTCTAAAGTCTAGAAGTAGATATGATAAATTAATAGAAATTAGTAGCCTTGATCTCCAGTATCTTTTAACTCCTATTTTCTATATGCATCATTACTATAGAGTCATGGAATCATGAGCTGGAAGGGACCCACTAGGATCATCAAAGTCGAACTCCTGGCTCTGCACAGGGCAGCCCCCCAGAGTCACACCATGTGCCTGAGAGTGTTGTCCAAATACTTCTTGAACTCTGGCAGGGTTGGTGCTTGTGACCACTTTCCTGGGGAGCCTGTTCTGGTGTTCAACTAACCTCTGGGTGAAAAGCCTTTTCTTAATATCTAAACTAAATCTCTGTTGACACAACATCAGGCCATTCCCTTGGGTCCTGTCACTGGCCACCAGCGAGAAGAGATCAGTGCCTGCCCCTCCGCTTCCCTTTGTGAGGAAGCTGCAGACCACCATGAGGTCTCCCCTGTTTCCTCTTCTCCAGTCTGAACATTTCCACATGACCTCACCTGCTCCTCGTATGGCTTCTCCCTTCTCCTCTAAACCCTTCACCATCTTTGTAGCCTACTTAAAGGGCTACTTTTTTATTTTATTGTAAAATTTTATTTGTAGTGTAAAATGAATCAGTCACAGATCTGTTAGTAAGACATATTCCATATTAACACAGAAAACCTGTCTAAAAGCACTTAATACCTACCATGCCCTATTTAGATCATAACAGACAGAGGAGCACAAGAAGCCAGTATTATCAAACCAGATAGATATATGACTGTCTCAGAGTCTTATTTGCTAGCCTACTGTGAAGTTTCTTTAATCTATTAGAGGAGATGAGTAGTTCAGAGTTTTGAATTAACTATTTCAGGAGTGATACAGGTAACAGCATCTCAGCTGGTCACCTTCCTGGATGAAGATTTAAGTAATGCAATACCTGGAGTAATTGATTCCTGAACCAAGACACCCTGCTAATCAACTCTCCTTCCCCTGCTGTGTTGTTTTCCACCAGTGAAGCTCCCACACAATCTCACATATGCTAATAAATTCATCAGTCTTGATTGAAAGAGAGTTCATGCACTACCAGCGTTTTCTGAAGAGTGCAGCTGGTCTTCCTGCATTTGTGTGGGCCTAAACCAAGCCTGTTCTTGCTATTTCTGATAAATATTTATATGGTAATGTAAATTTACCGGGAACGTTGAAAACAGATCAAACATGTTTTTTATTACAAAAAAATATATAAAGGAGTATATATGTTTTTCTATTTTTAAAATAATTAGTAAACAATTGCAAGATACAGGAAAATATGCAAACAGCTTAATTTTTTATGAAAAATAGGTTATGAACAGAATGATAAACTTACAAAAGAACAAAAATTATACTTGTTTAGGGATACATGACTGCAGTTGTAATCTGCCAGGTTTGACATCAAGATACTCATTTAAATGGAAATAGCATCCTTCTCTCACCAACGTACACTCTGAAAACTCAGTAAGCATGACTCCTCAAAACTCTGAGGAGACCTGGCTTTTCAACTAGTAAGAAACTATCTGTAATCACAAAATAGTAACAAAGATTCTATTACAATGCAGGCATTCTTTTATTTTTTTTTTCTGACTGAAGATGCTTACAGAAACTCTGAGCATCTTGAAACTGAAAGCATTTCTTGTAGAAAGCAACATCAGTCTGTTCAGTAGTGAGACTCTGAAACAGTGGCTAATAAGAGAGTTAATAACATGGTTTACTGAGGGAAAAAGATAATTAGGAATTTGCTCAGAACTATAAACACAGTTTTCAAATGAGTTCTGGTTGCTGAAGAAAACTGGACATGTTCTTGGTTTCCTTCCTGCCCACATATTGAAAGTTACTTGTCTGAATTATTCAGGTGTCTACCTTTAAAAGAAATCAACAGGAGAAGCAAAAGATAAAAACACAGAGTTCCTGTACAATCAGTTGCTTTTCTTTCAACCCTTCTCAACAACTCAAGTTAATATAGTTCCAAGTGAAATTTGTATTTGTAGAAGTGGAGACAATGAGGCCAGGAGGTTTCTGACACCAAGCACTCCAGTTTCAAATGCTGTTACTCTCAGAAACATCAGTTTCTGCACAGTATACATTTCTGTTTCTTCTGTGGGCCTCAACTCCATTCCCCATCTAAGCAGTATTAGGACTGGACTAGGAATTGAGTCAAGACTACCATTTTCAACATGAAGAGATCAGGAATAAACACAACCTGATCCCTTCCCACTCCCCACTATAGCGCTACTGATGAAATGTATGCATGAATATGCAGGAAAAGTGTATCCTGCTGCTATTAGCTACCAAAGTTGATTTATCCCACATGCAAAGGCAGATGTAGAAAATTAATTATGAATATCAAAAATGCAGTTGTTACCTTTGATCTCCCTTGGGAAACTCTCATTTCTCATTGTCTTCAGTAATTGCAGAAAACAGATTTTTTTCTCCATCTAAACAATTTGTGTTCTCATTCTCATTTCCATGAACTGAACAGTAGCAAAAAAAAATAAGTCTCAAAAAATTATCTGGTAAAATTCTGCATCAATACCAGGAAGCTTGTTATCCCACCATCAGTTTGTGGGCTTCTGGAAAAGGCTGACTTTGTAAAGAGCAATTTCTTCCCCAGTGTCACTGTCAGCCAGGCCAAGTGTCTTTATTAGACTGAAGCTGACTAAAGGCTTATGTTGCTCCTTTCGTTTCCTGAGAAAGAAACTAAGAAGAAACTTAGTAGATTATACTCTTTCTTTCTTTGATAATTTTTGAACACATTCCTGAAAGATTTAAGGTCATTTTTCTCCACAGGAATTCATATTTCCCTGAAATTTTTGTCCCTGGTGGTACACTGATATGATGTAAAAAGCAAAGGTGAAAAAGCAGAGGACACCTGAATAACTTCAGTGCTGGAGAGCAGCCATGCCCACCCTGCCCTGGTACTGGTAGCACTGCCTTGCAAATTCTGTGGTGAGTGTGCAGAAATTTAATCTTTCCTGAACAGAATTTATTAGGATTATAAACCATTTGTCTGTTTCATGTATTAGAAATACTTATGCAATATGCAAAAAGAAGAATTATTAAAAAAAAAAAAGCTGAAACTGGAGAAAAAATATATGTGTGGTTCAGGGGATTTTAATACTGATTAACCTAGACTATGGGTAGTTTGAAGGGATACAAAAACCAAGAAAAAAAGCCACCTGGTATTTCAAAACTGTTCATATGTATTCATTGAGCCAGAGGTTATAAAAATTCATCTATGAGGGTAAAATAAAATTATATAAATAAATGTGGAATGGTGGTTTTTTGTATATTTGTGATGCACTGAATTTCACATAGAATTAAAAATTTATACAGTAACTCATGCAGCAGCAGAAAAATCATTATGTAAATGTAACTTCTGTCTTCATGGCAAGAGTTTTCTTTAAATATGCATGATCATCTGAGTGCTCATTTGGCCATAACATATTATATATATATTATATATATATTATAACATTACCTATAGGGTCATTCCACTTTATTTCCTAGATGCCCTACTAACTGTTGTTAGGTGGTTTGTTTGGTTTGCTTAGGGAAAGAAGTCACCCAAGAATAGACCAGCTTACAAATTCTGCACAAGTCCTTGGCAAAAATGAGCAATAACAGTTTTTAAAATACAAATACTGTACGCAAATTGCCAGGGCCCTGAGGACACTGCCAACCCTTACAAGTCCCAGGGCTCCCTAACACTAATAAAAAGGAAGTATTATCTCTTTAGCAGAGCCATACGTTTAAATGTGATTTTAGATTTTTCTAATAAAAAAAGATTTGTATGTTCTTCAATTTCTCTTTGAAGTAGCTGTGAGCTTCTCAGCTGCACTCCAGGAATTTATGAAGTAAAAACTCTTATCCTATAAAGAAATCACTTTGGTTAAAATGATTAAATAAAGGATTATTTTTCTTATAAGTTGTTTGCTTGCTGGTCTGCAGCGTTCGTATGCAAAGTCTCTAAAGATTATAATGTACTGAAAGTGTTATCTCTTAATGTGGATACAGTAGCAAGTTAGGAGTCTGCAGCTTAAATTATAGGAAAAAAAAAAAAAGGAAAAAAATCATCCAAGCCAATAGAGTTCAGTCCCATAATCTATATGGTGAAATGGAAAAAATCTTCAGATATTAAAAATACCTTCAACTTTTTTGTCAGAAATAGTCTTACACTACTTCTCTAATTATTTTTAATTTCTGCTTAGTAATCAACAAAAACATTCATCTCAACCGGTCTATTTGGCAAGAAGAATTCAACTAAAACTCATATTCATTCTTATGAATGATTGGTATGGAAATGTATCAGTCTACAGAAGCCTTTTCAACTGTTATTGTGTTAAGTGCTCTGTATTTGCAGCCACACTGTTCATGGTATGTGACAGGTCAGCTCTGGAGAGAGTTTGGCCAAGCTACCGCCGTGGCAAAGGCAAGCAAGGGTTGCTCTCAATCTCTGCTGAATAAGTTTATTTTTCTTCATTATCTGAGCCCAGATTCTCAGTTTAAGCAGACAAATTCTATGTTTAAAATAAATCAGTGCTAGAATTTCTGACTGTATTTTTTATCGGAAAATAAATACCCAGCACTTTTCTTAGGTAAAATTAATCTTTATGCCTAGGCATAACACTTTGCCTTTACAATGTGTATCTTTCACCTCCTCCCTATTTCACAGCCTTAAAAAAGGTTTAAATATTGCATAACTCTTCTGTTTAGCTCTCTGAATTATGAAGAATTTCAAGTTACATGAAAATCCTGATGAAAACATGCCCTGAAAAATATTGAGACTATTAAAGAATATAAAAAGAAAGCTGACATGTCATTTTTCACAGAAACTCCTAAGTGTTCAGTATTTATTTTCATTTTGCACTGAAACAAAATGGAATGCTTTTAATGTCTTCATAAAGCATATCTGTGTTACAGTGTTATATTCGCAGTAAAAACATCAGGTTTTAAAGTTGCTTCTCAGTTGAGTCACAGATAATCAGACACTTTACCATCAAGCAAGACATTTTCACCTAAAAGATTTCTAGAATTAACAGGTTCCTATATTATTTCAAACTCAGCAAATTATCATATTTCCAGTGTATTTTATTAGAAAATTTTCAATCTACTTCATATATAAATATTAGCAAAGTACATTGTCAAATCATGTTCAAAAAAATGCTAGAGAACATTCATTTTCATTATTCTCTTACCTCTGCTCAAGAGATATATTGATTACCACTAGTTCAATGTCAAGGTCCTAAAAATAGAAAGCATTATTTAATAAAAAGTATAAGGGACATTGTTTCTGTCTTGGATTACCCCACAACACTCAGTGGCAAAGCAGGTGGGTGAAAGGGGTAGAAGGAGACTGAAGAGTATTATCAGTTTTATCTCACAAGGATAGTCTATGGCTTTCTAAGATTACATGCCCTGAAAGGCTAGAAAGATTTGACATAGACTGGATGCAAATTAATGTTTCAAAATGCAGAAAGTATATGCAGCTATTCCATTATAAGGTGTGGCTTGACCCCAAGTGCTGAATTTAGCCTCCCATCCATCATGGACTAATTATGTTTCCAGAAACAAAAAAGAATAATAACTCAACGTGATGTGCAAGGAAGTGACCATATAACTGCCATTAACCTATGCATCATGCTAAGTAATTGTCCTAAAGTCTTATCACTAATTCTGGCTTTTAAGTTTTTCTCACCTATTTCAATAAAATATGGCAATAGAAAAGATTTTCCTCTCCTACAAATGAGCGTTTGTACTCACATCACAATCATCATATAATCCGAAGTTTACTATGTAACACAGCCTTTGAGCAAACCAAGTAAATGGGGAAAAATGTCAGTATTTATGGAAGAGAAATTCCTTGCCACAGCTTCGCTTACATTCCATGGGGACCCACCCTATACTGTGCAATCTAAGACATAAGGAATATTTATGAGGCTGATTTACTTCATTACTGGTGCTGTACTATTAAATTGCTATATGTCTTAATGACAGCAATGTATTGAGAATAATTTTTTGAGGAAAATGAAAGAGTACATAATCAAACCCAATGTTGAAAAATTGTTCAGCAGAATGTGTCATGTCTTCACTGACCACCGTAAAGCAATTGAAATGCCCCTGAAACAGCTTAGGGACCTTTGGTTCGCACTCTTCAGCATGCTGTCAGTACATCCTGTACTAACAGAAGTTCAATATCTAAACTCCAGTAAAAGTTACTTATGTTAACAACTCAACTTTCAGCATGAACTCTATGAGGTCACAGTAAAGATGGGACGAAAGAAATGCACAGGTCTCTTGGGAGGGACGATGAGACTCCCCAGCCACAGCCTGGATAGCTGTGCACAGGCCTTGTAGTGCCCAGGATCATAACTTCACTTCCTATTCTTAAGGACTCTGCTTTTAAAGAAAACACTTATTATTTTTCTATGCCTCTGAAAACCCCAAATTATTTTCTATTCACTGGCTTCCTGGCAGCAACTAAAATAGTTGGCAGGGGTTTCCCTGTGAGTGCACATAGGACCAAGACATAATCCTGTCTTTGACAATGTACTAATGAGTGATAAATTCTTTCAAATGCAAAGAAGGAAGAATGGGTGTATTAATAGTCTTTAAGCTCTGTTACAGCAAAGAGTAGCTGCCTGTTCCTAATTATGTAAGTAAAAAACATGCCACATCAGAAAAGTCTTTTCCCCAAATCACTAAGTCAGTGGTGTGTTATGATGAATACTGCAGGCAATATTTGCAACTGTGAATATAGACTTTTAAAACATTAGTCCTGAATCAAATTTTATTGATGTTCACAACCCCTTTGACTTGCTTCATAGTAACACTCAAATCAATATCTTTGTGAAAATATTCATGTGACTAGGTTGGGTAAAAAAATCCCACAAGCTTGGAAAAGATGGCAAATAATGAAGATGCTATACTGTTTGCAGAACCTGATTGGATGAATAAAATAACAAATATATGATGTTCAAATCCACATCTGCTCGTGGACACTTTATAAATTTAAATAGTTTAGACTTGGATACTGAACAGGTCACTAAAGGTCTGTACACTGACTACAGTACAGCAGAGAAGAGCACAGAAAATGATGTCATACATCACTCAGTGGAGAATCTGCTGCTGATTAAGAGCCGTTGGAACAATTGCTGAGGAAAAAAATCTGCAGGAAGGCTCATTAACTCCCACATAGTGCTATGCTAACAGCTGGCACACAGCTGGCTAACTTTTGCATGAGCAGAACAGATGTACCTCTATCTACAAAATGGTGCAGCAACATAACTACACTGGAACAAAAGAAAACCCATTGAAAGGAGTAAAAGACTCTCACATCTTGTTTTGTATGGAAAAGGTCTTTCAGAGATTCATGCTGGAAGAGAATCAAGGTTCTTTTAATTTGGCAGGCTGCCTCTCACAATGGTCAGTCTGAGATGCTTCAAAGGAGGATAGAATTGCATATTACTACTATGGCAGACAATCATCCCAACAAAACTGCTAAGGATATTGTTGTGTCTTGAAGTATATCAATCCTCAAAAATGTGTTGGTGCACATTAAAACATTTCATAATTTCTTCATCATTATTTGAAATAGTCAAATCTTTATGGAATTTTGCTTAGTCTTTAACCTCAGTACTAACCTGTACAATAAATGTTTCATAGTTCAATAATACACAGCATGAAATAGAATTTTCCAATACAGATTTGAATCAGCTTCTTTTCAGTTTCACAGAATATCTTTCACATTATACATGATAAGAAACATTAACTTCCAATCTATTATCATTCAGACTATTCTGTAGGTTTGAGGTTTTTTGGAAGAGGTGTGTTTTTTGCTTTTGTGTTTGTTTTAAGCGCTTGCTTATATTACTCTTCTTCATAAAGGAAACTTTGTTCTTTTCAGTTTTTAGTAAGAAATCATATGATGTCTCAGCATTGTCATTGATTCTTCTCACCTAGTCCTGAACATGTCCTGAAATGTGACAATATTATTTTTGGGACAAACACTTAAGCAAACACCTTAGACCATGTCACATAGTATTTATAATATTCTTATTATATTATTTTCCAGTACTGGATTCCATTAAATCCTCTGTTCAGCCAAAGACAACTACTAGCTTTTCTGAATAGTGGATTGAGAAGGTTCTTTCAACTCTGTGTTCATAATTGTTCTGAGGTTTGTTATGTAAGTTGATAATTAACCATTCAACAGTAAGGGAGAAAATTGTTAACATAGCATCATACACTCAGTTGATGTGCTTAATATGGTTATATCTTATACTACATCTATATCTGAATTTCAAAATGTTTTAGCAACATATTTTTGTATATTCAAAAGAATGAAAAGTTCTGATGCTACTTAGAAGTACCTATCCCATCTACAGGGACATTTGTGGACTGAGACAAATTTCCAGCAAAGCACAACATATAACAGCATGTAAAATAGCTTATTAGAAGCATAAAATTCCTAAAATCCATATGAATTAAAGAAAACTAAAGCTAGACAAAGATAAGAAGGACAACTCAGGGAGTAAAAAGACATTCTTAATAAAAAAGTGAACACTTTTAGTGATTCAGTTAACAGGAAACAAAACCTAAGCTGTCTTGAAGGATTATAACTCCTATAGTAAGAGAGTTCAAGGGCAATTAACAGTCAGCTTTCAAAACAAGACTTTTCCAAAGTGTAACAGGGAACTGAACCAAACCACTGCAAAACTTTCAATTTTCCTTAATTCAACCATATGAGAAAAATTTGGCATTTGGGGCAAAATGCAATGGTAACCCACTGGTGTTTCTTCCTTATATCGAACTGATCAATACTTCATGGAGACTTGAAGCCTTCTTTCTCCAACAAGAAAGCAGCCATAAATCAAAAG
Source organism: Corapipo altera (assembly GCF_003945725.1). Taxonomy (NCBI): domain Eukaryota; kingdom Metazoa; phylum Chordata; class Aves; order Passeriformes; family Pipridae; genus Corapipo; species Corapipo altera. Next base: position 971,417 of record NW_020884931.1, read on the forward strand.
AACCACATAAATAGATGGGATTTTGCATTCCCTTCCATCATTCTGCACTATGTCACAGTGAAGTCCATTTCTGAGGAGTTTGGATCGTGTTCTTCCCAGGACTTTTTTGTTTCAGTCTTCCTTTCCAAAATGCTCATATGGTCCGAACAGGTGCTCTATGATTTCTGCATCCTGGATAGCAAGGATCTGCTTCCAAAACTGAAGTGTTTCAAAGCCAAGCAGCCCACTTCTGGGACTGGCATTTCTTTATATGCCCCACAGAATTTGGATGCCAAAAATTTTATACCTCAGAGTAATTCACTCTATAAAGGAATGAATCATTACCCTTGCTTGCCAATACTTAATCATAAAATTTCTGTTTGTTTTTGACAAAGGTGTTTTATGAACAACTTGAAAATGTCTATGGGTAACTGCTACAGAGCTTGCAACAGCAAAGAATTAAGTCACTGCTACCCCTGGAGTGCTAATGAGGTAAAAATGTGCTGAATGTTCATACTTTTGTTGAGATATACATATTATGCTTGCTACAGGTGCACAATGATAATTTGCTTTTGGGCAAACTGTGCTCAATTTGCATAATTTTAACATCCTGAAACCTGCAAACATCAGGAAAATCTGTGTGTTTCTCTGCCTGTAGTATTAAGCCATTGAATACCTAAGAATCAATATAAGCTCTCAGAACAAGGGGAAAGCCCTGCTGGAGTCTTGCATTAGATAAATGATAGGATCAAAGCCTTGAGGTATACCAGCCCGGGTCTTCTGTCTATAACCAATATAACCATGGTAATTTCACTGTCTGAAGGACCAGAACTGCTTTTTCTGACTCAATGATACTTTAAAATTGTCAATTACTAATGACCCATCATCCACTTGGAAGACATTGCTATAAGCTGATAAATGAAGAACTGAAGCTAGACATTATCTTGTAGGATGGTTGGGGAGCAAGTTATAGCTTCCAATTCACTTTAGCAATAATTGAATGCGAATTAGCCTATACATTTCAAAAGTAAGTGTGATATTTGTATTGCTTCATCTTTTTATCATTTCTTACATTAAATCCTTCTATGTATGTTGAAATAACTTGACATAACTTGACATCCATAAAGACACCTTTCCAGTGCTCACTAGAGTGAAAGAAGTTTGTTGCTAAGAGAATGTATAGACAATGCAATGTAGAATAATATGGAGAAAATATGAATATGCATCACTGAAACTATAAATTGCATCCATGAAAATAAAGGAATACTAGTAGACCATAGTTATTGATTAGTACTCCTAGTTCAATTTGGATCTTTAAAACCATCTTCAGGCTATTTTTGGGATTACCTGATTACAGAATGAAAAAATTTTGTCTTGCAATGCACCCAGAAAAACAAGAGTTTATCAAATACATAAGAAAAAGCTCGAGTCTGTTGTTAAAAATATGCAGTTTCTTGACCTTTTCTCCTGCCACTATATAAGTCTCTGTGAAATCTCTGTTTTTCCTACTGCTTTGGTAGCTATGGTATTTTTTTGCACAAATGTGCAACTGAATCAAAAGCAGTAGTCAGCAAAGTCTGCGGTCAAAAAAATGACTGGAAAGATTCACAGAGAAAGAACAAGGGTAAAAAAATAACTCTATCTACTGAATACGTCAGAGAAAGGCAAACAGTTGAAACAGCAACAGGAAAAACATTGGATGGATCAAAGATTGCACGAAGCAAGCACTAATTTGGCAGTATTGAAAACACAATGCAATATATATTCTGACATCAGAGAAGTGTATTTCTTAGAAAGAGACATAAGCATTCCAGATACTACAGAAAAGTTTGAAAGTTCATACTGCATAGAAAAAGTGGTTTCCTGGGTTGAAAGAAATCATAGATTCTGGCATTTTTTTGTGGTTGCTGGTAGCCCTAGAAAGAACTATGGAACTGGAGACAAAGTGTTTGAATGTTGCTAAGAATTTGTTTATGGCAAATGCATGGATGTGTTCGACACTTCCTGGAAGGTCGAATCAGAAATCATTAGCATCATATGAGAACAGCAATACATAGCATTGCCTAGTCTGAATCTTAATGTGAGTAGTTTGGTGGTGAAAAGGAGGGAAATAATGTAAAATCTTTTGTGACTTTTCCCCTCTGACAGGACCACAAGAACAACATTAATTTATAGCAGGGGAAAGCCTACCTTTCCCAGTCAAATTTGCTCTGGAAGCACCATGGGATCAGTCATGAAAAATCCCAATGTGGCCCAGATCATGTGTGTCAACCAGGCACAGGAGATGCTGCCAGCAGCCACACACAGTCCCCCCAACAGCTCAAATCTACTCTCACAGTATTTGTGATCTTGGCATGATCATAATACAACTAAACACGACTCTTTGGTTTTGGATAGGGTTGGCTTCTGTCTCCACCACATACCCTGGGCAGTAAACTTTCAGTATTACTGGTTAGGGTTTGGGGTTTTTTTATCACCCTTCCATTTCCCTCCTCTGTATTTACAATGGTTCTTGCTTTTTTAACTTAGGTTACTTTCTTTTTTTTATCACTTCATCTACAGTATACTTCATCCCCAACCTGTTTCCTTTGCTGCCTTCCAATCTGTCATTCATTTAATTTTCCTTTCTTCTTGCCTCCTCTAATACTTCTGCACTGTGTTAAAAACACTTGAACTATTAAGAAGCAATGACAACACTAAGGGCTCTCAAGACAGATTGTGGGGACTAAGTAACAGTAAACTGAATCAAGCTTTTAAACTAATAGCAATTAATACTACAATTCCTGGAAAGGGCAACTCTCACTTCCCTTAGTGAAAGGTTTTTTGAACTCAGCAACCAAACAGTAAAGCTGCCCTGAAGTGTAAAAATACTATCAATCTGGCACATTGCAGTATTTCCTTAGTGAATCTCTCCAGCAGGTGCATCATTCACGTTTTAAACACTGATGATCTCAACTACCTATCTGTAGCTTCATATCACAAATATTCCTCTGCTTGGATGCCTTAGGAATTCTCACCAACATTAAAAATTATAGCAATTTTTGAATCAGAATATATCTTCTGATTACTAGGAAATTATATCCTTATGAAAAGTAATATATTTTTAGTATACTTGGCACACATTTAGTACAGCTAAGGATTTGTAGAATACTTGAATTACAGCAAGTATACTCAGTTTTCATAAGTGTAGAGTGACACATTATAAAACAAATTATTATAATCAGAGATTTTCTTGAGGTTTTCAAAGAGCTTGATTCAAAATGGTTCAAGTTCTCCCTAGTACACCCCACCCACATTAGTGGTTAGTGGGAGCTAGAGGGTACTCAGCACCTTCGAGGGAAGTTCCCAGCTAAGACCCAATCCTGCAGCTGTGGCAAAATACAATTTCTTTGATTGCTTCTACTAATTTGCATACTACATCTATGATTCAGGCACACTGATAAATAACACTGGAATATCATGTTGTTCTGCCAGCCTCACAGGCTTGCTACATGTTGTTTTTCAGTTTGTAGGGTCTCTTGGAAAGGAGCTTGTTTTTTACTTGGAGCCTCGCACTACAGTGACTACCCAGAAATTCTCCTAACAGACAGGGGTTGTGAATACACTGATGTATCTAGGCAGTTCTGTGATCCTAGCAAAGAGAATGATGATGATGATGATGATGAATGGATTTCATGAAAATTTATACAAATTAGACACAAATGGCATTCATGTAAATTCCACATAAACTACATCAAGTACTTAGGAGTATGAATTTAGTGAGATTTTAAAAAAAAAAAATTAATGGAAATTATATGAGTAACATTTTAAAAAGACTGTTAAATATTAAGAGTTTTGAAAGAAATACAAAGTGAAATATTTTGGGGTTTAAATAAAGTCTCTTAGGGACTGGAACAAAATATTCATCCCACCTCTGCTTATAGTGGGATTTCTTACACATTTCTTTCAAGGAAGTTATTTCACAGACAGTTATGGGATGAAATGAGCTTCCAAGTTCTTTTGTTGATTATTGTCCATTCAATGTCCACATCAACACTTTCTTGTCCACTTCAATTCTTCTTATCTAAAACATTGCTTGCATTTTTCTGCTTAAAAACTACTTTAAGACATTAAAAGGAAAGTATTTGAGCCAAAGAAGACTTAGCTATTTTAAATTCATTTAGTTCCTTATATTTTTGCAGTCAAAGGCATTTAATAGCACAGTATTTATGTGTATTATTCTAAAACACAAATCTACAAGGATGGCCTTGAGATGTATCTGCTGCATGCATAAATATTATCTCACATTACTACATAAAGATTCACAGGAAATGATCACTTTTTTGAGATATGAACATAAGGGCTTCTTTTGAAGTTAGTCAGATTATTAATATCAAATCTACTCTTACAATTTTTTAAAAATCACAGTATTGATGGTCATATCACTCCTTACAAACTCTTCTATAAAAAAAATTTGCAACCATTTTTCTTATGAACATAGTTAATACCAAACCAAATGTGCTTTGGAAGCCAGTTGATTTATCAGTTCTCTGTTTTACCATGCTTTGCCCAGTTGATGGATAATGGATACTCTTTGTCAAATCCAAACATATATATTGAAAAGGCCATTTTGCACCACTTTGACTTTCTTCAAGGAGCTTCAGTAAGAAAACCACTGCTACTTGTGTCATATCATATCCACTCTGAAACCTGCTGAAGATTCATCAAGAGGGCTAGCTGATAAACAAGTTTTTGTACAGCTCAGAGGAACTAATGTGGAGTCTTTCATTATAGAGTTCTCCTGGTAATGTGCACTGCTGTGCCCATCAGTCAAGCCTTGTGCACAAGGGGAGTTAGAGCTTGTATGTATGAAAGTGTACTGTACCTTCAGCTCTGAGACTTCGAGCCATCAAACTATAGGGTTTTGTCATTAATGATGTCTTTTTAAATGCACTTTGAGGATATCTGAGGTCTTGGTAGCTCCTGTAGCTTTCACATTACAATTTCCTCTATGATCGTTATGTTTTAGGAATATGACTATCTTTACACTCATCAAGTTTTCCTCTAGTTTACTGAAAAAAAAAACCCCATAGGTTGGATATGCAACTGCTGATCAGTAATAAAAGTTTTAATTCAATGTCTCACACACAGGTCATATATATGCAAATACCATACTTAGGCTTTGAACTATTAAACAGGTCTGTTTTTCTTAGTGTTGTAAGCAATTTCCTGCTACCAAGCCAAAAAAATATACCAAACAAAATAAGCTTCGACATTAATCTCTGAATCATCCCAAGATTTTAATCTCGGGGATCAAATTGGGATTACTGCTAATTGCCTTGAACATGTTTCAGTTTCATGTTAAGTTTTCATTACTGCAGTAAATACAAGGAAGTAGTTATTTCCAAGGGAAAAAAAAACGTGTAAGTCTTGGAATGGTTTTTGGTCAGCTGAGATTTTGTACATAGAGTCCACAAACATCTTCTGATCCTCAGATATGCTTATGCATTTTCTTACCATGTCTGTCTTCTTTGGACAAAGCCACCTATAACTATATAAGTCTCTAATCTTCTCTTCATGTCTAGAACATTACATCACTAAATACAGCTGATACTTTCTGCAAAAGCAAAAGACCAGGAAATGTTATTAAATTCCAGTACTGAGTATAAGGTCAACAAATATTTTAAATCCTCATAACCATGCTGCTTTATTATTTATCCATTCACAATTAGTATTAAGCAAGTTTTTAACACCTTAATCCTCCAAAGTTAGGTATAAGCAAGCTCCAGAAATGCATTATCTAGTGAAGCTGTCAAATCCAATCCATATGTAGTTACCTGCCTCTCTGCTCTCTTTTCTGATTTCAAACATATGTGTCAGTCAAATACCTCCAGTACTGCATTTCATTATTTGCTGCAATTAAATTGTTGAACGATACAGTTTTATCTCTCTTTTACTTCAAGATCTTAAAGTACTTCAAAATTTTCTTTAATTAGTTTAAATTGAGCAAGCAATGACCTATGTAACACATTGACTTTTTTTTCCAAGACAGGTATCTTCTAATTTCTTCTTACTTTAGATTTACCCATACTTTCTTCATCCACAGCCGATTTGGCAATTGCCAGGCAGAAATTTTACCTTTCTTTCTCCATATTTCTTTAAACCTCGCTGCCTCTTTGCAGATACAGACAGTTGCATACAGCTTCCTTAGTTCTGCAGTACGTCTATGTCATCCTGTCCTTCACTCTGGACCAAGTTCAAAGGGTATTACTGAATTGTTAAAAAAAATATTACTGACTATCCTCTAAAAAAACCACTTTTATTCAAACACACAAAGGGTCAACTTTCTAGTGGGCCTGAAGCTCTTCTCAAAGACTTGATTTGGCATAGAAGGATTACTGATGATAGTTTCAAAGAAGGGAAATACATCAGGCCTATGTGGCGGGATTATAACCATCACAGAGCTTTGATGTGCCCCAAAAATCTATCCACCCCTTTACTGAACATTACCCTGGATCACTTCAGCAAAGAAACAGGTTTTCTCTCTTTCAAATCTTTAAAACAATTCCTGCTGTCTCTGTCTCAAATAACTAACTTTCTCCCTTCTCATATCTTTCTCATGTCTGCCTAGATAACTAGTGTTCTCTGGAAGCACCTTTAGCTTGATTTTAGTTGTGGGTTTTGTTGGTTTTGTTTCCTTTTTTCTCAGCAGAATCGTTCTTATTTCTTCTGCAGCTCCTTGATTGGTTTCTTCCTTTTTTTATTAGCTCTGACAGCCATGCCAATAGCATGTGCGTGCCTCAGAGACAGCTCCAGCATTCACAGCATGATCTCTTATTTAAAATTACAACTCTTGGACAATTTCACATATGTACTTTTTAATGACTCAAAGACACTTTGTTCTGACAATATACGTCCCTCCAAAAGGTCTCGAACTTGCAAGCTGGATAATGTACTGCATTCGCTCTGACAGAAAATATGATTGTGTTGTTTTCAAGAATATCATCACTGCTTTTATCTCTTTACTTTTCAAAATCTATAAATATTTTGGTATAACCCATTATTTTATGCAGAAGAAAGTCAGGTTTCTGTAACATCATGTGCTTCTTAAAAGATATTCCATACATTGGTTGAAAAAATGTTGAAAAACCTACAGAGATGGTATGGAAGTCACATTTCTTTTTTTTTTCCTTCCTTTTTTATTTTTTTTTTTTGGTGCTGCTTCAGAATGAATCAACTATGACACCAAATGCTGCAACAATCACTGACAAAAGTAATACATTCTGCTAAAACTCAACCAAAAAGCACCATTAAATTAAGGAAACTGTATTTCCCCTAAATCTCCCTGTATCTTCCTGCTCACTTAGTGTCTCACTGCTTTATTGCTGTGTAGATTCTTCCTAGCCCTCCTCTCACTGTGGCAGGCTTCTTTCCAGAGAAACATGAACATCCTTTGGTTACTGCTGGAATAACTGAGCTGTCCTTCAGCTTAAAGGTGGAAAGAATTCTCCACCTGTGCCAGCACATCCATCATGCCAGCAGGGTGGACTGGGCTTTGGCTTTGACATGCCCCATCTAAAAGCATAGGAAGCTTTACCATGTGTTCACTGCAAGCCTAATAACAATAAGGCCACACTTAAAAAATAGTATTTTTACATTATACATATATATATATATATATATATGCACACACTAAATACTACTATCGGGTTACAATTTCACTCCTTTAAAAATGTGTATTACTTATCATATTGCAGCCTACAATTTGTATGCTTTTCATAGCAGAAGAGATATTTGCTCCTTGCTGTTTGCATGGGTCAAGTTACTAGAATTGTCAAGAGAAATTCTCACTCTGTTTAACATTAACTGGGTATGGATATCATCCGGCTGAACAAAAGGGATGTCTGATTATACTGTAAGAACTGAAGATACATTGCATATCTAGGAAGGTTTTCTTCTCATTACTTAACATGTTGCTTGGTTACCTCATCAAACCTGTCATCTGTAAGGAAGTCTGTTTCATTAAAAAAATATTCATAAGGCTAACTCCTCTGGGACTGCGGTGGGAGAAAGGATTTTTTTACCCTTATTTCTGAAGTTTCAGTTCAAAACTAGGTTGCTACGTTCGCACCCTAGATGTCAAAAAGAATGGTTGCACAGAGCATTCTCAATAAATTCTGGGATGCCCCATACTGGAGGGCTCTTATGACTCTTGGCGTGACAAACATCCCTGTGTGTGTGTTTAAAAGCTGCCAGAACCTTGGCTAAGGCTTCATGTAAATCAATTACAACCAATTCATCACCTTTCTCTAGGCCACAGGGCACTAAATTAGAAGGCTAATAGTTAGACACAACTGAGCATGTTTGGCACAATCAAATACTTTCCATGCAGCTAAACCCAACGATCTCGAGAAGCCTCGAATTTCTCTAATAGTTCGCAACCATTTGGAGGCGACCTGCAGTCGGGCAGGTTTAACACTACATCAGAAAGTGGCCGGGTTTTCTCAAACATTTCTGCTGTGCTCGTAGACCTAGTCCTTGGGTGTTTCTAGTCACAAGTCTATACCTCTGTTTTCCGACAGGCTGTGCAGAACCCAGCAAACTTCAGTTCTGGGGGGGTGGTGGTGTGGGAAATGACAACATAAAAAAAGAAAAAATAACCAAAACAAAACCACCACCAAAACCCAAGCAAACATCAAAACCAAGTAAACAAACAAAAAATAAACAACAAAAGTCAAAAAAACCCAAACAAAACCCACAAAAAAACCCAAACAAAAGAAAAACAAAGCACCAACCCTCATTCCCCCCCAAAAAAAAAAAACAAACACACGAACAAAACAAACCACAAAAAAAACCAAACAAAAAACAAAAACCAAAAACCCCACAAACAAAAAAAAAACCAACAAACCCAAACCAAACAATCAAACTAAACAAATCCAAAAAAACCCCTCCAACAAACCAACAACACAACAGAAGAATCAAAAAAAAAAAAAAAACCCCGCACGCAGACAAAGAAGAGCTTTGGCCGGGGAGCCGTCAGTTCCCTACGAGCCCTCGCCGTGTTCCACCATCTCCTCCTCCGCCGCTTCGGCCCCGCCGCACCCCCCCAGCCGTCAGACGGCAGCACACTGCGCGCCCACCGCCCCAACCCCGCACCCCTCGGCTCTCCCCGGTCCCCGCCGGCCCAGCCCAGCCCGGCCCGGCCCGGTCCGGCCCTCGGTGCCCCCTCTCCGCTCCGCTCCGTCCCCCCGCACCCCTCGCCCCGCCGTGCCCGCCGCTCCCTCAGCGGGGCCGGTGCCGGGCGGGGCGGGGCGGGCCCGCGGCGCGCGCGGCGCC